>NW_023425540.1:51147383-51692383 GCF_014108245.1 Pipistrellus kuhlii
ATCCCCACTGATTTTCACAGCTGTTATCAGATATCTCCAGCTAGCCATGGAGCAATGGGCTAAAGAGCCCTGACTGGTGTTGAGACCCTTCACTCCTCAGTGGGAGTGTTTTGTTTTATTGAAGTGTGGTTAGCATACTATATTATGCTATGAAATATTATATGTTTCAGGTGTGCAAGTTAGTTATTTGACATTTATGTATCTTATGACATGCTCACCACACTAACATATGAAATATTATATGTTTCAGGTGTGCAACTTAGTTATTTGACATTTACGGTACATATCTTATGACATGCTCACCACACTAAGACTAGTAACTTACCTGTCACTATGTGAAGTTATCACACTATTATTGACTATATTTCCCTTCATTTTTTGCACCCCTTCCCTTTACCTCCCACCCCTCTGTAAGCCTTCAGATTGTTCTTTGTCTCTATCAGTCTCTTTTGTTTTATTGTTTGTGTGTTTGGTTTGTTTTATTTTAAAATTCCACTTATAAGCAAAATCATGTGGTATTTTATCTTTGAGTACTACTGCTAAATCTTTTAAAAATAGAATGAGCAATATATATATATATAATTGTGTGATATATATGATATATGATATAATTGTCTGATATATATGATACATCACATATCATAGATAGCATATTAAATTGCACTTGATTTTAAATTATAAAATCCCTGGGTAAATATTTGAGAACAATTCTCAGTTTTGGAGAGGGTCCTTCTTACCTCAATAAAGTTAGAAATGATGTTTTATTAAAACCCAGATTTCACATTTTTTAGCCTGCAAAATAATTTTTTTAAAATGGAAAATTTATTCAACTGTGAGAACAAAAGAAGTGAGACATTCAGACACTTTTATTTTGCCATTGCCGTGTGTTGTATTTCAGCAGTCTTAAACTGTGTATTTTACTAAGATAGAAGTTCAAACATTTCTAAGCATAACCTTTTAAATTTAAGTTTCTCCTACGTCTAAAGAATATGTTTAAGTTTTCCATTTTTTTGATAAGTCTCAATTTAAGCAACTAATGATCCTCTTATGACCACTATCATCTTAGAATATGGATATTTCCCAAAACAGAAATAAAATAAGGCTCCTACACAGCAAGATAGTTGTTTGATATGCTTGCCAATATCCTTGTGAAAGAAGTAAAGTGGCAGGATATGTAAGACATTCAGATTTAAATCCAGAAATAAAAATAAAGTTTTTGGCATTTCATAAAATTGAAGGGGTTGATCATGCTTTCATAAAATTCACTGATTTTTTATGGTACTCTAAGGTCTCACTATTAAATTTAACTGTAACTGTTCCTTGTGAACTATATGGTAAAGTATCCTGAGTGAAGATATTACGTTTTTAGAGTTTTCATCCTTCTCAAACTTTCTTAAATTTCTACTTTCTTTTGCAATGTTAGTTCACAATGTTGCTTTTAAGTTAAAATCTTCAAGGCAATATTATCTATTGATATATACATTTTTATCTTGAACTTTCTTACAAACTGTCTTTACTAAATTATTACATATTACAGTGCCACAGACAAGTGTTCTTTATTTTGAATGAAACTATTTAGTGATGCTTTGAAGTGGTGCTTCCTTTCCCCTTGTTTTGTCTTCCAAACAACTGGAAGGGAGTCAGAAAAAGCAATGAACTACTATTGCATTTCTGTTTCTGCTTGGCAGCCTTATAAATGACTCCTGCACTCATTTGCTATGCCCTTAGGCTACTGGTTAGGTGCTGTGATAAAGGCAGAGAGAGGCATAAAAACCCAGCCTGTAAATGCTTAACTACCTTCAACTTATTGGCTTAGGTTTCTACTAGGATCTCCCCTGAATTGGCATTACCCTACTCAGAGAACACCTACTATTGTAGCTCCCTTGGAAAAGATGTGAGTAATGTGCTGGATTGTGTGGAATTGTGTTGACTACCCTGGCCCATTCCCTCTTCTATGTTCTTTTATCATAGAAGTTGGAAGCCTGGGAACTACATTTTCAAGAATACCTGCCAGTGCGGTTCTAGTTTAGATTCTGCCAATGAAGGAATTGGTATACTTTTGAAGGCATAAGAAAAACAAAAGCAATTATTATTTTCCTGGCTGTGGCTGGCAATTACTGAGGCTTCAGCACCGAGTTTTGCAGCAGCTTCCTGGTGTCCTCTAAAGAATTACCAGTTTTAGTGCAGTGGGCAGCAAAATCAATGACAATGGTTTCCTCTAATTTGAGCACTTCCTGATTTCCGAAATGGTACTGTGGACTCCTAATATCTTCTTTCCTGGATTTCTTTTAAATCCCCTTTATTAAGCTATTTACTGTTTGAGGTTTCCTAGGCTGAAACCCCTATGAAAGAAGAGGCATTTAGAATTCATCTCATTCTTTTTAAAGCCCTTTGGGGGTCCTGACTTAGCAAAGGAACACAGGACCCCAAAAAGGATCTCACCAAGAGGAAATGAGAGAATATGCTAGTTCTCTGTGATCAACTCCAGGATTGTCAGGATGGAAAAAGCTTATTTGGCATGGAATGACTAACTAGGGTTGAAAAACCATCTGCCCCAGGCCACTGGGCACAATGACCATGCTTCAGAATGAGTACCTGGCTGGACAAATAAATGAGAACTAAAAGTGGTAACTCTGAAAGCTTATGCAGATATATACTGGCTCAGCAAGATCCATTGCAGCACTGAAGGCAGATGCAGCATATCTCATCTCCATGCCTCACAGAAACAGAGAAATTATCATCAAACAAGATCCTCCCAATCTTCACCTCTGCCAATGGACCTGCACAGGCAGGCCTTCCTTCTCTCTGTTCTAATAGCGGAATTCTGTATGAACCAATTCAAGACCAATACCTCCCCCTGCTTTCTCAGTGATCCGCAGCTTTTAGTTAATCGGTCTTTTTTCTACTTCAGCCTCTTTGCCTCCAACAATGATGTTAATAAGCACATAAGTGTGCTCCAGAAACTCACAACTTTTCAAAAAAGATATTTAGTTATACTGCTTCTTCTCCTCTCCTCCTCCAAACACCTGTCAACTCACTCCAGTTTAGCTTCAGATCTTCATTGTTCAAAAACAAAATAAAATATCCTCTGGATATAATCATTCATTCAGTCACTCACTCATGCATTTTTCCTTTAACAAATATTTATATTACACAATTGTCCTGCTGTGATTAATAATGTTTACATAGTAAATCCAATTAGCATCTTTTCTAATCAATTTGTACTTTGTAAAATAAGAAAAACATTAATACAAATGTACTTCAACAAATTTAAAAATATGAGGATATATAACTCAAAATGTAATTAACATAAACAAATGAGTTGATGTTAATAGTTTGATGTAGATTCTTCTGCACATTTTTCCATACTGACACAATCAGTACTACCATACTCAATAATTTGTAACATATTTAATCTACTGTTTTTCACTTACAACAGTATCAAATGATTTTACCTAATATATATACATGTATGGAGATTTTTATTTAATTTATTTTAATAGATTTTAGAACAATGTTGAAATAATATTTAAAATTATAAATTGTAGAGAGCACCTGGGAAGGCACATGGCATTTCTTTATAAATTGTCAGCTGAATCCAGGGTGGTTGACAGAGCCATGCCCTGGAAACACATTCTGCCAAAAGGAAGAAGTGTTATCAGCTTGACCTTCATTTCAGCCCAGGTGCCAGGGGGTGGGTTTTATTATGTAAATCCAGCCCAGAACCAGGACCCAGTAGAAAGCTTCCTGGGATTTGGGGGTATAAAATAAACATGCTACATCGGCTCTGGGACACTGTCTCTCCATCAGAAGAAGGCAGTGATCCCACCTGGCCCCAGCTTTTTACTTCTATCTCTGTGTCTTGTCTCTTTCTTTCATTTTTCTCAATCCCCAGCCTCCCTTACTCAGAAACTGGACAACTCTCTAGCCGCACTGGACTCGGAAAAGAGAAATATTTACAATAAATAGTTTAATGAGTGAATGATATCTGTGTTCACCTTTGTTTGGGAAATATAATTAGAAACAAAATCTCCACCAACCCAGAAAAACCTCTCCACAAAGGTAGAAGAGAGAGAAAATAGTTTTATTGCTGAATAAGCAAGAAACCAGAATATGAAGAGCATTATAGGCAATCCACTAAGAGAATGCAATGGTAGAAAGAAATCTCACTCTTTTATATGGCCAAGCAGATACAATTGCATATACGCTGTCATGGTAAACAATGACTGTTGTTCAAGTAAGACGACTTAACAGCACCATTTGTCAAACAGTTCTAAATTCACCGGGTATTTGAGATGACCCATTGTGTTAGTTGAATGGACTCTAAAGCAAATTAAATGTTTACCTTTATGACAGAAGATAATTTTGCAACTTGGATAAAGTTGTGCTCCTATAGATACTTGACCACAGAAACTGGGAGACAGAGGCGCTGTCTTCCTTGATGATTGTATTTCAAAAAGATGGTCCCCAGGTCCTAGAGAAGAATATTCCTGAATTATAAAACTTACAAGTAGCTTATGTAGCCTTTAAAAAAAAATTATATACATTTCAAATAGACACAGCAACAATTTATAATTACAGGTTTTCTAAAGTTACTAATATTATATCTATAAAATTATATATGGTAGTCCATCTCTCCTTTTTTTTCACCAGGGTAATTTGTACAAATTTTCTCATAATTTATCTCATCATTTCTTGTCTGAATAACTCTATGTACATTTTAGCATTCAGGCTTTCACAGGTACATGTTCAAAGAATATGCTTATCTTATTAAATCATCCTTAATTTTGTATTTATGATGTTTGCATATTTCCTGGCACAATGATGACACCCACTAACTGTTTAGTGAATTAAATTTTAGAATGACTTTAGCTTAAAATTACCCAAGGATGAATCTTGCCTTCATTTTTTTATTTTTTATTTATTTTTTATTAGAGTGATGGTGTTCAGGTCAGGCTATCCCAGAAGTGCCATTTTGTCATGTGAATTATTTCCAGCTGAAGACAATCAAGGCCCAACAGACTCAAGAACAGATTTTACTTCTCCCTTAACTGCCTAAATGAATTTAGATATGGAGCCTGTGCTAGGAACAGAGCTATTACTAGAGATAAGATCCGAAAAACTTATGTGCATGGTATAGCCAACATTTGGTTACCAAACATTTGCTTTTCCCATCTTCCTGTGAATCATCTTCCTCCTTTTTGAAGTCCCAGATTCTATCCTTCCGCTAAGGGATAAGCCTAAATTGCCCAACAGTTAGAAAGCCTCTTGTGTCTTTTGTGAGATTTCTGTACATCCAAAAGTTAATTTTCCCTATTAATCTGTCTTACATCAATGTAATTATTAGGACAGCCAAAGAACCTAGAAGGGAAGAAGGGCAAAGTTTTTCTCCCTATAACACTAAACTTTCAAACTAAGCCCCCACAATGGTTTCTTTAATTGGATTGATTTTTTTTTTTTTCAGTATGAAAAGTAGCATGGAATTGTATACATTTACTTGACAATTATTCTTGTTCAATGTCACGCCAATCAGAGCTGTTACCATTTATTGAGTGCTTATCATACACTTAGTAAACATTTTTATAAATTATATCATTCTTAAGTTTTACAATTCTTTAGAGTTTATTTAATAGTTTTACTTTCCATCCCTCCCCCCCAAATATTATTTTTATAGATTTCAGAGAGAAAGGGAGAGGGAGAGACAGAAACATCGACGATAAGAGAGAACCATTGATTGGCTGCCTTTTGCACACCCCCTACTGGGCATTGAGCCCACAACCCTGACATGTGCCCTTGATGAGAAACTGAACCTGGGGCCCTTCAGACCACAGGCAGAGATTCTATCCACTGAGCCAAACCGATTAGGGATAGTTTTACCTTTACAATGGTGAAGATGAAGGAGATTAAAGAAAGTAAGTAATTTAGCCACAGTGATTCAGCTAAAAAATGGTAGATCCAATTTTAAACTTGTCATTGAGTACACAGTTCTTACACCAAGTCTTTGCTATTTTGCAAACATATAACTGCCTCTTTAAGCAAGTCATGTGTGCCAGAACTGCAGTATAAGCAGTCTACATCAGATCTACCAAAGGAAGTGACAAATTCCGGCTTGTTCAAACCACTGCTAATAATCTAGATGGCTTAATCCCTAGGTAAGGAAATTAATCAAGCAAACCTGGTGATAAATATCCTCAAACAGCTGATAATGCCATTGTTTTGGATGAGCAGTTTACTTATCTATAATAATTAAAGCATAATATGCTAATTATACCAGACAGCCAAACTACCTTCTGGAAAAAGCTACCACAGTGGATGCCTAGGCAGAGGCAGTTAGGGGCAATCAGGCAGGCAGAGTGCTTAGGGATGATCAGGCAGGCAGGCGAGTAGTTAGGAGTGATCAGGCAGGTAAGCAGGTGAGCGGTTAAGAGCCAGGGTCCCAGAGTACGAGAGAGTGCAGGCTGGGCTGAGGATCCCCTTACCCCCATGCATGGGTCTCTAGTAACAAAATAAAAGAAATGGGCATTTCAGATGTGATCCATGAGGAAAACTGACAAAAGGCAACTTCAGAACTTGTGAAAGGGCTTTTAGCAGGTATATGCAACGCATAGTTTCCCACAACAAACTGTATTGTGGTTTAGGAGAATCTCCCCAGAATTACCAGTAAGGCCTGGTATGATAAATATCAGCTGCAATCAAGGAATTAGAGAAAATATCTCACTAAACACTATGCAACAGTCAATTCAGGGAATGGCAGAACCTCCCTGCTTCTAGGGATGAACATCCTGATACATCCTATTGAGCCAGTGTATGGAACTGCATAGCCACCTTTGGGAGTAATCTCTTCAGATAACTATGGAAGGCAGGGTATTGAGGAAGAGAGAGATGACAGTGGTAGAGTGGACTGGAGTAAGGAGGGGGGAGAACAACCTCTGCAGGGTCCATATATTTGCAGGTTACAAAGTAGCATAGAGTTGGAGTTGAAGTTAGAATCTGGGTAGCTGTGGTTAAAAGTCTTTTGACTCTTACATTTCTAGTGCATGATGTGTTCATACTTTTTCAGATCTCATTTCCTCCTGGCACTATCTCAGGAGAAAAGTTGGACAATCTAAAAATTACAATGTGATTGGCTACATGATTCTGTTCCTATCTGTTCAGATGATCTTGGGAGACCAAGTGAGAGTGAAAGACAACATGCCAAGCCCAGCTGCCAAGCTGACATGACAGCCAGTTAGTTGGGGCGATGCCACTCTCAGATCAATGCAAAGGTTAATGGCACAGATGCAGTTGAAGATCTGATGGATAGAGGCTGTGAACTCCATATCAATAATTTACAGCAAGTGCCCGGAGGTGGCACATGAAGGGTCCTGTCATCAATTAAGCATGGCAGCCTGTTTTTATAAAATTGTCAGAAGGGATTATTAAATTTCACATCTTAGTTTGCTTAGGGTAAAACATTCAAATTACACTAACGGTTGCATTGTAAAAACAACATTTAGTGTAAACTCTTGTTTTTGGCCTTATGTCAAACTATCAAAGAGGTGCTATCCAATTTGATGCATGCTTTTTATTTTTCCATTTCTGAGCCAACGTATTTCTTCATATTTTTTATGTGAAGAATAATGCATTATTCTTTTATATTAAAATAGATTTTAAATGTTTTAAAACATTTGGACAACTTTTTAAAAATACGATTAATATTTTCAGTATAAAGGTTTCATAACTAAGGGAAATATTTAATTATCAAGAAAACAACATTTGTTCATATGGAAAATAATACAATAATTAATAAATATTGGGTCGGCAGCTAAGTAATTGCGGGTTTCACACATATATGGCTTCAGTTGAATTTTTAGGTTTGCAGACGTAGTACAAATGTAAAACACATTTTGTTATTTGATAGTTGGCTATTCAGCTGTTAATCAGTAAAAAAAGTTTTTTGATCTGTTTTGTAGTTTTTGTTTGGCGTTCGTTGAAAAATGGAAAATCAAAAGGAACATTTTCGTCATATTTTGCTTTTTTATTTCCACAAAGGGAAAAACGTATCCCAAGCTCATAAAAAGTTATGTGCTATTTATGGTGACGAAGCCTTAAAAGAACGGCAGTGTCAAAATTGGTTTGCCAAATTTCGTTCTGGTGATTTTTCACTCAAAGATGAAAAACGCTCTGGTCGTCCAGTTGAAGTTGATGACGCCCTAATCAAAGCAATAATCAATTCGGACTGTCACAGTACAACACGTGAGATTGCAGAGAAGCTTCATGTATCACATACATGCATTGAAAATCACTTAAAACAACTTGGCTATGTTCAAAAACTCAATACATGGGTTCCTCACGAACTGAAAGAATCACAGTTAACGCAACGCATTAGCAGCTGTGATTTGCTAAAGAAACATAATGAAAATGATCCATTTTTAAAACGACTGATAACTGGCGATGAAAAATGGGTTGTTTACAACAATATCAAGCGGAAAAGATCGTGGAGCAGGCCAGGTGAACCAACTCAAACAACATCAAAAGCTGATATTCATCAAAAGAAGGTTTTGTTATCAGTTTGGTGGGATTACAAAGGAATTGTCTACTTTGAACTCTTACCACCCAACCAAACGATCAATTCTGATGTCTACATTGAACAACTAACGAAATTAAACAATGCAGTTAAAGAAAAGTGGCCCTAATTGACAAATCGAAAAGGTGTTGTATTCCATCATGACAATGCAAGGCCACACACATCTTTGGTCACTCGGCAAAAATTAATGGAGCTTGGTTGGGATGTTTTGCCACATCCACCATATAGTCCTGACCTTGCACCATCTGATTACTTTTTGTTTCGATCTTTACAAAACTCCTTGAATGGTAAAAATTTCAATAATGATGATGATGTCAAATCGTACCTGATTCAGTTTTTTGCTAATAAAAACCAGAAGTTTTTTGAACGTGGGATTATGATGCTGCCTGAAAGATGGCAAAAGGTCATTGATCAAAATGGGCAATACATTACAGAATAAAGTTATTTAGTTCCATAAAAAAATTGTCTTTTTTTTAAATCCGCAATTACTTAGTTGCCGACCCAATAATAAAATGTGCTTCACATACTTTCAACTAGAAACCTCCTTTTGCTCCACTCGGTTTTAGTGAATTGGTTGACTGACTGGCTGTTTGACTGACTGACTTAGAGGCTGTTTGACTATGTAAGAAATTAGGGCTTCTGAGAGGACCAAGGTCACCAATCTCTATTAGCTCCTCAAGTAAACTTCTAAAGTCAAACAACTGACAAACCTGATATCTGGAGTACCAGTTACTGCATAGCTTTTGAGAGTACAAATGTAAATGTATCTGAAATCTCTTTAAATCTTTCTTACCCACTATCCATAATTTTTTCTGTTTTACACAAATATACTAAATTAAAAAAAATTATGTTAAATGTCTAAGAATGAAATTATGTAGTAATCCAACATCAATACCTGGTATTATGTGATAGAATAAACATACTAATGTGATATTATGATACTCCCAATAATAAATATAAAATAATTTATATTTCAAGAATTAGACATAATGCAATGTCTTTCAAAAGGCAGCTTTTCCACAGAAGTAGTAAGATTAACAATGTTTCCTATCTAAAATTTATTATATAGCAAGTTGATGCACTTTGTTGTTGATTTTTTTGTTTTTGTTTTTAATATATTTTATTGATTTTTTTACAGAGAGGAAGGGAGAGGGATAGAGAGTTAGAAACATCCATGAGAGAGAAACATGGATCAATGCCTCCTGCACCCCCCCTACTGGGGATGTGCCCGCAACCAAGGTACATGCCCTTGACTGGAATCGAACCCGGGACCCTTCAGTCCACAGGCCGATGCTCTATGCTCTAGCCACTGAGCCAAACCGTTTAGGGCTTGTTGTTGTTTTTTAATATATTTTATTGCTTTTTTTACAGAGAGGAAAGAAGGGGGATTGAGAGTTAGAAACATCAATGAAAGAGAAACATCGATCAACTGCTTCCTGCACACACCCTACTGGGGATGTGCCTACAACCAAGGTACATGCCCTTGACTGGAATTGAACCCAGGACCCTTCAGTCCACAGGCCGATGCTCTATCCACTGAGCCAAACCGTTTATGGCAAGTTGATGCACTTTGTTATGGCATTCATGTTAGGGGAAATATTTTTTGCAAAATTGATAGAAAAACATTTGGACAAATTAAAAATCATCGCAACATTATACATAGACCTGATATTTCTTTGAATTTCACCTTCATTTCTAATTTCTACATCTTTTATATTACAAGAAGATATTACTAAAGAGAGACAATATATTGCTACAAAAGACAACATTGGTTCTTAGGGAGAAAGAATAGTAAGACTCATCTCTTTTATGTAACCAATGAACCTAAAAATGTGAGCATATAAGTTTAAAGATTGCTTAATTCCAATTTCACTTGCATTAGGTAACCTTTGTCTTATAAATTCCTTTCTTAAGGAATAATTCTTACATGCTTATTTCTTTTCCTCAATTTATTATTAAACTTCCAATTATTTTAGAGTAAATATTATAGCAAGGCATCTTATAGATATGAAAAAATTAACTATTATAGTAAGGCATTATATAAATATGACAATTTTTTAATTTAAAATTCACATAATGCTTGGCCTTTCCTATTATCTTTAGAATTTCAAGACTTATATACAAACATGAATGCTTAGATGGAAATGCCTACACTCTGTTCCTTTATTATATGAGAGAGTCCTGACAGTATCAAATTCTAACTTAACCAAAACTGAAAATGGAAAGCCTCATTATAATCAGCCATATGGCTGCTTTATTCTCAACTGGCTATTTTTAAAGAGCCATATTCCAACATGCCTCTCTAGAGAAAGAATAAAAATAGCATTACTACTGTGCACATCAAAGCTGCATTGCTCAGCCAGTCATTGTGCTAGCTGGTACTACATTCCTAAACAGCATAGTACTACAGCACAGATCATCTGGAACACTGTAAACGGATGGCCAGCAATTAATATGGTAGATTTTGTCTTTGTAGAGATAGCTATAAGATATCATATTAGTTCTGAAGGAGCAGAGATATGATATTGTACATAGTAAACCTTAAAGACTCTAGGGTTTGCTTATTAAGTTTGCTATGCCCAAGGTTTGGGCTTTCCTCTTACGCTCTAAACATACTAGTACATTTGCCCCAACCAGTTTGGCTCATGAGATAGAGTGTCGGCCTACGGACTGAAGGGTCCCAGATTCGATTCAGGGAAAGGGCATGTACTGGTCTGAGCACATTCCCAGTACGAGGTGTGCAGGAGGAAGCTGATCAGTGTTTCTCTCTCATCAATGTTTCTAACTCTTTATCCCTCCTCTCTGTAAAAAATCAATAGATTAGAGAGCCCTACTTAGGACATAAAAAGAAAAGTCAATTCTCATTTTTTTACTTTTTCCATTCATCAGTACATATTACCAAAATAGTAATTGGCAACCTGTTTGTACCAAAGAACAACAAAAGCAGCAGCATGTACTAACTTTTTGCAGGTTTAAAACTAAAAGAAATAAAAATAGGGACTATATAAATGACTATAATTTTACTAAAAGATAAAGTTTAGTTTTACATACACACACACATGCAAAAGTACAGTGGTGTACACTAAAATACATTCCAAAGCAGGAACTCATAATTATAGTTTATAATCAGAAGACAGAACAGATGAGTTCAGAGTAGAGTAGTATATTCAATTTTGTTAGATTTTCTGAACAAGTGACTGCAAAAACAGTACATCTTCCAAAAGCAATTATGCCTAAAATATATTTTTATACCAAAGGGGACTAAGGGGAATAGACCTTCCCCGCTTTACCATTAAGGCTGAACTACTTTAAATACATTTTTCAATGTTGGCCCTTTCTCTTATTACTTTATTAAGGACATATTAATAACTTTTAAACTTTAATACTACATAATTACAATTAACACTACACAAAAAGTATGTTATCTAAAATCATTTCTGACAGCACTTTAAAACTGTGGATCCTGTGAAAAATAATGTATAAAACAAACAAAATAATGTATATGCTACCTCTCAGTCACTATTAATTTATGCATTTATATTTGAACACTCAGTACTTTTGGAAATGAATTGGGGAAACTTATAAAAATACACAGTATAACAAAATGCATATCAGAAAGAAGTGAGTAATTTGAAGCACAGGTAAATAAGGCTAAAGATAATAGAATAAATTAAAGTTACACAACATGCATGCTTAGATTATAACAACAGACATCAAATCTCTAATATGGCATGCACTGTCTACAACAGTAAAGTCAGAGGAAGCAACTGGTTGCCTGACCCATAGCTTCCAAAATATGAGGATGAGCCAGTTTCTCAAAGAATCACATTTATTTTTCAGATGGGCACCAAAGGTAAATATCTTCTCTAAAAGGTGTGTGTTTTGTGCTAAGCATGTGTTATATAATTTCACAATGAATTAAGAAGTGGAAATTATTATTCCATTAGGTAGCATGAGAAACTAAAATCTAAAGTTTAAATAACTGGACAACTTATCAATAGTTAGCATGTGAATTACTGAATATAGTGAAATATAGATAAAATTCCAAAGTGAAAACATGAGCTTTCCACTATAACAATGGCTTCCTTAACAAAAATTATAACCTAGATATCTATGTTATTATTCAAACTGATTCTAGTTTAATAAATATACACATGCTAATGTTTGATTGATAGTAAAATGTAAAAATGATTAAATAAAAATTGCTTTTACTATAAATATGCAACAAATATAACAGCATCTGTGGGGCTTGTACTTTCAAGGGGAAGGCAACAAAAGTATGGATTGTGCAAAGAAAACATAAAAATGAGTAAAGGCTTATAGAGCTACATAGAAGTGTAAACATTTTTATGAGTCTTTAATAAATATTATCTAAACAATGCAGAAGCCACTGCAACAACAGCAAAAAATACAAAGAGAGCTAGGCCAGATCCACACACACACACACACACACACACATACACGTGTGTGTGTGTGTGTGTGTGTGTGTGTGTGTATACATATATTATATATATTTATATGATATATTCTGAGTATAAAAACTGGTTTATAAAAGTGCAAGCCCTCTATGATCACATTCATTATAGAGATAAGTATAGTGATAAAGAGCATATTTAATCAATTCTGCAATGCTTATTTTGCTAAACATTTCCATGTTTGCGCTCAGATCCATTTCTCATCCATCCCTTCCTCTGCTGACCCTGAAAACTCTATTCCCCAGGCTTCTTGCCAGCTGGCTTCCTTTTAGTTTCAAGTAATGTAAGGCATATGTGAACAATTGGGGGAGGGAAGGGGAGGGAAAGACAGAGGGTCCTCTCCTTTTCTCCTTGCTGTTGAAGGCATCTGCAGACAGGCATCTCCCCCATGGCTCTAGCTCCTTCCATGATACTCATTTCTGCCAGGCTTGGTTCTTCACATGCACTAATAACACCTCCTATTTCTTTTTTCTTCTGCCCTGAAAGTAAGAGCGACTTCCCTCAGGGAGTGGGGATTTCTCTCTCGCTGTCTTACTCAGCTCTATTGCCTCTTAGCTCTCTAACATTTTTAAAAGTAGTTTTCTATTAAATTATTTCTATTATATTTTCTGAGAGTTCTGTTCTCTGATTGGATGTTAACTGATGTTCATATTATTTTTATGTCCTGAGGACTCTGACATTGGAGTGGGTGTTATCATTTTTGTTGATGATTTCTTCACAATTGCCTGTGTATGTGCATCAAAACTTGCAGAATGGAGAATGGGTGTCAGCAGCTTACAGAAAGATATCAGAGAACACAATAGGACACTCTTTTAGGAAGTACTGCATCATCTATTCTATTTTCTTGTACTTGCAGCAATTATTAGGGTGGGGGTGGGGGGAGACATGTAAATTAACCACTCAGACAAACAGTGATTCAACAGTCAGCACTGAATAGCCAGTTTGCTTTGCCCATATTTTCTTTATCTTCTGCAAGTGCAATATGAGTCAAGTTTGCGCTAAATATCTTCAAAAGTCATTTCAATGCATAAAATATATCATAGGCAAGCATTTTGTCATAGTTTTAATTGGCAGAATTTTTTTTTTTATTTCTGAATCGTTCATAACATAATGCAGCATCTTACAACTAATGTTATCTTAGACTGGATGAAATATGTACAGGCCAATCATTAGTAAGACTATTTCCACATTCAGCATAGGGATTTCTATGATTTTTCAGTTGCTTTATATTATAATTTACTTCCTTAACACTTTCTTATTAAATTACTAGAGGCCCAGTGCACAAATTTGTGTATAGATGGGATCCCTCAGCCTGGCCAGTGATTGAGGCCTATTAGAGGGCTAGCCTGCCAGGGGGAAGGACACCAGGATGTTGGCTGGCTGGCCCCTTGATCAGGGCCTATTAGGGTGGGGGGCAGAAGCCAGCAAGGGGGGAAGGGCCACAGGAAGTGGGCTGGCTGGCCCCCCAATTGGGGCCAATGGGGGCCTGGACACATGGGGACAGTGCCACTGTAGGATGGCTGTGGGAGTGCACTGACCACCAGTTCCTGCATTGAGCGTCTTACCCCTGGTGGTCAGTGTGCATCATAGTGCCTTGTCAACTGTTCATTCCGGTCGTTCAGTCATAACGGTCACATAGGCTTTTACTAGTATATATATACCAGAGGCCCGATGCATGAAATTTGTGCAAAAGTAGAACTTTTATTACCTCCAACTTATGGCTACAGCGTAGTGTAAGAAGTCAGAATTAGTTGGAGAAAGATCAATAACTATGCCTCATGCAAAAAGTAAACATTTACAGTTTTTATAGAGAGCATCCCTAACCTTAGTGCCTGCCATGTATCATAAAAACCTTGAAGTAAATCAGATTAGTAATATTCTAAAAAACAAAACAGAACCATAGAACCTTTTGTTTTAAATGTCTAATATGCAAAGGATCATGGTGTCTGAAAGGGTATGTTCTACTCTATCAATGACATTTGTAACATGAAACAATCTTTTTTAATTTAAATTTTCTATTGTTTAAAGTATTACATAAGTCAATTTTTCCCTGGCCGTTTCTCCCCACCAACTGTCTGTGTCTATTGGTTATGCTCATATGCATGCATATAAGCCCGTTGGTTGATCACTTACAACCCCTCCTCCCCCTCCCACCCTCCCTCTTAAGTTGGAAGTTCTGTTTTATGCTTGTATTTCTCTGTCTCTATTTTTGTTCATCAGTTTATGTTGTTCATTATATTCCACAAATGGGTTAGACTATGTGATATTTATCTTTCTCTGACTGGCTTATTTCACTTAGCATAATGCTCTCCAGCTCTATGCATGCTGTTGCAAATAGTAAGAGTTCCTTCTTTCTACAAGAGTGAAGTATTCCATGCCGAAACCGGTTTGGCTCAATGGATAGAGCGTCGGCATGGAGACTGAAGGGTTCCAGGTTCGATTCTGGTCAAGGGCATGTACCTTGGTTGCAGGCATATCCCCAGTAGGGGGTGTGCAAGAGGCAGCTGATCGATGACTCTCTCTCATGATGTTTCTAACTCTCTATCTTTCTCCCTTCCTCTTTGTACAAAATCAATAAAATATATTTTTTAAAAAAAAGAGTGAAGTATTCCATTGTGTAGATACCATAGTTTTTTAATCCACTCTTCTCCTGATGGGCACTTAGGCTGTTTACAAATCTTAGCTATTGTAAATTATGCTGCTATGAACATAGAGGTGCCTATATCCTTTCTGATTGGTGTTTCTGATTTCTTGGAATGTATTCCTTGAAGTGGGATTACTGGGTCAAAGGGGAGTTCCACTATAAATTTTTTGAGGAAACTCCATACTGTTCTCCACAATGGCTGCACCAGTCCGCATTCCCACCAGCAGTGCAGGAGGGTTCCTTTTTCTCCACATCCTCACCAGCACTTGCCCTTTTTTGATTTGTTGATGATAATCATTTTGACAGGTGTGAGATAGTACCTCATTGTCATTTTGATTTGTATCTTTGGGATGATTAGTGACTTTGAGCATGTTTTCATATGTCTCTCAGCCTTCTGTATGTCCTCTTTCAAAAAGTGTCTATTTAGGTCCTTTGCCCATTTTTTGATTGGATTGTTTATATTAATTTGGTTAAGTTGTATGAGTTTTCTATAAATAATAATTATCACTTATCTTTCCCTCTTTTTCTTCCTCTCTCTGAAATCCATAATATTTTTAAAATAAAATTTTAAAAAAAGAAATTTCTGCAGTATGTGATGGCATGGGTGGACCTTAAAGAACTTATGCTAACTGAAGTAAGTCAGACACAGAAAGATAAAAACGTCAAGATATTACTTTTATGAGTTATGCTATATAATAAAGAGCTAATATGCCAATTTGACCGAACAGCCGAAGGACCATCCAGATGAAGCCGAGGCTGCGAGGGGTGAGCCCTTTGCATGAATTTCGTGCATTAGACCTTTAGTTTAGTATAATAGTGGACTTTATAAAAATCAAAGACTAGAATGCTGGTTACCAGCATTGGGGGCAGTAGAAAGAGGAGATTAATTAAATAATTAATCAATAAAGTTTCAGTTAAGGTGAATAAACCCTATAGGTATAATACTCTACCTCTAGTCAATAAGAATATATTGTACACTTAAAATTTGTTATGATAAAAAATCTCATGTTGTATTCTTTTCACATTATTAAAAAAAGATAGCATGATTATGACTAAGAAAGAATTTTGAAGTGATCCCCAAAATAGACAAACTGCTAGTTAGCCTGATAAAGAAAATAAACAGAGATAAGCGTTACCAATTATAACATGAATATAATGAAAGATAAGAATTACATTAACAATTATAAGGGTAAGATTAGATTGTTAAATGTAGAAATATTTATATGAGAAACATAAGGTAGCATAAACTACCAGAGCTGAGTGAAAAATGTATGAAACCTAAATAAATCCCAAATTATAAATAATAAATAGAAAAGCTAGTTAATGACATTTTACTTCTTATTCCATGTTATTTAAAATATTTAAGAGCATAGATTTGTTAAAAAGTTGCTTTGCATTCCATGTCTAATTTAAGAAAGCTAACTGAACCTTGACACCCAATGCTGACAAACAGCACAAAAATAGAAAATGATAGTCTCATTTCATTTATAAAGATGCAGTGGATTTACATTTTACAAGAGGATTAGGATCTGAACTCAGTCTTTAAGGTAAAAATCTGTTTTAAATTTGAAGTTAATCCTAAAAATCCATTAAAATGCTCATGACAACATAATATTGTTGATATGTGTTCATAAACCAGGTCAATACTATGTCACACTCTATGTCACCAGATTACAACAGCACTGAAAGCTAGGAGGGGGCACTAAGGAATTACATTTTCAGTGGTCAGTCTGAGAGAATCAGCGGCTTTATTTCTAGACTCTCACTGCAATACTCAGTCTTGATGTAGCCTTCCTTCTGCCTATTCTCCAAGAGCACATCATCTTTACATTTTTGCCTGGGCCTCTTCCCCACTTCGAATCCAATTTAAAACATTCTTCCTCTAGCACATCTTCCCTAATTAGTCTTTAGTCAATTTGTATCTTTTGCTCAGCTTTTATCAGTTTAACTGCAAATTTGTAAATATCAGCATATACCATCTGTCCTATACTATACAGTGTACTTAGGTCACTCACACCGTTTTTGTAAATTCATTATGTGACTTGCTAAGTTTCTTCCTTAAACTGGCCCTGCAGAAGAGCATAGATTTGGTGAAAGTAACCCATTAGGATAAATAAAAATGATTTTCCTTTGATTTTTCAGATAGTGAATCTTGATAACTCTTTAGGGAAAGGTGGGAAAAACTCAAAAACACCCAAATTAAATAGTTCTATAACACCAATTTAATATACAGGGTAAGTCAAAAGCAGGCTTACAGTTGTTTGTATGGAAAATAACATAATAATTAATAAGTAACAATACAATAATAAAATCACATACTCACAACTGTAAGCCTACTTTTGTCACACTCTGTATTTCTAAAACTTAAAAAAATCAATTCAATTATTTAAGAGCAACTGTCTTTGAACTTCAAACAGGAAAAATATTTTATATATTTGAATCTAAAGGACAAATTTTTAGTAGAAAGCAAGAATTAACTGCATTAATAATTTTTGTACTCTGAAGTTAACATGACTGCTTTTCCAAAACCGGTGTACCAGGTGGTGTTTCTTGTATCAGTAAAATCAAATTCTTTCATTTCCTGTACATGGTAAGGGCTGGAAATGGAAGAGAACAGCAATTATCCCAGTACAAAAGACTCACAGACTGAAATTGGGAAATGGGAATGGCTTTGGGGCTTACTGAATGTTCCCAAGCTTTTGAACATCAAAGAAGACTACTGTCACAATGTCTGCTCTAGCTCTTCTCTCCAAATTAGAATAGAAAATAATTTTAGCTCATCAGAAAAATTAAAATGAGCTTAAACTAGGTATATTTCTTAAACTAATATACCTGCTTTGCTCTTTAATAAATCAGGTTTAAAATAAACATTTAAAAATTGAAAACAGTTGATAAATATATTTTTCTCACAATCCCTTATATTTTTTTCTGATAAACAATTCTCTTTGTAGGCATTGTGATTTCATTACAAGTGATCTAAAATAAAATCCTCATAGTGCATCCACTAGACATGCAACTTTACCTTTAGGAAAAGACTATACTCTAATGATCACAGATGAATATTTAATATTTGCTTTGATTTGAATATGTGGAGAATCTGAAGTTTGCAGATGCTCAATCTCTGTCACTCCAAAGTATGAATCTGCAAGATTCTTTTCTAGAATGAAATTAAATATCTCAGACCAAAATATTTCCTCCCTTCCTACCACTTTTTAATAATATTATATTTTCATCACTATGTTGTATAAATCTCTTTCAACCCATTCTTAAAATAAAATAAACAAACAAACAAACAAAACTTGGTAGTTTCTCAGATTCAAATATTTTGAAACCCTAACTTAAAGCTGTATTTACTCTCATAGTATTCTTATCTAAATATTATTTAAACAATTTATCTTTCTATTTAAAACACTTAAGATTGGGTGGTGGGCATGCAATGCAATATGCAGGCCATATCCTATATAATAAAAGCCCACACACTACATCATCACAAGATGGCCACCACAAGATGGCCGGCAAGAGAAGGAAGTTGTAAACGATTAGATCAGCAGGGGAGGGCAGTTGGGGATGAACAGGCTGGCAGGGGATGGCAGTTGGAGGCAATCAGGCCAGCAAGAGAGCAGTTAGGTGTCAATCAGGCCAGCAGGGGAGTGGTTAGGGGGTGATCAGGCTGTCAGGCAAAAGAGGTTAGGTGCAATCAGGCAGGCAGGCAAGTGGTTAGGAGCCAGCAGTCCCTGATTGTGAGAGGGATGTCTGACTGCCAGTTTAGGCCCAATCCCTGCTGGCCTGATCGCCCCCAACTGCCCTCCTGCAAGATCGGGTCTAAATTGGCAGTCAGAAATTTCCCCAATGAGCCCCAGATTGGAGAGGGTGCAGAACAGGCTGAGGGACATAATCACTCTTGCAAGAATTTTGTGTCCCTGGCCTCTAGTATAATATAAATGTACACTTGAAATGTATATGATCTGATTAAACAATGTCATCCCAATTACTTTAATTAAAAAAATACTTAAGAGCAGAGAATTTTGAAAACATTAAAATATCATTCATATAATACTGTTCCATTTTGGTAGCAGTACTCCATGAGAGCAATAATCTTGTGTGAAATCATATAAGAATAACTTGATTTGTCAATACACACAGGCATTCTTGTATTATCTTTTTGGTAAATTGTTTCAAAGAGAGCTCTATACTAGACTAAACTATATGACATTGAGATAACCAAGTAAAATTAAGTTCATGTATTTTTTTTCCAGTAAATTATTGGTATTTTAATTATAGCATTGATGACTTTCTATCCTCATTATATAAGTCAATGAATTGTTATCATTTACTGTTTTTTTTTAAATATATTTTATTGATTTTTTACAGAGAGGAAGAGAGAGAGATAGAGAGTTAGAAACATCAATGAGAGAGAATCATTGATCAGCTGCCTCCTGCACACCCCCCACTGGGGATATGCCCGCAACCAAGGTACATACCCTTGACCAGAATCGAACCTGGGACCTTTCAGGTCGCAGGCTGACACTTTATCCACTGAGCCAAACAGGTTTTGGTATCATTTACTGTTTTTTACAAAGCCTGGCACAGAAGTTAGATATGCCCGTTAGAATCCAATAAAATTTGAGTCAACTAATGTTGTTGAAGTTAGCTAGTACAGACTAGAGTATATGGCAAAGTTTTATGTGTTCTTTAGTCATAAGGATAAATAGATTCAAAGAAATACATTTTGTTTATTGAAGGGTAATTATTTTGACTTAGCATTGGTAAAATTTTAACCCAGTATTGCACAACAGCATAGCTCCAATATGTATTCTGACAGCATCTCCTAGTCCCTTTCTAGAAATTCGTTACAATTTTAATTTTACTGACTATGTTATGTGGGGAAGCACGGGACTTATTTGAAATCTCTGAAAGGTTGGAGGCCGCTGAGGGGACCTTGCTGAAGGCAGCAGTCCCTACCTTAACTTTTCCAAAGAAGTCACATCCCCAGGTGTTTTGCTAGAATCTCTCTGTTGAGTCTTTAAAGACTTGACCTTGTAGAAGCACACACTTTCTCAAGGATGCTTACCCTGCTGATAGTATCTAACAGTTAATTTTAGTTCAAGTATTGTTACAACAAAAGCCAAAGGAGGCAGGTGAACAGGGTTACTTGGTAATGATAACCAAGTAGTCCCTTAGCCTCTCTTTCACAGAAACATGTGTCAGAGTAATCATTCATCCTCCGTTCAAGGTCTGCCATTCAGCCCTGGCAATATTATTATTTTTTAAATATATTTTATTGATTTCAGAAAGGAAGTGAGAGGGAGAAAGAAACATCAATGATGAGAGAGAATCACTGATCAGCTGCCTCCTGCATGCCCCCATACTAGGGACTGAGCCTGCAACTCAGGCATGTGCCCTCACCTGAAATCGAACCAAAACCTTCTGGTTCATATGTCGATACTCAATCACCAGGCTACATCAGCTGGGCTATGCTATTATTTTAGCTATTTCACCTGATTACGAATAACAGTTAGGACTATATCTCATTTAAAATATCAATGTCTAACACAACAGCTATCTTCAGAACTAACATTAATTGGGATTGTTTTAGAAGTAAAGGACAATGCAAGAAAACAACTAAATGGAAAGTATAAAAGCACTATATATATATATTTTTTTTTTAAACAACCACAGACAAACAAACAAAACACACAAACTGGTATCAAATCAGCCAACCCTGGGGAAATACCAGAACTGGAAACTAAAATGCTATTTGTTGTTAAAAACAACAGAATAAAATAAACAAAGCAAACAAGCATATAGAAGATAAAAATAGTTTTTGTACTTAAAGGCTTTCTTGCTCCATTGTTTCTGATGACAAGTATGTCTTCATTTGTATCCTTGTTCTTGTTTAGGGAATGCATTTTTTCCTTTCAGGATTTTCTATTTTGGACTCTAATATTTGTGAGTCTTGTGTAGCTCTGATATGTATGATATGGTTTTTCTTTGTATTAATCTTGCTTACTGCTCTCTGATCTTCTTAGGAACTTTAAGTTAAAGTTTTTCAGCTATATTTTTTCAAAAACATTTCATTGTCACATTATAGTCTGATTTTTCTTTGGAGTGCAAATCCATATATATGTTTGATTGTGTAACATTTTCTTTTAAGTTCACTGTTCATTTTTCTTGAATATTTTTATATTTGTTCTTGAGACTGCAAAATGTATTTTTTCTATGCTCCTTTAAACTTGCAATCAAAATAGAGACAGACTCATTGAGAGCAGGTAGACAGTTCTGGTGGAGGTGGATGTTGGGGGGCTGGAAGGATTGAGCAAAAAAGAAAAAACAAGAGAGATGGAACTCATGGGCATGCACAGCAGTGTGGTAATTATGGGAAGGGAAGAGTGGAAGAGGGCACAGAGGAAATAGAAGGTCATGAAAAATATTAAATTAAATGTTTAAAAACTGGGAAGATTCAATCTCCTAACTCTGTCTCTTCTAAAATCTTGTTAGAACTTGATTTTAAGCTTTGTTTAAGTGTGACACACACACCTTGTTTTTCTGGGTACAGCCTTTATCATAAAGCAGTGATTCAGCTTAATTCCCATGTTAAGAGGTGTTAAGGAGGTATATTCAATATCTCTGGGCCATAATTCTAAAGTCCCCAGCTCTGCTTAACATTTAATATCTCTATTCTGCTCTCACCTCTGAGAGCCACTAAGCCTTGCATGGCCATGCCTGAGGTTTTACTGTCCAACTCTCAGGCCAGGAATTATGGTAAATCCACGTAAACTTAATGACCTCCACATACTCCTTTTAATATCCTGTCATACAGGTTCTAACCATGTCAAAAGCCCAGAACTCTGATCTCCACCTATTAGGTAAGAGAGACTTCCATATGCTGATTGAACTCCAGGTCACTGCACTGCAGCTGGAAATTTTTCAGAGGCAGAAATCCAGAAAAACTGGAACACACCTTGTGTCTTTCCTAACAGGAGCCATAGCCCATTTGTAAGGTTATTTTCTTTTAGATATTTAATCTGAACATTTATTCTTGTCCCTACTTGATTATGCAGTGCCCATCCCAACAGCACTGTTTCCTTCTTATTCTCTCTCCCCATCTCTCTCCCTCCCTCTCTCCCTCTCTCTCTCTCTCTCTCTCTCTCTCTCTCTCTCTCTCTCTCTCTCTCTCTCTCTTAATGGGTATTTTTCCATTGATTTTTAGAGAGTAGGAGAGACAGAAGGAGAAACATTGATGTGAGAGAGACACATCAATTGGTTGCCTTAGCACACACCCAACCAGGGCTGGGGATAAAACCTGCAACCCAGGTACATGCCCTTAACCAGAATCAAACCCATGACCCTTCAGTATGCAGGCTGATGCTCTTTCTGCTCAGCCAAACCAGCTATTGTCTCTTTGACATTCCAATTATGCTTTCACATTCTTGCTTTCAGCATAGATTCTCTTGGCCTCCTAGTTTGTGATTGGATTTAAGTCAATTTCATTTTGGACTACAAGGTATAAACAGACCCCTGATGTGGAAGTTTTCTGTCACTTTAAAAGTATGAGATTCCTTCTGTCAAATGTGACCATTATAGTTGAGCCAACCTCATACCTTGGACAAGAAAGGGAATTTTTACACCAGAGAATATTTATTTAACCTTGTTCATTATTAGAATGAAATGAAAATGCCTATCAATGTAAATGTCCTTATTTTTCCTGACTAACACAAACAAAATTTGGTTTATAGTCATCTAAATATTAAAAATCTCTAGTTCTTAAGCTAGAAGTGGCCATGTGTCATACCTGTTCCAATGAGATTCATGTCATAGGCATGAGGTAAGGTTTTCGAGTAACCAATTGTTTTCAGTGTTGTTGGGTTTTTATTTATTTTGATTTTTAAAATATATCTTTATTAATTTTCAGAGAGGGAGAGGGAGAGATAGAAACATCAATGATGAGAAAGATAATTGATCGGCTGCTTCCTGCTGGGGATCAAGCTCACAACCCAGGCATGTGCCCTTGACTGAAATCAAACCCAGGACCCTTCAGTCCACAGGCTGACTCTTACCCAATGAGCCAAACCAGCTAGGGCTGTTTTGTTTCTTTGTTTTTTTAAAGTGACACACATAGCTCCTCATTTCTTTTTATACATAGTCTTCATTCCCCTTCCCCTCATACACTCTGCCCCAGGAAGTTCTGATCTTAGACTTGAGATGTACATGACCTAGATAGTTGTCCAATCCCAGAAAAATGAGAGGTGTCTGGTGTAAAACTGAACTAAACCTGTGGTCTGAAACCAAGCCTATACAGGGTCATCTTAATCAGTCAATCCCAGTTTGACTAAAGACATATGAGAAATAAATGCTTATTTGCTATATGACACTGGGATCTTGTTGGTTATTATTTATACAACATTATTCTAGCACTATTTGATTGAGACAATAGCTAGATTCAAATCATGAAGGAAAGCCCTGGCTGGCAGCTGGAAGGCCCTGATCATCCCTGATTGCCAGCCAGACCTAAGGACCCTACCTGTGCAAGAATTTTGTGCACCAGACCACTAGTAGGAATAACAACAACGGGTGTGTGTGTGTGTGTGTGTGTGTGTGTGTGTGTAAGGATAAAACAAAGATAACTCTTTAACATTTGATAACACTATATTTGGTAGACAAGGCTTAATTAATATACAAAATTATCATTCAGTTCCACTGTGGGATTTAGATTTTATTCAGCAGGCCAATGGTTTTTAATTATATTTCTATGAAAGACTGGTATCTGACAGAATCAGAGTTCCTTGTTAAGTTAGAATAATGGTGGTCTTTTTTCAGTGTGCAAGTTAATTTACGTAAATTGATATGTATTATATTTCATGTTCTAATAATTTTTCTCCCTACACATTTTAAATTTTGAGTGCGTGGTACAATGTTTGTGCAAGCCAACTGAAAACAAGTAAATTCACAAGTATTATTATTATTAATTGAAATAAATAAGAAATACCTAGTTTGACAATTGAACTTTTAAATAGACATATGTACCAAAAATTGTAATATTATATTTCACAAGCAAAATATAATATTTTCTCCCAGGAAACTTGCTCCCAGGTCCTGTGATGGAATTGAAACTATTGTTTCATGATGTTTTGTAAATAATACTAGTGGCCCGTTGCACAAAATTCGTGCACATTAAAAGAGGATTAATTAGAAGAAATATTTTAATATTGCTATTTGCCTTTTCTCTATAATAGAAGTGTCAGAGATGAAAGAAAATCAGTAAAATGTATATGAAAATTCTCCTCCTGTCAGAGTCTGGGGCGCGCTGCAGGACCCAGAGTCAAGTCCTCACCCACTTGTGAGACCCAGACCTACCAGCCCCAGCTCCATTGGGCAAGATCCAGACCCAGCCAGCCCCACCCCCATCAAGTCCCACCAGGTGGGGGGCACAGTCTCAGATTCTCTGTCAAGCCCTGCTGGGTGGGAGCGAAGCCTCAGGGCCCCCATCAAGCCCACAGGGTTGGGGGTATAGCCTTAGGTCCCCCTGGCAGGTGGGGGGGCACAGTCTTGGGTCCCCCAACATATACCTGGCAGGGGGAACAGCCTCAGGTCCCCCAGCCCAGAACCAGGTGGGAGTGCAGCCTTAGGTCCCTCGGCCCAGTGCCAGGGCAGGCAGCATGGCCTGAGGTCCCTGTCCTGGCACCAGGGCAGGGGGCATGCCTTGAGTTCCCCTTTCAAGCCCCACTGGGCCGGGGACATGGTCTGAAGTCTCCCATGAAGCCCGGCCAGGTAAGGGGCACAGCCTCAGGTCCTCTGGGGTAGGGGCATGGTGTGAAGTACCCCAGCCAGGGGCAGGGAGAGCAGGCTGAGGTCTCCCGGCCCAGCACTGGGACGGGGAGCGCACTTGAGGTCCCCCATCAAGCCCCGCCAGGCTAGAGGGTACAGCCTGAGGTTCCTCTGTCAAGCTGTGGGGGGGCTGCGGCCTGAGGTTCCCCCAGCCTGACGCCAGGGTAGAGGACGTAGCCTGATGTCCCCTGTCAAGCCCCACCAGGTGGGGGGCACAGGCTCAGGTCCCCTGCTCCAGCCCAGCACCACATGGCCTTAGGTCCCTGATGATGGCTCCTTAAGACCGGTTATGGGAATTCGTCCACCCTGTGAGTGTAGCCATCTTGTGTTACCAAAACCATGCCTGTGCTGTGGACACCACCATCTTTGTGACAGCCCAACAGTCAATTTGCATATTCCCTCTTTATTACATAGGATAGTATTCTGCTAAAACAACACACACAAAACAATAATTTGCAGTTACTTTGCCTGTTGTTGAGGACTGAGAATCTTTGTGGGGGAAAATAGATTTGTTTGTTATATTAAGAGAGATGTAAGCTTGAATTTTACCCTGGCTGCAATGTATAGAGTTTAACTGGAGGTATATAGGGCTGTGAGACAAAGCACACCAGTGTATTTAGTGATACAAAAATGATTCCTTGTCAGAAGCAGGGAACAGAGAAGAGTTGATTAATAAAAAAGATGTTTGGGAGTGAAGAGGTAACACATCTAGATGTAGCTCGTGAGGGTAATTAAAGAGTATTAATCTTACGTGTAAATGAAAATCATCTTAAGAGCTTAAGAAAAATGCAAACCTAGTCCATTTTCCCATTCCCAAAAATTCTGGCTCAGATTTTCTGGAATAATGACCTAAAATCTGCATTTTTAACAAATCTCATTTCTGATTCTGATTCAGGTGCCCGAGAGTCACATTTGAAGAAACTTAGAACATAGTATGCTCTAATCATTTGGCACCTTTAATTTGACTCTGCTATTTCAGAATTACTTAGCACTTTGCATGTTCCAGTTACTGGCAAGGATTGCTGCAGATGGGAAGCCACAGGAAAAGGATGGGTTGAGCTTTTATGCCTGAGCACCCTGGAGAAGGATAATGCCAGTAATCAGGGAAAGGAACACAATAGTAAGTTGTGATATTGTAAGGAGTGAAAGATGATGCAGTTTTGTTTTTTTTATGTGTTGAATATTGGACTTTTTTTCATATATGGCTCTGAATAAACCTGTGGATTAGGGCGATAAGAAATCCAAAGAGCTACCTTATTATTGATAAATGCCAAGCTGGAAGCTAACATTAGGGTGTGTCATAATGGCCTTGCTCACACAGAAACCCAGCATTAAGTTGCCTAGTACCTTCAATTCTACCAGCCAGAAGCAATTACATTAATCTGCTACCCCCAAGGGGTTAAGGTTAAAGACACTATCCTGTCAACACCAACTACAATAGTCCTTTACAAAATTTTTACTCTGGTTCTGCACTTGTCATTTATAACACATATTTCAGCATTCAGAATGAGTCAAATTATTTATTTTGTTACTTCCATTTAAACCAAAGTGCTATGAGAGCAAGGGTCATATTTGTCTATTCTCTACACCCATCATTTAGCACAGTAATTCTAAACAACTTGTTGAATATAAGCATTTTAAGAAAAGAGCAAATATTAACTTTGGCTCTGGCCAGGTCTGTCATTGTTGTTTGTTAGTATCTGCTCAAGCCAAAGTTCCATGCTGGTGATGTCAAACTTAAACAGGTAAGGAAAACATTATTCAAGATTATTGTAATGTCAGTGGTGGTGGGGTTGTCTCTGGCCAGAGACAGCCCTGGCCAGAGACAGTACTCTGTACCCCCAGTTCCTATCTTGCTGGTAGGAATGAATTCAAGCAAATGGCAGCAAAAGCAGGTGAGGATTTTTTTTTTTTTCCCTAGGAAATACACTCAGGACCTGAGTGGACAACTCACCTGGCCAAAACCACACCAAGTGTCCCAATATTTAGGAGTATAGAGGATTTATACCCCTAGGACAGTACTCCCCTAGGCAAGGAGCACGTCATCCTTTCCCTTATGTCTCAAAAAAAAAAATGTATCTTTAAGCCATAGGGTTCCTTCTCCTAGTTGTCATGTCCCCAATTAGACCCAAAAGAGGGGCTTTAGAATCTGTCCTCTTCACATAGGGGCCTGCCACCTCCACTGTCTATTTTCAGTTTGAGGTCTCCAGATATCCTCTCCAACCTCTGAGTTCACCTACCCAGAAAGAGACAAAGAACTGGAAGAGATTTTAAAAGTTGAAGAAGAGGGCATCACAGGCCCCTTCTGTTCACAAATTGGCCTTATGACAAGGAACAGTTAACTTTTCCTCTTAGCTCCAAGACAGGCGGTGGTTCTACAACTTGCAACAAGGTGCCTGCCTAGGTTAGCCTCCTACCTTTCCAGACACTGGAAGAGAGGGGTGTTCTCTTCTTCATTGATTACATTTCAAAAGATGGCTCCCGGGTCCTGAAGACAGCCATGGGTTGCACAACTAAAGACCAAACGCTTTTTTAAAAGATGTGTCTCTCAGAAGGGCAGAGAATGCATTTACAATGACACGTTTTCTAACGTCCATGCTCTCAGGAAAGGGAGGTCAGGACCTTAGAGGGAGGAAGAGACATCTAAAAGTTGTACCTGAGCTAGAGGAATGCCAAGGTCTTAATCACAGGTGGGCTGTGCTTCTGCAGCTCCGGCCCAAGGAACTCAAAATGTGGGCTCGCAGCCTCCCATGGCAAAGAATCGCTCACTTTTCTTTTGTTTACTTTTTCAACCTAGGACCATGCTAAGCACAGAGCCAGACCCCTCGCCCACGCGCAGGACACGTGCGCGGAGGCACCGCGCCTCTGACGTCACTGGGCGCGCCCGCCCCGGCGCCATAGCAACCGGGCGCGTCCTTAGCAGCAGTGGCTGCTGAGATGTGCGAACTTCCGGTTCCCGGGCCTCCGCCGTCCCTGCAACTGCTGCCGCCGCCGGTGCCACCTGCCGCGGCCGGGCCTCTCCCCGGGATTTGGTCACGGCTGCATCGTGCTCCGCGGCGCCCATGGTCCCCCCGGGAGCCAGGGCGGCGGCTGCGGCGGCTCCGGCGTGGTGAGAGGCGGGTCGGGGACGATGAGGGCCCTGCACCGCCGCTGCCGCCTCGGCCGCCTCCTCGCCTCCGCCCTCCTGCTGCTGCTGCTCCTGCCGGGGTTCAGGGGGCCCCTGGCGGGGCTGCTGCTGTTGGCGGCCGAGGCCGCTCCGGAGCCCGGACCTCCCGATCGCGGGCCGCGGACGCTGTCCCCGCTCCCGCCAGGCCCCACCGCCGCAGCCCAGGCCCCGGGCCGCGCTCCGGCCGAAGCCGCGAGGCCGCGGGGCGCCGAGGGCGGCAATGGCAGCAGCCCCGGGGCGGCGCCTGCGGCGGGTGACCTAGCGGGGAAGGCGGGGGAAGGAGGCTCCGTGGGTGGCGGCCTCGCGGTGAGCCCCAACCCGGGCGAGAAGCCCATGACCCAGCGGGCGCTGACCGTGCTGATGGTGGTGAGCGGCGCGGTGCTGGTGTACTTCGTCGTCCGGACCGTCAGGTGAGGCGCAGCCCGAATGAGCCTTCTTCTTCCCTGCAGGCCGGCGGGCGGCTGCCTGCTGACCTTCCAGCGATGCTGCAGCTTCTGCTGGCCTGGAGAGCGGGCAGCAGCGCCGGGCTCCCACTCTCAGGGCTGCCTGCCTGAGTGAGAGAGATGATGTGAAGGTGACTGTCTTAAAAGCTCCTGGTGCTTTGGGGAGAATCTAAACCTTCAAGTAGTTGCTCCCTTCTTATTTATCAATTAGTACCCCACCTCCAAAGCGCTTTACCTTGCCTCAAAAAGGGCAGACTTTCCCTGAAGAGGGAGTAATCTTGTACTCAACCCCAATATATATATATATTTTTAATACATTTTTTATTGATTTTTTTACAGAGAGGAAGAGAGAAGGATAGATAGTTATAAACATCGATGAGAGAGAATCATAGATCAGCTGCCTCCTGCACACCCCCCAATGAGGATGTGCCCACAACCAAGGTACATGCCCTTGACCGGAATCGAACCGGGACCTTTCAGTCCGCAAGCCGACGCTCTATCCATTGAGCCAAACCAATTTCGGCATTATATTTTAATACTTCTCTCTTTCTACTCTATATACTGTTTACTTTGCCATTGTGCCTATTAGAACGCAAACTACCTAAGGGCAGGATTCCTATTTAGTAGCATTTGGATTTGTATCATACAATATTGCCAACTTAATAGGAATACTAATCAGTATTTATATGAGTAGATGGAGAGTGCCCTGTGTATTATGTTTCCTATAGTTATGGGTTAGATGATAACATTTGGGGGATCATCCTTTTCACTTTGCTTCTGCCTTATGAATTATATATATATATATATATATGTGTGTGTGTGTGTGTGTTGGCAAAAAGCAGGTTTACAGTTTTTGTATGGTTTTAAGTATTCACAACTGTAAACCTATTTTTTTGTCCACTCCATACATATAAATGTCTATTAGCATTGCTTTTTCTATTTTATTTCTGTAAAGCTTGGAAGGGTACAGTCTTTTCAGTCCGATCCTATTAGATAACTCACACATGTAAACCGCCCAATTCTGAACTATACCTAAGAAAAACTGCACTCTTTAACCTGTATCTATTGCATTCATTTAATCTAAATCCCAAATGTAGTTGTCTTCATGATGTCCAAAGCTTGATTGATGCTAACAATGACTGGACAATGTTCAGCACTCATACTATTTGCTTCCAGATTACAGGATGGAAAATACTCATTTCAGTGAGTTCCCATTTTGGACCCCCCACTTCCACAGTATGAGGGAGAGCAGACCAGCAGTGGTTGGTTTTGCTAAGGGGAGAGGATAAATCATAATTTCTTTAACTGATAGGAGGTAACACTGAAAATATTTTACTTGTAAAAAATACTTAAAGCCCATTAAACTCCCAGATTGGTTTGTTTTCATCTAATTCGGTTATATTGAATATGTGACTAGAAATAACTTCCACTTTGAGTCTGGAAATATTCCAAACAACAATTAGATTCTCTCTGTAGAAACTGAAAAATATATATGCAAGGCAGTAGGAACCCTAGTAGGTTGCCTAAAATGAATATATGATCTCTGTGAGAAGACACTCATTGTCTGTCTTATTCCCTGCTAAACATTATGTACAACATTATGTAGGCTCTGCATAAGTTGTTGCCTAATAAGTGAGTGTTCTTAGTGAATTCTGTATTTTGCTATATAGGTAGGTGTTGAAGATTTGGAAATTTGTGTGAATCCAAAATGGGCATTCACCAAAGTGAGTAGTTTTCATCCTGTATTCTAGAAGCAAAAAATATATGAGTTCTGAACATTGTCCTAACATTGTTAGCATCAATCAAGCTTTCTTCTTATTGATAGAACAAAGAAATATGAAGACTTACTAAATACTACTTAAAGTTTCTCTGTGTAGAGCATTTTTTCTCACAGTAAAATCTATTATAAAAGAAAAGATTACTCTTAGAGGGTTATTATTCTTCTTCAAGCAAAACCAAAGGGTTAAGCCCAGCCGAGGTGGCTCACTGGTTGAGCTTCGACCTATGAGCCAGAGGTCACTTTTAATTCCAGTCAGGGCACATGCGGGGGTTGCAGGCTTGATCCTCACTGGGGGTATCTAGGAGGCAACCAGTCAATGAATCTCAATCTCTCTCTCTCTCTTTCTCTCTCTCTCTGTCCCCCCTTCCTTTCTGAAGTCAATAAAAATATATTAAACAAACAAAAATCAATGGAGTTAAGGCCAGCCAAATTGCTGAGATACCACATGGAGGACAGTCCAAGCCTGGAGCTGAATTTTCATAATGGAGAAGTAAACTGTTAATGTGTTAAGCCATTGAGATTGAGATAGTTACCTCATCATAACCTGTGTTACCTAGATTAAAAGACTTAGCCTCTCATCTTTCCCAATATCTTTAAAATCATCTGTTTACTTCAGAGGTTTTGCCATTTCAACATAAGCCCTTCACAGTTGTCAGAGCTTGGCAGGAGAGAGACTAAAGAATACCCAGGGGTTTTTGACTGCTTCAGCCTACAAATGAGTCTAATTGTATAAAGAGCTGGGTAGTGTGTGTGTTTTCCAGATTTGGTGAACATTAGTAATGTCTGCCATATGAAGTGAGAATACTAAAGTTCATAGAGCTGGAAAGTGTCCAAGCTCTTCCAGAATTTTGATTTTGAATTCTACTATTGGCATTCCTTCTATATTGCTGAGTTCCAGAACTGACTGATGATATTTTTACTCTTTCATTGGGATAAATTTGTGCTGTACAGAATAGTAAAACAAATTCTATTGATACTGAAAATATTAAGCAATTATTTATGGCTTTTCCATCCTTGTCTCTCTAGGATGGCTATTTTAGTTTTTAGCATTATGTTCTGTCACAATTAGAGTCTCAACCAGGAAAGAAGAAAGGGATCCTGAATGCAACATTTATATATATATATATTTTTTTCTTTTTTTTAATAAGGGAGAAAAATCTTTTTCCAGAAACCATACTACTCCATTTGTCTGCACTGTTTCATCCACTCAGGCCTCGACAATGACTGACAAAAGGACTATTACATTTTCATACCAATTATTATGACCATTGTGTATCTCTTAGGTCTGAGCTCAATTGCTGTCTAAACAAAATCATGATTCTGTTAAGGGAGAAGCAGATTCTGTTACAATGGTAAAAACTAAGAGATGGCCGAAACAGGTTTGGCTCAGTGGATAGAGCATCGGCCTGCGGACTGAGGGTCCCAGGTTCGATTCTGGTCAAGGGCATGTACAGTACATTGGTTGCTGGCACATCCCCAGTGGGGGTTGTGCAGGAGGCAGCTGGTCAGTGTTTCTCTCTCATTGATATTTCTAGCTCTCTATCCCTCTCTCTTCCTCTCTGTAAAAAATCAATAAAATGTGTATTTAAACAAAAAAACTAAGAGATGGTTCAGAAGAACATAAATGTACTTATTAATGCAAGTAGCTACCATGTTATTACTCTATACCATAAAAAGATTAACCAAAAAATACAGTTCAGTTCACCAGGACAATATATTCAATCTGATATAAGATCATTGTATTAGGGGATCAAAAGACTGGTAGTGACTTTTGTTACCTTGGTTAACATTACTTTGATTCACTTGGAATACAATATGGCTTAATGTTTAAGAACCCAGGTTTGGGAGTCAAATTGCTTGTATTTGAGTATTTTTTCCAAGCTCTGCCTTCATATGTGTAAAATGAGGATACTTATGTAATTGTTATGGAGATTATCAGAATGTCAGGTAATGTTTGTAAGCTCTTTAGCTCAATGTTTGACATATGTGCAAAATAAGTAACTATTTTTAAGAGATTTTTTTTTTGTATCTAGAATTGTAATTGTAATATATTTTTTTTTTGGGGGGGGGGGTTACTATCTTATTACTACCTCTCCATACCATACTCTGTATGGTATCTGACCTCCGAAAGTATAATCAGTAAAAGAGGCTTGGTCTAACAAGCTTAGGAGAAATAAAAGGAGACTTAAGAGAAATCAGTTGGAGGAGTTGGTCATAGAGTCGGTCAAAGGCCAGCTGTGATGAATCGTGGGGGTGCTAGATTGTAAATAGGACTTTAAAGTTGTTCGGAAAGTAAATCATGCTGAACTCTTAAAAATGGAGGTAAGAATAATTATCAGGCATCATATCCCAAGGTTCAGGGCCTAAAGAGAACACTGGGAAATCCATGAACAGACAAAGAAGAGAGATCGCAAGAGCTATGTGCTGTGAGTGTATTTTCATACAGGATACTTCACAGCTAAGCTCTGTGACACTTACTTAGGATTTACTTCCTTGGGGGTGTCCACCAGAATACCATCAAAGGGGAGAGAAATATAAGCTTAAGAACTGATAGGATGTACTGAATTAAAGGAGCTTAGTGAGAAAAGGCTTTCAGAGAAAGCAGGGTTGGAGTATCCTAAACATAGACTAACATCTATTCAGTAATGTTTTACGGTAGATGACCAGTGGCAGGTGCTTTTTTGGAGGAATTCTGCACTTGCCAAGGTTGTTATAGTGACAGAGCTTAGTAACTGAGAGGCAACCAGAGAGGGTCCAATAATAATTATGAAAAGAAAGCAAAAGAATTTAAAAAAAAAAAAAAAAGTAGTTTGAAAACTTTACTTTAGAATCAGTAGTTCCCAAGAGCACCATTGCTTTACTCAAAGTGGAATAATCATAATGACATTGAGAGATCAGTCAAATTAACTCATTTTATCCTGTACAGGACCACTGGTATATGGCTTCCATGTAGAATGCTGATAATTTTAAAGAGAAAAGCAAAAATTCCGTTTAGGTTTTGAAAAGATAAACTTGTTTAGGGAATAAATGAGAGATAACTACATATTATAATATGGCGCACATTCATACCCCAAAGATAAAAATGAAACTCCACAGTACAGCGGACCTAGTTTGTGCAGTGTGTGAGAATCACCTGAGCTCTCCCTAAGACACCACACCTGGAGTGAGTGCATGTTTAATGTTCAATCATTCTAGTACCTTTTTTTTTTCCTGAGTCAGAAGGCTATTATTCATATTATGATTTAAAAATTGGCTAGCTTCCCTAAATTTTGCTGTGGTGTGTTTCTGAAGATAATACCATTTAGGCTTCTCTTATTCCAAAAGTGATGATTTGCATTCAAAATTATAGCTATCTTTGTTGTACAGAAAAAATGCAAGTATATTGTAAATCCATATATTTCCGTTAAATAATTTGGTTAACATGTTTATTAGGCATCTGCTTTATGCCAATGCCTGTGTTTTGTGGGTTTGGTAGTGAGCAAGAACAGACCTGTTTTCTGCTTCCATAAAATGATGGTCCAGTAGGAAAGACAGAGAGTTACACAAATAAGTACGCAAAACATTGAGCAAGTACTTTAAATGAAAGTACATGGGTGCTATGGAAGCCAATAATAGTTATCTGTGACTGAGGTAGGTTAACCTGGAAAGGCGGTTTCCCTAAGGAAGTGGTACTTGACCTGGAGCTGAAAGATGAATAGTTATTAACATACAGTAATATGGTAGTGGGTGGGGAAGAGTGAGGACAGTGACAGAAAGCAAGGGAACAGAGAAGGGGTTGTGGCTGGAGTGATGGAAGTAAAGTAGAATGCAGAGTGAAGAGCTAGGTGAGGCTAGAGAGGTGAGTCTGAGCCTTCCAGGGTTGAACTTTATAGGCTTTATTACAGAATTATTACGTAATGCTGAAGAGTAGGAAACTATTGGAGGTTTTAGAGGACGGAGGGGAGGTTAGTGGGTGACCAGAGTAGATAGGAAAAGACAAGTAGGAAGCTATTTTAATAGTCAAGGAAATTGATAGCAGTGGTGAGCACTGTAAGTGAACTTCAATGAATCTCAGGAAGTACAATCAATAGGACTTTGTGTTTGCAGCTTCATTTTATCGTGATTGACTCTGTGAACACCCTATCTTCAAGGAAGGGTCACCTCGTAAAATTTATGAAGCTAGCTTTAGTAGTTTCATTTTTCTACTGTTTCTTTTTTCATATTATTTTAACAGAAATAATTCTTACCACCCTATGTGTAATGGAACATTGAGGAATCTGCATCGCTATATAGGATAGCTATTTTAATAATAAGTTGAATATCTAGAAGAAATCTGGTCAAGATCATTACCTGTGCATGCCATGTGGTGATGAATGTAATACAATATAATGTTACGATTTCAACATGTGAATTTGGGGGGACACAATTCAACCCATGACATACTCTTATCTCTCATTAGTGTCTACTTATTGGAAAACTTGAAATGACAACTGATGGACTGAATTTGTGCAAGGAAGTAAAGATGAAATGCATAATTTTTACTATATGTTATATATCCAATTGTGTCGGGTTTCTTGATGAAAGTCATAGACTAAAATTGTGGCTCACTCATTTTTATTTCCTTATGTCACAATGGCAAAAAATTTAGTTTAAAATCATTTTTGTTTTGTTTTAATGAACAAAGTAAACTGATGAACAATAGAAACAGAGGCATGGATACATGCATGGAACAGACTGACAGCTCTCAGAGTGGGGTTTGGGGGCTGGAAGAAAAAAGGTGAAGGGATTAGCAAAACACATACACATAACACAGACACAGACAACAGTGTGGTGTTAGCCAGAGGGAAAATGTTTGGGGTAGTTGGAGGTGGGCAAAGGGGGGTAATGTGGAGATGGAAAGAGACTTTGGTGTGATGGGCGCACAATGCAGTGTGCAAATGATGTTTTGTTGAGTTGTCCACTTGAAAACTGCATGGTTTTATGAACTGAGGTCACTCCAACAAATTCAATTAAAAAGGGGGGAAAAGTCTAACTAGTCCAAATTCATCTATATAACAACTTGTTTTCACTATAATATAAGGAAGTGAACCTTTCCTCCAAGTAATTTATTTGAATTTATGTATTAAAAGTTGCATAAAGTCTAAATAAATAAATAAATAAATAAATCACTGAGTTGCTAATTCACTGCTTTGCAAAAAAATAATCAAGAAAAATATTGCAGGTCAGTAGCACATTCTAAATAAGACTGAGGTATATTTATGAAGATATACTCTGCTTTTCATTATGTCTAATCACATAAGGGGGTATTTGTGCATAACATATACAGTAAAATATTCCTCAGTCTTGTTTAGAATGTGCTATAGAAGAAATTAAGGAATAATATTCTTTATATTATTTAATAGTCAATAATACCCTACAGGTATTCAGCTAAAAGGGAAAATAAAAGAATAAAGTCAGATGGCTACAGCAATTTACTTTGGTCGGTTTTCTTACTTTCACAGAGTAGTAAAATGAAATGGAGTTTTATTCTGTGGTGTTTATTTTATGTTGCATCATACATTTTTACATAAAGTTTTATCAAGCTTACTTTAGTAGTTTAGTTTTACTTTTCTACTGTAGCTTTTACAGGTTATTTAAGCAGAAATGATTCTTACCAACATGAGTGTAATGGAATCTACATCATGTAGGATAATTATTTGAATAATCACTTGAATACCTAGAAGGGATCTGATCACAATCATTAACCTGTGCACACCATGTGATGAATGAATATAATTCAATATAATAAACTATGTAGCTATTTTCTTTTGCCCTTTAGGCCTCCATATTTCTATCTCTATGCATTTATTGTATAAAGTCTCTATTTTTGTAAACCAAGAGCCAACAAATTTTTTTTTCAGATTGCAGTATTCATTGACCATGTTTAGTAGAAAAGTGTACATGTCTATAAATTACACATATGTAATTATCAACACACAGACAAGTTTGGGTATCCTGAGCTTAATGGCAGCATTCATTTGTAGGAAAAGAACCATAGCTATTAAAATTGCCTTAGTTTAAAGCCTCGTTTACTCTTTTGATTAAAAATAATGACAAAATAATCAAACAGGCTCAGAGATACAGAGAACAACTTGAAGGTTGCCAGATGGGAGGGAGGTTGGGGAGCTGGGTGAAAAAGTGAAGGGATTAAGAAGTACAAATTGGTAGTTACTAAATAGTCACAGGAATGGAAAGTACAGCATAGGAAATATAGTCAGTAATATTCTAACAGCCCAGCCAGCATGGCTCAGTGGTTAAGCATCAACCTATGAACGAGGAGGTCACAGTTCGATTCCTGGTCAGGGCACATGCCCTAGTTGCAGGCTCAGTCCCCAGGGTGGGGCTTGCAGGAGGTAACCAATCAATGATTCTCTCTCATCATTGATGTTTCAATCTTCCTCCCTTTCCCTTCCTCTCAATAATCAATAAAAATATATTTTAAAAATAATAATATTCTAATAACTATGTATGGCACCAGGGGGGTATTAGAATTATTGGGGGATCATTTCATAAATTATCTAATTATTTGACCATTATGCTGTACAATGGAAACTAATCTATAATAATAAAAGCATAATATGCTAATTAAACCGGATGTCCTTCTGGACGACTTTCAGATGAAGCTGTGTCAGTGGGGGCCGAGGCAAAGGCAGCCACCATGGCAGAGGGGGCCGAGCCCCTTGCACAAATTTTGTGCATCGGGCCTATAGTATAAAATAATATTTAATGACAACTGTAATTGAAAAATTAAAAAAAAAATTTAGGGCAAAAGTCTAAGATTTCTACCTCTCCGTCTAATTTTGGTGCTCCTATTTTTTCTTCTTCAGTTGGTATAAAAAGGGCAGTAAATGTATAACTTTTTGAAAATTCACTTAAAAATAAAAATAGACTTCTTAAAAAATGTACACAGTATATTTAAAAGTAAAAGCCTTTTAACTAAAAATTTTAGTATATTTTTACATGTATTGTACACATAATGTTTATTAGTATTTTAAGTAGATGACTCATTGAATCAGCCTATTATTTTTTTAAGTTTTACAGCTGCTTTTTTACCTTCTTTGAGAAAAACCAATGCATATATGATCACATACATGTTTTGTTATATTAGATGTTTCCATGGCCATGTAGCTGTCACAATCAGGTAACTATCACTGCCTGTATGTTTGAATTTAGGAAAGACACTTTTAGGGAAGTTCATTTCAAGTATAAATTCTATGGAAAAGTAAAGTACAGCATAGAAAATCTGTACTAATAAAAGGGTAGTATGGCCAAAAACCGTTTTGCTCAGTGGATAGAGCATCGGCCTACAGAATGAAAGGTCCCAGGTTCTATTCCGGTCAGGGAATGTACCTTGGTTGCAGGCATATCCCCAGTGGGAAGTGTGCAGGAGGCAGCTGATCGATGTTTCTCTCTTATCAATGTTTCTAATCCTCTATCCCTCTCTCTTCCTCTCTGTAAAAGATCAATGAAATATATTTTTAAAAAAAGGGTAATATGCTTATTAGATCAGATGTCCTTCTGGACAAAGCCATGGTGGTGGGGGCTGAGACAGACGCAGTTAGGGGCAATCAGCTTGGTGGGGAGAGCATTTAGGGGTAATCAGGCTAGCAGGGGAGAGTGGTTAGGGGCACTCAGGCAGGCAGACAGACTGGTAAGGGCGGTCAGCAGGCAGAATGATTAGTTAGGGGCGATCAGGGTGGCAGGCAGATGAACTGTTAGGAACCAGCAGTCCCAGATTGCGAGAGGGATCTTGGATTGGAGAGGGTGCAGGCGCTGAGGGACCCCCCTGACCCCATGCATGAATTTTGTGCACCGGGCCTCTAATATAGTTAGTAATATTCTAATAACTATGTATGGTGTTAGGTGGGTGTGAGATTTATTGGGATGATCACATATTGACATTAAGTTATGCAATGTCTAATCACTGAGGTGTACACCTGAAACTACAACTGTAACTGAAATAGAGAAATAACTCTAAAATGGAAAAAAATATAAATTCTACTTAACACTATACAGGTTTTTTTTTTTACTTATTCTTATATAAACTAGTAGCATTTACTAAATTACTAAATTTAAACTTATCTGCATTCCCCGTTTATTTGGTGTATAACAATGCATTCACTATCAGTATAGTGGCTTGTTTTCAAGAGCTTGGATTTATGCTTGGAAGATAGTTATTCAAATGATTAAAGGACAGTACAAACTAGCATAAATAACTAAAACTCACAAAGACCAGTCAAGTATTTATACTGCACAAAGATAGAAAGAATAGTGTTATAGGCAGATTTGTTTAGCCACATAGTTAAAGATCGGGAATTCATTCAAGGTCTGATGAAGACCATGAGAGTGGAGAAGACTGACAGCTGAGATTAAATTTCAAAGTCCTTAATCTCTGTGATCATATTATTCCCTTTTTTCAAGAGTTTCCAAGGTATCCTATGACCAGCAATGACCAAGCTATTAACATATTTATTATCTATCTATATAAAAGCCTAAGCTTCCATCGCAACAGAACGAACGGCCAAACAGACTGTGTGGGGTGACCAGGCTGGCAGTGGGGCTAGTGAGGGGTGACCAAACGACTGAGCTGCAGGCTGCATGGGGCAACCAGGCCCACAGGGGGGCAGTTGGGGGCATCCAGGCTGGCAGGGGTGGCAGTGAGGGGCAACCAGGCGGGCAGGTAGGGGCAACAAAGCCAGCATAGAGGGAAGTAAGGGACAACCAGGGGGTGGGGGGAGACAGTTGGGGTGACCAGGCCACAAGGGGGGCAGTTAGGTGCGATCAGGCAGGCAGGCAAGTGAGCAGTTAGGAGCCAATGGTCCCAGATTGTGAGAGGGATGTCCGACTGCCGACCTGGCCTAAACCGGCAGCCAGATATCCTCAGAGGGGTCCCAGATTGGAGAGGATGCAGGCTGGGCTGAGGGGACTCCCTGACCCCTGTGCATGAATTTTGTGCACCAAGCCTCTAGTTTGATATATAATACATAACCTAGAAGAATCTGGTTTATTTCTAAAAATAATTTCCCATGACATTAATTCTTCTTGGTTGATTGAAGATGAATGTTTAGAAACTGAGCAAAAGACTGGCAAACGGGAATGGGAGAAATTATAACTGAATATCCTTAACTTTTGCTGCCAGGTGTCTTCCTTCACTTTTTCAAATCAAAGGAATACGTGCAAATGTTATTAAATCATGTAGTTCAAAAGAATCAATAGTGAACTGTAACACCCTGTACTTTTTATATTTCTATTTCCAGAGTCAGTATTTTTATCATTTCTGTTCTCAGTTTCTCTGTGAATTACCTTTATAAATCTAAATCAGAGATTGGCAGACGATGACCCATATGACAAATCCAGTGTGCTGTCGTATTTTTTAAGGCCTATGAAATAGAATGTTTCACATTTTCAAAAGATTGTTAAAAATCAAAACAAAGCAATTAAGATGAATGTGTGATAGAGATTGAATATAATCACCAACACCTACGCATACAAACATTCACACATATATGCATACTTGTTAATTTAATAACCTAAACATTTAATTATGTACTGTAAAAGAAAAAGTAGTTTATACTCATAATACTACCAATCTGTTTCTTATTGCTAGTTTTTATATTAGTTTTAACTATTTGCTTACATTTGTAGCTTTAAATGCTGTAATTCTTAAACCTCTGTTTTCTGTTCCAGTACCTTTGGGTGGGCATAAGAATAGATCTGTAGGCAGTGATTAGTGGAAATTAATTTGGGTTGTTTTTTGTTCAGGCGTAGTTATATTTTTAAAATTTTTATCACTGAGACCAGGTATTTTCTACAGTGTATTTTCTACACCAAAGCTAGCACAATGCCTGTGAGAGTATCTAATATTTCTTGAATGTATGTTTGTATGTATATGTGTATGTATATGTAGGACAGGTTCTCTCTTAAGGGTCCCATTATCATGTTTGCAGAGGCTTGTGTTGGTTTTTACAAGTGATGCTATAGTCGTAGTATTTCTTACCATACTTAATTACATCCAACAGAGTGAGTCAGAATTTTAAGTACACTTATTTGTCGTTACTTGCTGAAATATCTTCTGTTTTGCTTTTAAGCTGCCATAGATACCTGTGTGACACATTTTCCTTTGTGTAGAGTTAAGGTTGTTGCATAAAAAAAAAAAAAAAAATGACTTAGGCACTGATTGGAGGTCAGACATGATATCACTCCAACTCTCAACAGATACTTAAAGGAACATGTTAGTCACACACTGTCTTACATAGTAGTAATGCAGTGTGAACAAGCCAGTCATGGTTGCTGCCCTAATGGAATTCAGTGGGAAAGAGGCAAATAAACAGTCATATACATAAGTGTATAGAAATGCAAATTGATATAAATAATTTGAAGGGAAAAAACAAGTTATTTGAGAGAAGCAGAGAATAGGTTTCTAAATCATGAGACCTTTTCATATATACAGATAATTAATGTTTAGCATCTGAAACTATTTTAATTCCCCTAGGGTATTAAAGAACTACTACCCTAGTTTCAACAACTAGGGAAGTAAGTAGTTCTTCAAACTCTTGCAGGCATCAAACTCACATGAAGTGTTTGTTAGAAATGTGTGTTTTGAGGCCCCAAGTTTAAAGTTTCTTAATCACTAGGTGTGAGTGGGCATGGGGATTTATTTGCATTTCTAATAATTCTAGGTGTTTGTGATACTGCTGGTCCTGGGAACCACACTTCAAGAGCCATTGATCTAGGATGGTTGTTTCAGTATTTTGGAATCACTTCTAGCACTTTAACAAAATGTTGATGCTTATTAGTTCCTGTGCTTGGGGATTCTGACTTATTTGTGCCGGTGTAGCCTGAGTATGGAGCTTTTAAAAATAGCCCAGATGGAAAACAAAACAATATCTCAGGTGGTTACTGGACAGTGTCACTTAGTGGTTAGAGCATCAACCTTGCACTGAAGGGATTCAGGTTCAATTCCTGGTCCTGGGCTCACTCATGGGTTGCAGGTGCATTTCCCATCTCCAACCAGGGGTATGGGGAAGGCAACCATTCAATATGACACACACTCTCTCTCTCCCTCTCTCTCTCTTTCTCTCTCTCTCTCTCTCCCTCTCCTCCCCCCCCCCTTTTTCTCTCCCCTTCCCCCTTTTCTCCCTTCCTTCCACTCTCTGAAAAGCAATGGGAAGAATATCCTCATGTGAGGATTAACAAAAAAGAAAAGAAAATGCTCCAGTGGTTCTGATGTGCAGACAGGGTTGTAAGCTACCCAGTCTAGAATTTGAGTATGTATAGACACACCATTTCTCAGTGGGGCTGAAAGTATATAATCCTGAACAGTGGTAAGAATGCATGGAAAAGGTGGGGGAAAGATTGGACTAGAAGGCTACAGTAAAAAGATGATACGTAAATTAAGGCTTAAAGTAGCATCTATCAAAACCATAACTTGACAGAGAGAGAAGAGGGTATGTCAGAAGAAATAGTGATGGCACACAAACATCCTTCATTAAAAAAAAAACAAAAAACAAAAAAAACACACCTAGGTTACATTTCTAAAATGGAATCATTCTGATATTGAGAATCTTCTATGTCAGAAACAGAGGTGATACTTTATTTTTAATTTACAAATAAATATAAGGATCATCTGTACCATATTTAAGTAATGTTTATTAATGCGTTCTATTTAATAGGATGAGAAGAAGAAACCGAAAGACGAGGAGGTACGGAGTTTTGGACACTAATATAGAAAACATGGAACTGACACCTTTAGAACAGGAAGATGAGGATGATGACAACACGCTGTTTGATGCCAATCATCCTCGAAGGTAAGTGTCCCGCAGTTTAATCCAATGAACCAGCAGGCAAGTCCTGAACAAGCAAATTGAAAAAATAAAGTACAATTTCTTCTAACAGATTCTATTTAGTTCTGTTTAATGGAGTTATTTGTGCTAACCAGTAACTACAGGCACATTGTTTTACTAAAGTAAACAAAGAATAGAATGCCATCCCCAAAAGAAATCTTCATTGTAGATCTCCTTGCAGAAAAGAGTCCTTTTAATTGCTGCATACTGGGAATATGAATTAACTCTGTGTATGTGTGTGTTTGTGGTGGGGGAAAGGAGATAGGAAAATTGATTTTATTATTGCATTCTGAAGATATTTTGGTGTTAATCTGGGTTACTCTGTAAACAATGCTTCTTGGCAAAATTGTGGGACTAATGGTCTATGGTGTAGTAGTGTAGCTTTGTCTTTTCTCAGATCTAGCCTTGCTGAGTGTTAAGACCTCTCCTAAGAGGATTGGATAAGTGAATTTATATGGATATAGAATTTGTTTCAGTGCAAATGAATGAGGAAAGAGGCAATCAAGATTCTAGTCAACAGCGGACATTTGGATAGAGGGGGAAAACTAGAGTCCAAGCTCCATTGATTCAGTGAGCAGGACTCTCTCTGATGTTCTGATATCGGTGTTAGAATTAAACATACATTATGCCATCAATTTATTTAACACTTCAATCTTATCCTATAGGAAAGATGCATATATAATAGATCTTCTTATGACTCACTTTAATAACGCATGATAATTAAGTATAATGCCATTTGTTTCTCCCAATAAAGGCAAAAAATCAATACTAAAATGAAGACTGCATTATAAGGTCTTTTGGGTCCTGAAAGGAGACTTTCACCAGGGTTTTCCAAGACAGACATATATGAAGAAACCATGCAATGGGTGATAGTGGTAGGATGTCTTTAGAGGGATAAGATCAGGAGTCCTATTACTGAGCCCAGGGAAAAGCCTGGATAAAATGGGGTGACAGAACTGCAAAGTGGGGTGATTGTAAGAGTCACTTGTTGATAAATACCTACTTTAGAGCAGGATGTTCCAGACACCGTGCCAGACTCCTTACGTGTACTACATGTATTAAAGATACTCTTGCAAAGTAGTCCCGGCTTTCATTTTAAGGATAGGAAAACCGAGGCTCAGACAATTTAAATAATTTAGACCTATCTTCCTGCTGCAGGCTCACTCCATTTATTAAATACTTATATGATTTATACCTATGAAAAAATAATGATAAATTGTTTTGTTATCTAAACCAGCACTTGCTATTATTCATTTTCAAACGAGGACCCTAAAAATGAGGAATATAAATATTTTGTTTTGCCTACCTTGTCAGTTGCAATGCAAAATCATATTAGTCTACAGTATTACTGCTGGTAATTCTTGCTGGATCATCTCTTACTGATGCTACCTTCATTGTTTTAAGTGCTTTCTAAAATTAGTTCCTCTTCATTTTCCACATTCTATCCACAAATAACAGGATGCAAGTTATTTCCAGAAAGGTAAATGGATTTTCTTGCTTACAATTTTACCACAGTATAAAATAACCCTTTTGTAATTAGCCCTTTCTGAAAAGGATTTTTTTTTAAATGTGGCTTTTAATATTTCAGAATTTTAATAATTATTGTAGTTGGTAGCTAGGACTTGAAATTATTTTCACTATTTCTGAATATTAGATTGAACAATCTGAAACTGTCAAATATTGTTTAATCTAGATTTTCTAAAGAGGATATATTCATGTGGAAGATGTCACAGGTAGGGCTGACTCCAGGCACAGTATATCTGGGCTCCAGCTTCTTTTCTCAGTGATCCCCTTTGTTCTGCCCATTTTCATGTGTTGGCTTCATGTTTTAGGCTGATAGTAAGGTAATTACTTTCAAAATGCTAGCTTTCCCTAGAAGTGAGGCCCTAGCTCTCTTGTGACTGTTTCTTAGAAATGAGAAAAATTTCCCTAGAAACTCTTAACAGAATTGTTTTCTGGAAGTGACTTGCTGCTTGTTATTTGTCTTTTATATCTTTGGTCATGTGATCATTTCTAAACTAACCCTGGGAAACCCTAGCAGGTTTGGCTTAGTGGTTTGGCTCAGCGGATAGTGTCGCCTGTGGACTGAAGGGTCCCCGGTTAGATTCTGCTCAAGGGCACAAGCCCAGATTGTGGGCTCGATCCCCAATAGGGGGCATGAAAGAGGCAGCTGATCAATGATTCTCTTTCATCATCATTGTTTCTCTCTCTCCCTCTCTTCCTCTCTGAAATCAATAAAAATATATTAAAAATAAAATAACCCTGGGGGGAAAGTCAAAGTGCCATTATTAGATCAGAATTATCTTTAGGGATTGATTGGATATTAAAGAGTTAACTACCATTACACTATATCTAGTAATTTAAGCTTTGAGGTTAATACCGTCCGTCCAATGGGGAAAATTTGTAGGTATGTGGAAAAAATTAACTTGAGCAGCTTGGTTAACTTCCCTTGAATTTGTTATTGATATCCTAATTTTATATATTAAAGGCATTTCTTTTGTTTAGTTATGGAAACATTTTACACAAAGGAATTATAAAACTAAAAAAGAAATAACAATTATTTAACTATTATGTAGGATGTTTTAGCCTTCTTAGAAATCTAAGAGCATATACTGACTAAAACTACTTGCATTTTCTTCAAGTGAAGCAATATATTTTATATAGTATTTAACACTTTAAAAACATTAGGAACAAAAACTCATAACCACTATCAAATATGCAATTTAAAACAGTGCTTTACAACACAAAACAACAAATGGAAACAATACTTTCTTGCTGTTTTATTTGATTCCTACTAAACAACAAAATTATTATTATTTTTTAATCTACATTAAAGGGAATTTTGACAGTCTTAGTAGCAACTTCTATTTATATTACTTCAAGGCTATTCCAAGTTTGTAATTTTAACAGTTCCTAAGTTTGTTTTTTAGCTACTTCTATTCTGCATCATTAAGTTTAATGTTGTATTGTATATGTTCATTACATTTGTAAGCAATGTTACTTGACCACAAAATATTTTCTGTTTAACATCAGCATGTATAATCAGAAGGCAGATTCAAGTGTTTATCCAAAAAACCTCATTTAAAAGATTTTATTAAAAATTATCAATTGGAAAATAGTTTTAATTTATAAAACACTGCTTTTAACATGGAACATAACATATCAGAATAAGCACTAAGGGTTTTCTATTAAAGACAATTTTATGAATGTGTAACTTGGTATGACTATGAACTAGTCTTTAATTACTCTCACTAGTTACATGTAAAATCTCTTTGAAAAGGTTAGAATTATAATGTAAAAAATAGCAGCTGACATAATTAATATAGACAAAATCACCATCTGTTTTATCGGTGCAATTTATTCGAATTCCCTAATATTAAATATTTGTATTATCTTCTTACCACTCCAAATCTTTGGGAATATTTTAAATATGTTTAAGTTTATTCCAGGATGAGCATTTACAGTATTTTTTTTTCCTTGCAGATAAGAATGTGCCTTTTGATGAGAGGATTTCATCTTTCTACAATGAAGAACAGAATTTTTATGTTTAAGGAATAAGAAGCCACTTTATCAATGGGGGGGTATTTAAGTTACATATATTATGACAACTTTTAATTTGTTATTGCAATAAGTACTGTATAATTTTGCTGTTTTTGTATGTATAGAAGTGCTCCTAATGGGTTTAGAGTTATTTAGAGTAAACTGTGGTATAATAGAAATCTGTTTGAAAATTAATTTAAGGCAGAGTGTTTTCTGATCAATTTTTGTTTCTTGCTTACATTATTATTGTAAACTGTTTTATACACTAATCAGATTTTTTTGGGGGGGAGGGGTGCATTTTTGTTGTTGTTTGTTTGTTTGTATTTGCTGGTTAATTATTTTTTTCTTGGAACTATCAATTCCAACAACTAACTGGTGTGTAATAATAATTTTAAAAGTTCTTTATCAAGATATATTTCCCATTTTTATGGGGAAAAGAATCCAAATTTATTACTTTGCATTTGGGTCTTTTGAATATTAATAAATGTCTGAATTGTATGCAAAACAATAAATATGATTCAAAATTATTTTTAGGTGGTACAGACAAAATGTGTTTACAAAATAAACCCAGACTATTGAAATATATTTTAACATGCGTATTTTATAGGATTTCTAGAAAATTTTGTCATAAAAGGGTTATTACATTTTAGCAAATTTCTTATTAAATTAAGATACCTACTTTGATTAGATATTTGAGAAACCAGTGAATTTCAAAGTCATTTTTTTTAGTAATAGTATTGAGAAAGATAGAAATAGTGGCATAAACATTTATAGTCACATTACAGTGTAAGTGAATGAGGAATTAAAGTAAGTGCACAGACTTAGGAGTTAGACATACCTGGATGCAAAAAGTGACTTCATTATTTCTGAACAATTATTCAACCTTATTGAACTTCAGTTTTTCACATTCTAAAAATTAGAGGAGAACTTATAGCAAAGACATGGGTCACAAACTTAGTTCCTTACAGAGGTTGGGGAAGTGATTTCCATGTGTGTCAGTAAGGATAGGCTAGAACATGTAGTAGCAACAGGTGGTCCCCAAATCACAGCGGGTTACAACATAGATTTATTTCTCAGTTAGGCTGCCTCTCTGCTGTGGACTGTGATTTTGCTATTTGCTATCTATTCTCCAGGGCTAAGGGTAATGGAGAAACCTCTGTCTGGAATAGTGACTCATAGCTAAATGTCCAGACATGCTAGTTCATAAGTTTCTGCCCTAAAGTGATATATTTCATTTGCACCTACATTTTATTAGCCAAACTTTACAGCCATTTCAGAGTTCCATAAGGCAAGACTAGGTAATCCTCTAGCAATGAGGTAAATTGGATACTTGGCCACCCAAAATGCCAACTTAGTTTGACCTCTATACTCACTGGCATATCACAATGGGTCAGATCTCCTGATGTCAGTGTATTTGTGTATATTGTGCAAGCAGGGATTAAAGCAAAAATGCATTTCCTCTTCTAAAGGGATCAGCCTTTGTTCAGCTCCCAGTAATTCTAACAGGAAGTACTGGCTTAGTGTTGCTAAATCCTTTAGTTTTAATTTGCAAGCCAAGACTTCAAATTTGTTATGTAAAGTTTCCTCATTTTAAAATGTTATTAGAACATATTTGGATTAAATAGCCCTATACCTACCATTTTGTGATATTTGAAAAATCATATCCCACAGTATCTTAGAAATAGTGATCATTCATATTCATTTCATGACTGATATTTATAAACTAACTTTTATATTAAAACTAAATGGAGGTAAAAAATCTGGAGAATAAAAATTTATTAAGATAAGCCAAGACTGGTTTGGCTCAGTGAATAGAGCGTCGGCCTGCAGACTGAAGGGTCCCAGGTTTGATTCCAGTCAGGGGTATGTACATTGGTTGCAGGCACATCCCCAGAAGGGGATGTGCAGGAGGCAGCTGGTCAATGTTTCTCTCTCATCGATGTTTCTAGCTCTCTGTCTCTCTTTCTCTTCCTTCCTCTCTATAAAAAATCAATAAAATATATATTTTTTAAAAGATAACTTACAGTAATGATAATTTTCAAATTTTTTAAAAAGATTTTTTAATTTTACAAATAGAGGGAAGATGAGGGAGGGAGAGACGGAAACATCAATGAGGGGAAATCTGAAAGGGCTGCCTCCTGCACTCTACCCGGGATAGAGCCTACAGCCCTAGCATGTGCCCTGACCTGGAATCAAACTGGCAACCTCTTGGTGCATGGGTTAATGCTCCACCACTGAGCCATAACTTACAGGAATGATAATTTTCATAAATGATTTTCAAGTTGACAGAAAGGAGATGTTACCAAAATGTTGTAAGCAGTAGTGTCTTTATTAGAAATATGCAATTTCTCTAGGTGACCACTTTAAAGAAAATATTTTTCCACTGAATGTGGAAATTCTGGCATGTTTGTTGAAAATACTTTTATTCATTACTTTCATGAACTGCAGATCTAGTATCATCATCATCATCATCATCATAAGCCATACTTTGAGTAAAGTGCCAGATAGTACACTGAAATTTAGGTTCTTTAGATACATTGAGGAAATGGTAGGATTTTCACCTACAAACATGCTGATGAAATGATTAGGATTTTCATCAACAAAGTATGTATATAATAAAATAGTTGGTGATATCTTAGATGTTGTGAAAACATGTTACTATTCTTCTTTTCCATTTGTATTTCCTTTGGCTGTTTCATTGACAAACGCCTAACCAAGGAATTAGAGGTCAGTGGACACTAGTGTAATTGTATTCTGGACAGGAGACAAGTAAATGGAGAGAAAGGGTAGGTTTGGAGTAACATATTCTATACCTGAACTGGAAGTTTCTGACCAACTAGTGTGCGGGGCTTGAAAAGGAAGTTACTTCTTTCAGCCTAATTTCTCATGGTTAGGAGGTATATAACCACTGCGGAGCTGGTGGGTGCTCAGCCTTCTCCTTGTCAGCTTCTCGATGGTTTGTGAGTTTAGTTCCCTAACCCAGGATATAATCTTCCACCTTTTGTTACTTAGCTTCTCTTTTAAAATATTATTTTTGGTGTACTTTTATTTATTTTCACTTATTGGTTATCGCTTTGCCTAATTTACTCTTCTAAGTAAAACAATAAAGGAAAGATAGTTTGCTTCTCTCATGTTAAGAGAGAAAATGATTGGAAGAATGAGGTTAGTGAAATAATCCATTCTATAAATATGTGACTGGAATGCCTATTTTCAATATATTATTTCACAATATTCCATAGGTTTTGTTTTGTCTTCTCTGACTCTGGTAAGATGGACTTTGACAGATAGGGCTGGATTACTCAAGCTTATTTATCCCACCCACAGGGGTCTGCTGCTTATTGCTCCTGAGTTCATTGCCATCATGGTACTTAATATTCCTAGCAAAAGCACCTTCTCTAAATATCTGTGTAAAGTTTAATTTACTCTTATCTTCTTTATGGTGTACATGATATGCAAAAACAATTATATCTGAGGATCTAAAACCCAAAACTGGACCAAAGAGACTCTTCTTAGACATATTGAGGAGCAAAAGGTTTCTTTTCTATAGGAAATGTGATGGTTCCGAGTCTATGAAATATTTTTAAAGTATGCGCGTGCTGGTCCTACACTCAAGTATTTCTATTATTTTGGCATAGGGAGTGGTCCAAGTATCTGTATTGTGAGAAAGCTCCCCAGGGATTCTGTTGTAAACTCAGAAGATCCTCTGCCAGTCTGAAGACGAACTACTTCGGGATGAAGTGCAGAGCTTCAGAGACTGACAAACCCTGCACTGAATTCTGGCACCACCAGTTTCCCCAACTCAGTTATTGTCACTATTTCTTTTTTTTTAACAGCTCATTCTCTGCAGGTATCTAGTAATACAGTCTAATTAAACACATATGTCCTAACAGCTTCAGATTCGTTCATCCTCTCCATCCTACACCAACTCTTTGAAGGAGAGATTATTCACATTTTGTTTATAAGGATACAGAGGCTGAGAAAGATTTGTCCAAAGTGGTAACAGATTGGTCTATTGAATATGAGTTCATGAATTTTTTTTTTTACTAATAATGATTTTAGGTTGTTTCCAAAGAAAGGATAAGGTTGTTTATAAATGCACATTCAATGAGGAGATAAAGTCAACTTGAAGAGGTAGGAAATTGAGGCACAAGAAAACACGGTAGGAAAAGAAGGTCACACTATAATTTTGTCTCACATCTATACAATGAAATTCCATACACATGCTATAAATGTACCATAAATGCCACTCAAGAGAGAGGCAAAGTTATTCAGTCATTGCTGGTACAGGGGCTAGAGAGAGATTTCACCGGGTTCTCAATGAGTAATGTAGCTGAGGTTCTCTGGTTCACAGTAGTGAACACTTTTTTCAACATGCTTACATTAAACCTGCAAAGTTGATCATGCATATCTGTCTTCTAATATAATTCAGTAAATTAATTTAGCAGGAAAGCAAATTGTTTGTATACAACCATTTCCTAATTTATACTAACTGAATGGTAAATTTTAATAGCATCGAATGCAGCCTTTCCCCAGTCTGTAAAACAACCTATAAAAAAAATCACTGTTTCTCTTTGCCTTTCCTAATATCCTCTATTTTCTTTTTTTTTCTTTTTTCTTTGTTCTTTTTCTTTTCCTCCTCTCTTTTTTTATTATTGCTCTCTCTACTGTTTGGTTTCTCCTCCTCATACTCTGATCTCTCTCTAAGCATAACTACTCATGATATTATATGTTTTATATTCATATAATAAGAATTCAAAAAAAAATGTGCCAGGCAAAATAAAACAGGCAAGGAAGCCTTGAAGACTCAAGGCTATCAGTAGTGGACAGTGGCCAGGACTAAATTTAAACTCAACTCCACTGAAACAAAGAACAGAACGGCTTTTAAGCACTAGGGGGAGCTAGTTGGAAATGGAAAGTCCTGGAGGTTGTTAGGGAAGTCAGGTCATCTATTTTCTCATTGGCTTGATCTAAAGAAAGAAAAAAAGTTACATCTTTATGATAGGAGATAGTTTTGTAACTTGGTTCCATCAAAGTTAGAGTTCTACTCTCATAAAAACTGGGAGATAATGGGTACAATCTCTCCTGAAATTTATGTTTCCAAAGGTTGGCTTTCCCTAAGACTTTCCTGGAAGGTAAAACTGCTAAGTGGTTTTTTAAAAGATTTACATCTCAAAGGGGCAAGGAGATTTACAAATACAAGTTGTCTAAAGTAACTGCTTAAAAAAACAGGTAGGTAAGTGGTCTTAAAGTGGGAAAAATCCCGTCAATTTAGTCAAGCAAAGGGGAATGGAATTTTAAGGCCACTTTGGTCAGCAGATTGCTCACAAGTGTGTATTTCCTTAAATTTTCTCTGACATTTAACACCTATGTATTTAAACTGCTATATATACTTCCTCTATATACTTCTCACCCCCACATGCATGGCCCATAGATCCCTCAAATTCGTGGGTTGGTTAGGAACTCAACTAAAATGCGTACACTTGACTTTGGCTTCTCAGAGCATGGCAACTGTGTTCTAAGAGGGAGCATACAAGGAGTGAGTATTAAAAATGAAAGCGGCCAAAACCGGTTTGGCTCAATGGATAGAGCGTCGGCTTGGGGACTGAAAGGTCCCAGGTTCTATTCCGGTCAAGGGCATGTACCTTGGTTGCGGGCACATCCCCAGTAGGGGGTGTGCAGGAGGCAGCTGATCGATGACTCTCTCATCGATGTTTCTAACTCTTATCTCTCTCCCTTCCTCTCTGTACAAAATCAATAAAATATACTTTAAAACAAAATGAAAGCGGCAAGGCATTTTATGACATGGTTTTAGATATTTGAGGATATTGCTTCTGTCACATTCTATTGGTTAAGAAAATAAAGTGTACTCGGGTTTAAGGGAAGGAAATTAGAGCCTACCTTGTCAGGTGAGATGCAAGAAATCAATAGTGGCCGTTTTGGGAGACTACGTACCACAGCTCGCGCTCTGGCTACCAAGATTTATGTTCTTTCTACGTGCAAAATAGACCAGTCTTTTTCCAATATCCTCCAAATTGTATCCCTTATGGCTTTGGTTTAAAGTCTAGGATTCATAATTTAAATCAGGTTCAAGGGAAGATGTGGATGCAATTTTTCAGATGCAGTTTCTCAAGCATGATTTCTATTGGCAGATTTTTTAACCAAAGAGAAAATGTATCTGCTCAATAAGGTATCTGCTCAACACACTCAATATTAACAATGGCAATACAAAAAAAAAAAAAATGGCAATACAAGAGTATGAAAGTTGTTAAACAAATAATAAATAAAACCTCCAATGTTAAAAAAGGGTGGTATCTGACAGGAGGCACATAAAGGTCACTCACCCACAGGATGCCTGAAGTCTATCTGAGCACCTGTCATCGGCTCCTGATTGGAGCTGAGTTCTGCTTCCTCAGAAGGAGCCTTGGGGCACTAGGCTCTGCCCTCCCTCTAGGTTTCTGACTCTGTGCTCTAAAAGTCCTTTTCATGTAGAAATGGCCTGTGTTTCCACGAGGTTAGAGTTTCCAATGGCTCTTTTTTATTGTGAACTGCCTCTATCCCTTTAGTCCAGTCTCATTGGGGTTCCCTCCATTCGATAAAAGCCATCCACATTTACTGTTCCCCAAAGAGGCTCCACTCTACTTTGGACTGAGCGTCTTGATGGTGTGAGATTACCTCCTGATGGTTCTTCGGAGCCCTAGTGTTTCAGAGTTCCCGAACAATCCAACAATGCAGAAGGAGAGTTTGGAGAGACTCACTTTATTCATCGCGCAATGGGCTTAGAGAAAAATGATTTCAAATTCTAAGCAAGGCTACAAGCAGAACTTCTCTTTTTATTAAAGAGCCAGCCCTCTGTGCATTTAGTGGTTATCTCGATGCTGGCCTTGAAAACAATACAGTTCCATCCAATTAAAACATGCACCTGGCATGGCATTGAGATTATGGTCATATCTAGTCTCTGGCCTACAAGGTCATACAGCTAAGTTAATCTTCATTATTATTCGAACAGGCTAACGCAGACTAGAAAGCAACATTTTATCTAAGAAAAATGGCAGAAAATTCCAAACAGCAGTTTTTACAAATAAGGGTTTTCCTTCTCATTAGCAAAAAGAGTGTGCATGTAAGTCTCTCTGACATTAGTGGAAACCTTTTTGTCCGGTTGAAACCCTGTCATAAATGTTTCTGAGATGTCAGTAAAGGGTGCTCTACATGCACCATTGGACTGACTTTACCCTCCTCTTACATGTTACTGGAAATACTCCGGGTTTAAGTTTTGTCCTACGGCCATTTCCGGTTTTGAGAAATCTGCTGCTGCCTGGGAAGACTGAAGATGATAAATAGTCCTATTTTTGAGCCTAGTTAAGTCTCAACTTTTCTTTTTTTCTCTAGATTCTTCTGTGAAACACTAACTATTGTCTTTTAAAAGAAAAGAAAAATCAGAGAAGAAAAAGGAAGGCTCATTCTCTCTGCTGTGTCGTGTCTTATGCATATAACAGAATACAATGGGCGTTTCAACATTCGCCTGAACAGCTCCATAATCTGACATCAGTTCATTAGGACCATTTCCTATTACATTACTGCAGCATGTCATCAATCAACTCTTTGCCACTAAAACGTTTCACACAGCCCAGTTTCAAAAGTTCTTTTGTATCACTCTGGTATATCCTACCAGTCAAATCAGTGACTAAGAAGAATTAGATTCCACTTACTAACGTGTGAAGGACCACGCTCATAAAGAAAAGGAAGGCATAGTGGACATCTTTGGGGATTATCTACCACATAGGAAAAGTAACGTTTTCAGAAATCCTGAGAACACTAACTTTTCTCAAGAGCCAGAGTAGTTTCAGTTTATTAGGGGAACAGCACAGACTACAGCTTGCCCCATAAAACAGACCTCTGTGATTATATGAGCCAGATCAGATCTCCCTGCCAAAGGCAGACTCATTTTGCTCCATTTTATTGACCCACCTTTGCTTGCTTTTTGCAAAGCAGTCTGGGAATTGCAGTTTTTAACTTTACAAGCTTTATTTTACAGAAAGGCAAGCTTAAAAGCATGGAAAAATGGGCATTAGATAAGTGGATATCTAAAATTTGCCACATCTAATTTTTATTCTATTTTCCTTCTTGTGGAGAAATAACATAGCATAGTGGCAGATATAACATATTAATAGTAGCCCTAAGACTTCAATGACACCCACCTTACATTACCTGTGTGGCTTGGGTATCATTTACTTAATTTCTATAAACCTTCATATCTCTATATCAATAAATTAGAATGATACCATAACATAGGCTTAGGGTGATAATTACATGGGATAGTGCAAATATTTCTTAGCATAGTATCTATATGAAGTCAGTTCTCACTAAGCAATAGTTATTGCTAAAATATATATATATATGTGTGTGTGTGTGTGTGTGTGTGTGTGTGTGTGTGTGTTTATCCACTTTGAAGTGGTATAAGTTAGCTTTTTCCTCAATTTAAAATGTATACTGTATTTATTTTGAAAAGGTAATTCAGGGTTATAAAATTTATTTTTGGATTGAGACATGGTTTAAATAAATATAAATCATTCTGAATACTAAAATTTAAATTTGGAATATAAAAGTTTGTATGAAAATGTCAGACTTAAAAGTTAGAAAGTATATCAGGATTTTTCTGGGACAACTATAAAGGTCTGTAAAACTGTTTATCACCTCACATTTCTCTTTGGATCATAGATAATGTTATAGAATCTTAGTATTTAGTCACTAAGCATCTATTAGGCAGTTCTCTACACATGAATGTGAGAAGACTTAACAAGACCTCTGCACACATAGAGTATATATTTTTTAAAAAGACACTCAGTAAATCAGTACATAAATATTGGTGAAATTATTACTGGTTGAAATACCTACTCTGGCAGTAAATGTCTTATTATTATGTTAGTAAAGTATTAGTAGGGACATAATAAGCTACTTAACATGGAATTCAAGAAATGTTTCCCCAAATGGGTAGATTTACAATAAGACCTGGAGGACTGAAAAGAGACAGATGTGTGAAAAATTCATAGGAAAGCATTCTAGGGAATGATCCCAAAGTTCTCTAAATGGAAACTAATTTGAACAGTTACAGAAACTGAGAATCACCAGGGTGCCTGGGGTTTAATGAGTAAGTGGGAGAGACTAGTGCAAAGTTATGCAGAGCTATAAAGGCCTGGCAAGAAGTTTGAGCTTTATTATAACTGAAATGCAAATGGGAAGCTATGGAAATGCTTAAATTAGGGTAAGAGTCATAATTGAGTTTTAAAAGATCCCTCCGGATGTTATATGGAGAATAGACTAGAGTTAAGAGAAAAAATAGAGCAACTAGTTAGGAGGCTTTTGAAATACCTGATACATAGTGTATGGGAGTAAGGTGGTGGCAGATGAAATGGATCTAAGTGAATGATATTTGATTTAGAAACACAACCAACCGATTGGATCTATTGATAGGCTGGATGGAAGAAATAAAGAAAAGGGGGGAGTCAAAATGACCCCCTGTTTTCTCACTTCAGTAATTGGGTAAGTTGTCCTATTCTGAGATAGAAAAGATTAACAAAAGGTTTGAGGTATTTTCTTGGGGTGACCAATAAATCAGCATTTTCACTTTATTCAGGTTTAATTAAAATTTCATTGAGATTTCAGGTAATGATACCAAGTAGACAGTTGGGTATGGGTCAAGAACACAGAGGTAGTGAAACAGGCATTTAAGTATTATCAAAATTCAATGATATTTAAATTCATGACATTTGTATGGAGATTTTAAAAATCTGTGCATTATCAACATAAAAACAATAATGATCATAGAGTAAAAATGACCTAGGGAGTTTGTACAGATTTATAGAAGTCACTGTCTGAGGGACCTCAATGTATAGGGTTTGTGGAGAATTCTCAATTATGAGTGTTCTTGGCCTGTTATAATACAGACCACAGACAAAGTATATATGTGTCTGTGCGAGTAATATTTGATTTTTTTGGGAAAAGTCATGGAATGGATGAGGTCACATCATCTAGAAAGAGTATGTAGATTTAGAAGGCCCCAGATTGAGCTCTGATAAATTTCAACTCTTAAAGGTTTATTGAAGAAGGATGCACAAGAAAATGTAAAAGAAAGAATGTGAAAGGAAGAGAAAGAGAAAAAGAAAGGAAAGAAAGGAAGGAAGGAAGGAAGGAAGGAAGGAAGGAAGGAAGGAAGGAAGGAAGGAAGGAAGGAAGGAAGGGAGGGGAGAAGGAGAGAGAGAGAGAGAGAGAGAGGAGGAGAGGGAGGATGTGAGGAGAGAGGAGGAGAGAGCGAGAGAGAGAGCGAAGAGAAGAGATCGAGAAGACGAAGAAGAGAAGAGAGAAGAAGAAGATAAAAGACGAAGAAAAATGAAGAAAGAAAAACGAAAGGAAGAAAGAAAGGAAAAGAAAAGAACAAGAAAGAAGCAGAAAGCAAGAAAGCCAGCAAGCACGCAAGAAGAAGAAAGAAAGAAGCACCAAGAAAGAAACCTAAGCAGCAGAGGAGACGAAAAAGCGAAAGAGAAAAAAAAGTAAGAAAAAAAGAAAGAAAGCCGAAAAATCCCCCTAACGAACAAAAAAAATAAGAAAGAAAGAAGAAAGAAAGAGAAACGGCGCCAGAAGGCAAGGGAAACGGGACTGGGAGGAATGGAACTGAAGGAAGGGAGAGGGAAGGAAAAGGCAAGCGGAAGGGAAAAAGGGAAGGGAAGGGAAGGGAAGGGAAGGGACTTCACTGAAATAGAAGAAAAACCATGCTGAGAGAGGAAAATGTTTTAGGAAAGATAGAATGGTCAACTGTATTAACAAATACTGTTGAAATTTTTAATAACATGCATAAAAGTACATATTGAGTTTAGAGACATGGAATTTATTGATGACCTTATGAGATCAGTATGAATTAAATGATGGAAACTTAACCCAGAAAAAGTGAAGTTGAAGACTGAATTTAAGATGAAGTAGAAACAATATAAAAAATTTTTTTTTCTAAAACATGAGTCAAGAAATGGGACCTCCCACCCGTGCTCAGTGTGGGAGCCAACTTTGAGAGAGATGGAGAAACTCTCTCTTGGTTATTCTTGAAGTGTTAGCCTTTACTATTACTAGTTCCCCTCATGGCTACAAAATAGCCATCACAGTTTTAGGAGCCATGTGTAGACACCTAGCCATAGAAGCTAGACCATATGATCTCTTTGTAATTGTGAATAAACTTTCTAGAAGCCACTTAGAAAACTGTCTTTCATTGACCAAAATTCTGTCATACTTTCATGCTTATATCACTTTTCAGCAAGTAGAATGGAAAAACATGGTTAGGTTAGTCTAATCAGAAACTACATCTGGGGTTGAGTCAGCCTCTCCTATATGGAAGTGAAGAATAGTGTGACTATAAGATAATAATAATAATAATAATAATAATAACAACAACAACAACAACAATAATAATATAGTTACTATTATTGGCTTCTGTTCAGATGAGAATGGAGAATGAGTTTTGTGTAGACATTAAGCTATTTATGGTATAGTTGGGTAGAACTGGATTTAGATTTTGCCAAATGAGTGCATAAGAATGAATAGAAGACAAGACATTTGGGAGTATTTGCAAATGAAAATTAAAATAATTAAGAATAAGCTGGGCAATGTGAGAAATGAAAGCAAGATAGTCTTCATAGATTATAAGAAAGTAAGTAGATCTGTGGGTTGGTGGTCTAGAATAAATCAAAGCATTGCAGAAGTAATAGGAATATTATTAAAAAAAAAAAAAAAAAAAAAAAAAAAAAAAAAAAAAAGCTAGCTTTCCAGATGAAAAATGTTTTGAGGTTGTATTTAAAATTGTGAGGATAGTACACTTTATGGTATTAATTCTGGTTAATTTTTAAACTTATCTTGTTATGATACCGAGTTTCCCTGAAAATAAGACATCCTCCGAAAATAAGACCTAGTGCATGGAAAGATAAGACATACTCTGAAAATAAGACCTAGCGCAACTTTGGGAGAAAAAAATTAATATATGACACTGTTTTATTTTCGGGGAAACAGGGTAGAATGTGGTTTTTAAAAATTTATCACAGGGCCCAAGACTATTTTTCTAATAGGGCTTGAAGACACCTACCTTTCAACTCTTACAGAGTTAAGGTCACTTTTGAAATGCAGTTAAGATTTTGGCATTGTCTCACTTAATAATGGTAGGGAATAAATACATGATTCATTTAAAAAGCATGCAAAATACATAATATGGAGAATGTATACAAAATATTTATCTTATGCAGACATAAAAAGGTGGAATATAAATAAATCACCTTGACTTAATTGATCCATTCTGTAATTTGTCACCAATGTAATTCCTTAAAAACATGAAAGCCATCATTTAAATTTTTGTATTAATTAAAGAGAATTAGAAATAGAGGGGACATTTGCTGTGACGGATAGCAGGAAGGGACTTTTAATAAACCATGTTTCTTCATGAAGACCTACATTTTGCTTTCTATTCATTTCTTTACTTTGTCCTTGTACCCTAGCAGCTTTTGGTACTTTGCATACTCCCTTGCAGAGAGAATAGCTATGTATATTAGCTGAAGCAACATGAACACCTGCCAAAGTTGTTGTTAAGTCAGACTCTAGATTACAGCTGTGTCTGACCATCAAAGTTGGCTGCCTAACATGCTTTAGGGTTATGGTTTCCATGGTTAGCAGGCCTGTTTTATGCAAAATATCTGTTGGCTGACCATCAGAGTTCATAAACATAGCTGCCCCCTACTTGGAGATTTGCTTTTCTTTTTCTCTAAATCTAAAAGCTTTAAAAAAACAAAAAACAAAAAACATTTCATTGTCATTAAAGCTTAGGAAAAGTCAGCTTCATTGGATAAGCCATTTCTTATGTATATCAGTTAAATTATATTTCAAGATGCATTAATTATTTATGAACTTTGGGTTTTTAAAATGCTTTACTTTGAACAAAAATATCCATTTCTACTCACATTGTGCTTAGATTTAAAAAGGGAAAGAATGAAAAAATGGCATAGGGAAAAATTAAAGAAGGATATACTAAATCCCAAGAATTTGTAAAGAATAGTTTCGTTAAAAAGTATAAAATAGAAAAGCAAATATTTTTTTAATGTATTTTATTGATTTTTTTTACAGAGAGGAAGGGAGAGATATAGAGAGCTAGAAACGTCGATGAGAGAGAAACATCGACCAGCTGCCTCTTGCACACCCCCTACTGGGGATGTGCCCGCAATTCAGGTACATGCCCTTGACAGGAATCGAACCTGGGACCTTTCAGTCCACAGACTGACGCTCTACCACTGAGCCAAACCGGCTTCGGCGTAAAAAAGCAAATATTAATATCAAATAAAGAATAAGATTTTCTGAAATCAACTTTGTCATTTTTCACATTTATTTAATTGTCTTTACCACTTAATACTTTTGGAAATTTCAATCAATTTGATTAAATTCATCAATGATTTAATTATTGCTTATAGAAAAATAAAAATGATAGTTATTTGTTCAGTCCTCAAGAAGCTTAGAATATATATAATGCTTTAAAAGCCCTGTAGATTTTGTTTCAAAATATCTTTTTAGGAACTAGTTCACAACAAATTATATATCATTTTTTATAAACATATACACAATCAAAAAGTCACCATCAAAGATTCAAACTCATTCTTTTTTTTTTTTTTTTTTTTTTTTTTGCACTTCTCTCCATTGCTCATTACCTCATTCCCATAGAGTTTTGTAAGGAATGTATGTTGGCAATTTTTTTCTCTACTGATTTTTTTTAATCACTTGCTTCTTCCTTTTATATTCATTGTCTTTTTTCTACTTTTCAAATTGATTTCAGAGAGGAAAGGAGAGAGAGAGAGAGAGAGAGAGAGAGAGAGAGAGAGAGAGAGAGAGAGAGAGAGAGAGAGAGAGAGAGAGAAAGGGAGAGAGAGAGAGAGAGAGAGAGAGAGAGAGAGAGAGAGAGAGAGAGAGAGAGAGAGAGAGAGAGAGAGAGAGAGAAAGGGAGAGAGAGAAACATCACTGATGAGAGACAACCAATGATCGGCTGCCTCTTGCACACCCACTACTGGAGATCCAGCTTACACCCTGGGTATGTGTCCTTGTCCAGAATGGAACCCGGGACCCTTGAGGCCACAGGCCAATGCTTCTATCCACTGAGCCAAACCAGCTAGGGGTTGACTTTTTCATATTACCACCAACTTAGTACACTTTAAACATTTCATTAATATGCTGATCTGGCAGGTCATTACTGAAACCATGAAAACATAAACAAATAATTCACTGCTTTGCTTAAAAGAGTTCAAGTTTTTTGTCGCTTGGGACATAATGGAAAATCCATCTGTTTGTCAAACATGTGTCAGATGAAGCAGCATGCTCAAGATCCCAGATTCCAGGCCTAGAGTGTTATAAGTAAACAAAGGTATTATTTTTGTGCCAGAAACAATAGAATTGACAAGTTAAATGATATCTTAATTATGTGTTATAGGTACTTTTTCAGTAAACATTAAGTCTATTTTCACTGTGAAAGTCAAGTATTACCTTTAGAATTTCAACTTTTTATCCTGCATTCTGAAATAAAAATATGTCATCATAAGCATTTTATAAAATACAAATTTAGTGTATAAAAGTTTAAAATAACCTGACACTCTATAACTGTAATATGTTGTATAGGTACACATACTCAAATATATAAATGCATATATATATATGTGTGTGTGTGTGTGTGTGTGTGTGTGTGTGTATGTGTGTGTATATATGTATATATACATATATATTAGTATAAGCAGCTATTTTTTTTTCAATTAATATAGGTTGTTTTGTCATTAACATATTTTATTGACAATACATACTCTATTCTGTGAAATAGTGTAATTTATTTAACCAAACCTATCCCAGTCATTCATTTCTGATTTTCTTATAAAGAATCCTAATATAAATCACTTGCATATATAATCTCTGCATAGATCTCACCATTCAGGATAAATTATAGAAACCATGATGTTAGATTAAATACATCAACCTAACTGTTCTATCTTCTACACATACATAGAACTAGTCTATTAAATAATAAGAATAATAAACAGTGCTAAAAATACATGAATAACAAATATGATGGAAATCACAATAGGAATGAAGCCCTCTGTCCCAAGTGATACTGGGCTCAGAAGTAGGAGTTGAGTCTAAAATTCCAACCCAAGCATTTAAACAGAGACAGTGTACCTACATGAATGTAGTTGGTAGTTTCCCCACTTGTAGGAGAAATATATTGCTTGTATGTGATGGAGTTTAAAGAGACAGCAATAAACTTGGAATCTGGCCAAGCCACATCTAAGGGATACTGCACTGTCATCTAATGTTCTGAACACTTTTGGATAACCTATTTCAGAGCTATGGATCCCTGGGGCTGAGCTGAGCTGACCTCAGAAAATACTGCGCAGAGGGGAGATATGGTGGAAATGAGAAATAAGGCAAGATGAGCTTTCAAGCTGAGATTTGCTGACACAAAGTACAAGAACTTCATTTCTTTCCCACATAGCAGTACAGGGTGGAAATTTTTGTTTGATGCTGGCTTTGACACATACAATTGTTCAATGACCTGGACCTGTAGGTGGTCCTTCCATCTTTAGCTCTTGGCTTCAAATATTGCTCTCATCAACATTTCCTGTCCCAGGAAAGTGGAAAGAGCTTGGGAAAGTATGAGTGAGAGGATTATGAGCCACAGAGAGAAGTGGCTCATGTTGCTCTTACTCAAAACCTGTTAATGAATATCAAGGATTATCAGACTCAAATAAATTTGGAACAAAAGGATGAAATTATTCATCAGTAACAGGCTAATATAAAGTTAACTAATTAAAATATTGGAAATAAAATGTAATAGTTGATATGATACATTTTCATAGAAAAGCTCTGCAGTAAACTGAGCATATCCAAACATATAATTAGTGTACCAAAATGTAAAACTGAGATAACCACTCAGAATTTTAAAACAGAGATAGAAGAAAACTCAACAAGTGTGTAATTGGATTTCTAGAGCTAACACAGAGAGGTATATTGGAGAGAGATACAATTCAAGTTATAAAACTTTTGAGAATTGAAGGAAGCCGAGAGAACTAAATTAACAAATAATCAATCAAAGCATGCAGAATAAATTGTACACTTTGTACATTCTAATAAAGCTATTTAATATTAAGGACAAATACAAAAATGCATAACTACCAAAGGAAAAATGATTAATATCAAAAACAATACTGAATCATAGAAGACATCATATATAATGAAAAATGTCTAAAGATAATAAAATTATGTTTTAAAATGCTTCAAAGTAGATTGTGAAGCTTAAATTCTTTATGCAGCTCAATTTTTACTCAAAAGTAAAAATAAAGTATGAATATAAACAAAATATGGTTAGGAGTTTAAATTCTGTGGAAAGTCTAGGGGAGAAACTATTAAAAGATACACTTCAAGAAGAAATAAAATGATCCCAGGAGAGAGGAGTGAAAATCTAGAAGAAATGGTGAACAAATTAACTGCTAAATCAAGTTGTTAAATGCAAACAAGTGTAGAAGGAGTAGATGAAAGAAAGAGGAGTACAGGGAGGAGATGAAATATATTTACATGCTGGCTTTGAACTTTGTGAGAAAAAATATAATGTTAATAAGTTTGTTCAATATTTAAGATTAATTAATGCAGGCAGAAATAGTTATCTTGCCTAATAATAGACAAACATGTAAATTGACCATAACTCTATTATGCCCACAGCCAATGAGGAGTGAGTATGCAAATTAACCTGACAAAGATGGCAGGTTAATTGGCATATGCCAGCACAGAGAGATAAGATGGATAGGACGCCTGCTATGAGGGGGAGGAAAAAAGGGGTAGAGGGAGCTACAGGAGCGATGCTTTCACAGGGAGCGAGGACTTGTCAGCTCCCGAGAGGCCCGGGAGTGAGGACTTGCTGGCTCCTGGGAAGCCGGGAGTGAAGCCAGGGGAAGGAAGGCCTATTCTTGCACAAATATTGTGCAAAGGGCCTCTAGTATGTATGTATGTGTGTGTGTATATATATATATATATTTATATGCCCACCGATTGGAAACAGTGAAATGACCAAAATGACAAGAACAATTGGTAGCAATTACACACACTGTAGCAGCCAAACAGCCTGATCCGACCCCAATTGCTCTTCCAACACCTGGATCAGGGGTGGGGACAACCAGCCAACTGCCTGCAGCCCCTACCCCCTGCTGGCCTGGCCCCCATGGGGGTGGGCAGGCCAGATCCCATCTGTGCATGATTTCATGCACTGGGCCTCTAGTAACTTTATAATGAATAATGGTAGGAGTGGAGAAACTTAAAAATTCACAAAAAGATAAATGGAAGACAAAAAAAAGCAATATAGTTTACAAAAAAATGCACAAAAAGACAAAGGCACATTAGTTTAACAATAAAAATAGATGGGATAATGATTGTTTATGAGATAGATTGGAATTATATAAATATAACTATTTGCTCATTAAAAGAAGAACATCCTTTTTAACATAACAGGAATAAAGAGAATCAAAATAAAAGGGTGGAAAAAGATTCAGTACACAAAGTAGCATTGTATGAAAAATACAATTTAAGATTAATTAAATAGAGTATAAAAGGTTACTTAATATTAAAAAGAAGATATCAATCATAAATCATATCCCAAAAAAATATAAGGTAAAATCTGAGAGAATTACAGGAGAAAAAAATAAATTAAAACCATATCAGGTTTTGTACTATACACTTCAGGTCATTTTTTTGTCTTGCTAAGTACTTTGTCCTCAAATCCTAGCATGGTGTCTGGCATATATAACAAAATCAATAAATAGCATAAAATAAATTAATGGATTTCCCAAGAATAAGAAACACTGAACTGAAAGCTTGCTAAGATCCTAATAGATAGTCTATTAACTAAGTAAATTAATTTAAATTCTTAAGCAGAATTAAAGATTTAGTATGTTGCTTAAAATACTCCTCAATTTTTTTAAAGCAAACAATTTTATATTTTTATTAGTACTTTTTAATGAATGATTTATGTGCCTTTTATCCTTTCTAGCCATATCCACTTATACACATTAGGTTCAGGTATTTTAAAATGTTGCTTACCTCTTACATAGGAGAAACACAGTTCTAGGAAGGTTATTGGAATATTAATTCTCTGTCCCATAAGCAAATGTGTGTGCATGCATGCAGACACATACGTGCATATACTTCATTATTTTCCTAAAAAAAACCCACCACATTATATATATATATATATTTCAGAGAGGGAAGGAGTGGGATAGAGAGAGAGAGAAATGTCAATAATGAGAGAGAATCATTGATTGGCTGCCTGCTGCATGCCCCACAATAAGAATTGGAGCCCACAACCCGGGCATATGGCCTGACCAGAAATCAAACCATGATCTCCTGATTTATAGGTCGACGCTCAAACACTGAGCCATTCTGGCCTGACCTCATGCTTTTCCTTTTGCATTCTGAAATATGCTTAGACATAGAATAGGTTCAGGTGAGTCATGGCCACATACTTTTAGAATAAAAATATTATACATGCACCATATCTACATTTCTACAAAAAAATTATTTGAATTAATCCCTATCCCCTGCCCCGTTTTGCCACATGTATTCAGAATTGCTGAAAGTAACTATTTATATAACCAAACCAAGAAGCCTCTGTCATCTCTTCTGTTTTTGCTAATCTGTCTCTGTAAATACATGGGAAGGGGACAGTAATAACTTTTGAGAAATGGGATTTTGTGAAATTACAGATGTAAATATGTATATTTTATTTTGGCAAGAATTGAGAGAAACAAAGATTTTATCCAGCTATCATAATCAGAAAACAGTGTTATAAAAGAAAAAAAGACAATTCTCACAGGAAATAAAGAAGTTCTCAAGGAGAAACCATGCTATTTCATAGCAAAGATTTTAAATGGCATATTTGCAGCTTCCTACGCGACCACCCAGAAACATGGGTTATTTAAAGATCTTCATCTTGACTTTTACAGCTAAATAAACTATCTGAAAACTCATGCTCTCTTTCATGTCGGTGCCGGGGATTTAATGATCTCTTCATACCAGAATAAAAGGACTTTTCAGTTTGCCAGTGGACTTAAGGATCTCTGGTTGTATTGTTCATTAGAAATAAATTCAGCAAGAAGGAAGAATCTTTAAGAAACTCTAGAATTCCCTTTGAACAGATATATGGTACATTCATTGATTTTAATGTACCTCTGGTATGATACAAGCACTGATTTTTCCCTTATTTTTATATTAAATCATTTATTAAACTGGTTGCATTTGTCATGCAACTTTATTTTTATAATTTATTAAAGAGTTTATAATTTTCATTAAAAATATTCCCCTGAGTTATATACATTTAACTCATTTTTTTTCACAGTGCTTTTCTTATGAACCAGTGTTTATACTAGTAGAAAACATAGAAATAACTTAGAATTTCTCCTATATACAATTTAGAACATTGTATATAGGCAGCAAAGTTTGTTACCTTTTATTTTGGCAAATCATAATTTTTAACCAGTAGCACCCCTCATTGTTATTGGAAAGCTGATTTGTACATTTCAGAAATCACTTCTTTCCTGAATATAGTGAATAGAGTGATTGCACATTTATTCAGAATGTATATAGTAGTATAATTATTTTTGTCATATATTTTGTTACGTACATGTAAATTTTATTTTTCCTCTTTGTCGGTGCCACAATGGGTTTACGAATTTTATTTGTTCAATGTTTTACCTTCAAGTTCAGTAACGGGGTTTACTTCAGTCAGCCTGTTGGAGCCTTTGCAAGCTGACTTTTGTGTCCTTTTGACAGCCTTCCCCTTCAGGCCTCCCAGTTTTCCTACACAACAAAAGCCCCAGGCTCATACTGCGTTTTCTCTGTCTCATCCTGGCATGTGTCCAAGAGCCTCTTTATTTTAACAGGGTACATATAGGTTTGAGGGGTATTGATTGCTGCTAGAGTTTCTAGATCTTTCAGTGGGTTAAAAAAAAATCATAAGATCATCTTGACATTTCCAACTTAAACTCATCATGGCAGCATTTTTCTTCTTTGATTTTATAATTTCACCTCCTTTTTCTTATGTGAAAAATCTGTCACTAATATCAATAACACACTTGTTTTCTTTAGCCTGAAATTTGAATATAATCGGTACAAAATTACAATACCGATATATATGATTTTTTACCAACCAATAATTTAACTGACAATCAAGCTAGTGAGAAAAACTTAAGACTTCTTTGCAACTTTTTATCATTAAGGATGTTTCAGGAATGATGTACAGTTTGAGTCATGCTCAAAAGCTACATGAGCCAAAACTGGTTTGGCTCAGTGGATAGAATGTTGGCTTGTGGATTCAAGGGTCCCAGGTTCGATAAAGGTCAAGGGCATGTAGCTTGGTTGTGGGCACATCCGCAGCAAGAGGCAGCTGGCCGATGTTTCTCTCTAATCGACGTTTCTAGCTCTCTCTCTCTCTCTTCCTCTCTGTAAAAAGTCAATGAAATATATATATATTTTTAAAAAGCTACATGATTTATTTTCCCTTTGGTTATGGTACTATTATGATATACAGTTAAATTTCATTCAGGTCATTACAAATCCGCTTTCCCTACTTCCCACATTAGTGTCCCTCCTTGGGTTCACATTGCCAATATCTAGTTTAGGTAATCCTGGTTATTTGTTGTCCCTTCTCCTTCTGTGACATTGCTGGGTCTTATTGGGGGGATAATGTACTTGTTAAGTTCAATAAAGGTTGATGTTTTTTCAACTGAACTGACCCTTTATTTATGTCTTATAATTATTTTTATTCATCTGTGGTTGATTTCCTATCATGATTCCTAATACTCCCTTCTGAATTTTCCTATTTAGTGCTCCAGTGACCTTCTCTGTATAACAATCACCTTTGTTTGTTTTATCATTAACATCTGTGCTTGTCACGACTTGCAGAGTTCTCCCCTACAGTTTCCTAGGCAAAGGAGCTACTACCCTCTAGAAAGGATGTGGCTATATGCTCAGAGGATTGAATGTAAAAGAAAGTTCAAGGTGGGGATTGCTCTCCAGATACTTTATAATATACCAGAGGCCTGCTACCCAAAATTGTGCACTCAGGGGGTCCCTCAGCCTGGCTTGCACCCTCTCCCAGTTCAGGAGCCCTTGGGAGAGGTCCAACTGTTGGATGTCCTTAGAGCTGCCACAGAGACGAGCGAGGATCCTGCCACCGCTGCTATGCTTGGCAGCCATCAGCCCAGCTTCTGGCTGAGTGGGGGAGAGCACTGACCACCAGAGGGCAGCTCCTGTATTGAGCATCTGCCCCTGGTGGTCAATGCACATCATAGTAACTGGTTGTTCCACCATTCAGTTGATTTGCATATTAGCCTTTTATTATATTGGATTTTTAAAGTTAATTACCTCACTATTCATAAACCATGTCAGGTCAATGATAGTTGATAATGTGGAACAAAAGACTCAAAGGGTAACACTAAAAAGATTTATAGCAATCTCATCATACTTGGCAGTATAGCTTAAGAAAAGAGCGTTTAAGCCAGTTAGTTATTGTTTTAAATCTCGTGATATTACTTAACCTCTGCCCCTTTATTAGGTTGAAAATTTGAATTTTATCATCTTACCAATCTACTTTAAACTCATTAATGGGTACTTAGTAAAGCTAATGTAGAATTTTTGCTCTAGCATTATTGTTTACTACATACTTCTACCACTGTTTCTTAACCTATTTTTTTTTTTTTTAAAAACATACCATGTCATCCCAGGCCTCCAGTGCTTCACACAAGTGCTGTACTCTGCTCCAGGAATGCTCTCCCTGTCTGTGTCTAACCAACTCTTCCTTCTCATCTCACTTTCCAGATATAAAGACAGTGACCTTCAACCTGGGTGATGTGTTTCTCTTATGTGCTTTCATAACACCTATCAAAACAGTCATTCTATTGTAGTTATTTGATTATTGTACTTGTCATTTCCTCCACTAATGTAATACATTTTCAAAATCAAATGGTGTTAAATATTCAAGTTTAATCATTGAATAGATAACAAATTAATGAATGCAGTATATAAGATACATCAAGATTGACTAATCATTTTAACCAACAAATATAAAATACCTTTTTAATGCCCAAAGATTATTTACATAAATCCATTATACATCATAGCAAAAGGGAACCTTAATAAATTTTACTAAGAAAATATTATATGACCAAAATGCCATAAAACTGTGAATAGAAATAATCAAACCTTCTAAAGTGTTAAGATATGATAAACATTTGCTGATTTAAAAAAGATATAAGAACTGAAATTATAGAATCATTAAAATTTTAATTTTAAATTTCAAATACTATGAGCTTTGAACAAAGTTATACTCAAAACAAATGTATAACCTTTTTATTTATTGTTTTCTTTATTGATTAAGGTATTACCTATGTGCTCTTAACCTCCCATTGTCTCTCTTCCCCCCCGCCCCCCATACCCTCAACCTCTGGTGTCTGTGTCCATTGGTTTGGCTTATGTGCATGAATACAAGTCCTTTATTTGATCTCTCCCCCTTATCCCCACCCTCCCCTACCTTCCCTCTGAGGTTTGATGGTCTGATCAATGCTTCTCTATCTCTGGATCTGTTTTTGTTCATTGGTTTATGTTATTCACTATAGTCCATAAATGAGTGAGATCATGTGATATTTATCTTTCTCTGACTGTATAGCCTTTTTAAAAAATATATAACCAGAGAAGAAAGAAAGGGCATACCTGAAAAAAAAAAAGTATTGGATTCTAAAATATTTCACAAAACACAGCACTATAATAAATTTACAGAGAAAGTAAGAATTAGAAAAAATAATAACAATGAATAGGAAAATATTATGATTTATTAATAACTCTAACATATGGCTATCTAAAAATAAAATTAGAAAATATTTTGACAATCTTAATCAATATAGAGAAAACAAATACCTAATATTAAGCATTATATAGGTGACTACAACCAAGGTAGAGTAGAAATTAAATTAAGAAAATGCTGCCCTCACTGGTTGAGCATCATCCAGCTAATGGAAGGCTTCCGGGTTGATTCCAGTCAAGGGCACATACCTCAGTTGCAGGCTTGATCCTGGCCCTTGTGAGGGGCATGAGTAAGAGGCAACCAATCCAATGTGTCTCTCTCACATCCATGTTTCTTTCTCTGTCTCTCCCCCTACCTTCTACTCTTCCTAAAAATCAATGGAAGAATATCATTGGGTGAGGATTAACAAACCCAAGTAAACAACAACAAAATAATTAAGAAAATTCTGTGTTCAGTTCCATGAATGCCGTATTTAATTTTTTGTTAATAGTTATTAGAATTCTGATTAAAGTGCATTATATATTTTAAAAACTTTTAAATAAAAGCTGATATAGATTTTGCAGAGGAGCTGTGAGATCCAAGATACTGGGAAGAAACTAGAATCAAATAAATTTTGTTTATGCTGAATCTTTGGTTTGACCTTTTCTTTCCAGGTTGGTTTTGGCATGGGGAAAACCCAAAATTGTTCTAAATAATCAAATTTATACAAACTGTAGCTTTGAGAATATATTCAAACTTTTCCTATTAATATACAACAATTAGACACCTCCAACTATATATTCAAACAGTTTTTTTGTACATTGGATATTTTAAATATAGGGTATATGCAGTCCTATGAGTAGGAAATTTAAATATATAAACATTGCTGAAAGTAAATAATTAAGGGTACCCTGCCCTTGCCAGTTTGGCTCAATGGATAGAGTGTTGGCCTGCTGACTGAAGAGTACCAGGTTCAATTCTGGTCAAAGGCATATGCCCAGGTTGTGGGCTCAATCCCCAGTGGGGGATGTACAGGAGGCAGGCAATCAATGATTCTCTCTCATCATTGATGTTTCTATCTCTCTCTCCTTTCCTCTCTGTAATCAATAAAAATATATATTTTTCAAACAGAGTACTTATTCTGTGCCATCAGAAGAGAAAAAACTTAAATCACTAGATACAGTATGGTTTCACCTAAAGTATATCAGAAGATGTAAGGGATATTACAATGTCTGGCTTCCAAAAGGACAAATTCATATAAAATTTTCTCCTAATGGGAAAGGAGAACTAAGCAAGTAAATAAAAATTTAGAGTGTGACCAAACTGCTGGTGTTTGTGTTGTTTCTATGATTACTGAACGTTGAATGATGACTGGTGAAGCAAGGACTCTGGAGAGCTAAAGGGCTGAATGTGTATTCATCTTTCCATGATTACATTTCCTCTTCTCTGACAGGCAGGACAGAAATAGCTTCCTAAGGTCATGGAACCTATGCTTTAAAAAGGAAATGATGGGCAGATTTGCCCTTCATATTTTCAGGGCCCCGGGCAAGAAAACAAATGGTAGCTGCTGGCCTCCCACCATTATTTTCTCACTCCCAGCCCTAGCATTGCTCACTGACTCCAGTGAAATCTCTGTAAATAGGTCCAGAGCTGTTGGAGACAGAGAATTTTTGGACTCACCTTTTCAGAAGGTGGTCTTCAGGGGATGCAGGAGTGAGGGCTCATTGGCCCCATCTATTTCTTATCCCAAGGGCAGATGTGCAGCTCTAACGTTATAAAAGAAAAATTCTGGGTGCTATGAGAGATAACAATAGAAAATTTTATTCAATATAAATGTTGGCCAGCATGTTAGAGAGGGTCTTCCAAGGAAGTGACTGTTACTTAAAAATTGGAGGGGATATAGACAATAGGTGTAACAGGGTGGATTCAAGAGAATTCTAAGATTAAGTTATTTGAGCAATACTCTTTTTAGATCCCAATAAAGTAAATAAATAATAGATAAATAAATAACATTTATGATAGAGTTGTGTAAAGTGAGCTAAAGGAGGTTTTCAAAAAATAAAACATAAAACCATGATCGTTGAATACCAGAACCTGAGATAATTAAAATGCTCTTAGGTAAAATGATAAGTGTGTAAAAAGCACATTTTGGATGGGGAGAAATCATGCATCTATATTTATATTGTAGATATTATGTTTCATATCCCTGTGAGTTACACGAGTGAGTAGAGCTCAGGGAAGATACCACGTTTGAAGATAGATACTTGAGAATTATCAGAATGTATAATAGATGGAATCTGAAGCCATAAGACTTGAGGAGAACATGTAGGAAGAGATTAGAAAATAATGACAACACCCAAAATGATAACTAGAACTGAATTTTGAGTTATTCTAACATTCAAAAGATAAACAAGAAGCTAACAAAAGAGACTGGGGAACAAATAGAGTAAAATAATTAGGGATAATAGCACTCGAGTTTGGAGTATTGGATGTCAAAAGGAAAAAAGAGTTAGGAGAGGGTTATGAAAGGATCAAGGTCATCAAATAAATAGTGAGGGAGAAGATTTGATTTTGAGTGGTAGGCACACAATGCAATATACAGATGATGTATCACAAAAATGTACAGTTGAAACCCATGTAATTTTATTAACTAACTAGTAGCCCGGTGCATGTATTAATGCACATTGAAAGGAAATTAATTAGAAGAAATATTTTAATTGCAATTTGCCCTTTCTCTATAATAGAAGTGTCAGAGATGAAAGAAAATTAGTAAAATATGTATGAAAATAATATATAAATTTATTAATAAAAAATAACATGATATAAAAACAACAAAAACATGATATAAGAAACAACATTCATAAAACAATGACTGATAAATTGATTAATCTTAATCTAATATCTCCCTGTATACTATATTGGTGCCAGTGAGAGCTTTAAATGTATTGAGCATGCTCGAGTCAACATTTATTTTTAAATTGCCAGTGTGCATCATATGTACTGCTGGTTGGGCAGTTAGACAGATGGTCAGTCAGTCACATAGCCTTTTATATATATATATATATATATAGATGTCACTCAAATAAAAAAAGTTAAAAGAGAGCTAGAAAATTGAATATCACCCCAATAAATTTAATTTAATAAAAGAATTAAGAGGAAATGAGAAACTTTGGAACTAAATGTAAGGACAGAAAGTGGTCTTTAGATATGCTAGCCTTGAGATGACTCAATCAGAAATAGTTTTAGTATAGAGGTAAGGGAGGAAAGTGCTAAAGTGAATAATAGATTAGTAGATAAAGGCCATACTGTTTGAAGACTTGGATTTGAGTTTGAGAGAACCTCATATTTGACAAAATATTCAAAGTTTTTCCTACCAAACATCTCTGTAGCTAGCCTGTGCCATAGACATCAGTTAGCCATGTGATTTGCTTTATCCAATGAAATGTGAGTGGAATTGAGGCATGGTATTTTCAAGCAGAACTACTGAGTCATTAGATATGGTTTTATCATGGCCCTTTGCCCTGCCACTATTTTGACAGGTGTAGATGGCTACTCCATGAGCCTGGGTTCTAGAGGGAAAGAAAAACAACCCAAGATGGAAATATAACATGAGACTTCGGGATAAACTAGCAAAGATAATTAAAGAGAATACTGTTGATTTTGCTATTTTGATTTAAAATGTAATCAAGCACAGCCATTCCCTTTAGGGGAAAAGTAAATGTGTAACACCAGATGTAAATGTAATATTTGAGTAGATAGTTATATTTCTAATGTAAAATAAGCTTAAAAGAGGTAATGATATATGTTAAAACAAAATTATATAAGATAGATAAATGATAGATAGATAGATATGGATATTCAACACAATTTAAGTTATTTTTAAATGATTCCATGAAATTATACAATTAATAAATTTACCTGTTTTTCTAACCTATTCTAGGTACACCTGGTTGTTCTATTACTACTAGGACTCCAGGAAATAACAATGAAGCTGTTAAAACCCTTGGAACTTTACCAAATTTTAATTCTTACATTGTTTGACTATGTGTGTAAATTAAATATGTGCAATTGAGTCTAAATAGCATTTTGTTTTTAAGATAAACAAGAGTTTTCTCATTTCTCGTGTTCTCATGCTCATGACATTACACTGCTTATCACTAAAGCATTATTACCAATGGAACCTAATTGTGTTTTACAGCAAGGAAATTGATGATGAAGATTTATACTTACTAATAAGTTGTTTAAAAGTATAAAATATTTTTATTGGAAGCATCTTTAAGGAAAAGACTACATTTTATTCAAAATTGCTATACAGTAACTTTCTAAAAAAGTTTCTTTGTAATCTGCATTTTTTTTAATTTAAAGTACAGTGTTCTCAAATATGTGACTCTATAAAGCTGACACATCTTAGTGTTCCAGTTTTCTGCCCTATCAGTGACTTTCCTATCATACTTACTCAGTTACCACATTCTGTTTTCAATAATATAGTTAGTAGCACAAGATTACCCACTTATTAGAAAATCAAATTATGTTCTCTCCATTTCATCGATCATCACCAGTAATAAAAACTCTGAGATTGGATGTTTCTGGCAGCATTTGACTGCATGAGGTGGAAAAAATCCAACTTGCTGTTTAGAAGTTCACAGCTCAGCATTGATGATAATAGTGCAATTGTTTTTTCTTCTGTGAAATGTGCAGGTCTGATTTCTATCATTTACCAGCTTGAATGTATGTGCAGTGGAGGAGCTCTATTTGAGGTCTGACAGAAAACACTTTAAAAAAAAATCTCAGTCCTACTTTTCATGTAATACACTTTATTCATGATGCTAGAGCTTGCAATGCTATTAGTGATCAGGGAGAATTTGTGTTTCTCAAAATTGGTTAGTCTATACAGGATGTCTATATATATAAAACCTTAATATGCAAATAGACTGAACAGCGGAACAACAGAACATCTGGTCACTCTGATGTATGCTTACCATGGGGGGGGGGGGGGGGTGGAACACTGCGGGTGTCGGCAGCAGGCAGCAGCCGCCACTCCTACCTGCTGATGGCTCTGGCCCCCATCATTCTGCGTAATCAGCAGATATGAGCGAGGCCAACACCGTCAGCGTGTGGGAGTCACGGTGGTGGGAGCTGGGCTGCCGACAGAGAGGGGATCAGTTGCCTTGTGGCCTTAGTGGGAGGGCTGAGCAGGGGCACGGAGGATAGGCTGAGACCTGCCCCTGTGCCCACTGCAGCCTCGCAAACCACAATTCCTTTCAAGGTGCAGGAATTCGTGTACTGGGCCCCTAGTACATAGATGATAGATGATAGATAGACAGACAGACAGACAGACAGATAGATAGATAGATAGAGAGATATATTGATGATAGATACAGATAGATATGTATATCTATCTATCTGCATATCTCTATATATCCATATAGATATATGTGTCTATATAGATATATGTCAATATATATATACATGTAGATATACATATAATATACATATATATATATACATACAGATATAGATGTATAATAAGTTTTGTTCTCTCTTTTTATTTGATAAGTAGGACAAAATTTTCTATCCCCTCACTGTGTTTCTTTCTTTTCTTACCTCTGGTTGAAAAAGCTGTTTTTGTTGTTTAGAACAATCATACTAAAATCTGTGCACATTAGCAAGAAAGTATTTTTAAAGATTTCTGCAAGAGGATCTGCATGTGTACACTTCTCACATTGCCTCAAGGACAACATCAGGATGTGGTGTAAGGGGTAAGATTGAGTAGATAGAAGGATAACATGAGGACTCAGAGAAAGAAACTGTCAGAAATTAAGAGATGCTTGGAGATCGGCCTTGAATTTATAAAGATTAAAAGGTAACCCAAGAAGAAATTAACACTTTGTCTAAATCTATGGATGCTTTGTCTAAATCTATATTGATGAAGAACAAATAACAATGCATTTCACTAAATAATCATTTTGATTTAGGTAATTGACAATATTTAATGTAAATATAATTAAAGGGTTGCATACACACACACACACACACACACACACACACACACATACACACACACACATATATATATACTGTATATATATATATGCACTTTTTCTGCTTCAGACATTCACAATCTAGTAAAGTCTTTCTGAAACAAATATACAGATATTCAGGAACAGGGTAAAATGGCAGTATATTTTCATGCCTCAAGAATCAATTTAGAAATTGAATGAAAATATATGTCACAATTATACATGTGGATCACTAGAGATCTCTGAATTCCTCTAAGTATCTTGATGAAGAACAATTAATATACAATTTATTTTGGCGAGCTAGGAAAGCTTACCATTCTCCAAGGATTTTTTTGAGAAATAAATGATAGATATATACAGTGCCAGATGGAATACATCATACAAAGAAAGTACTTTTAAAAGATATCTATTTTTATGTCTTTATAAAATCATACATTGAGAGTATTGATATTTTTAATATGCATGAATGTGCTCTGATTTTATGAATGATGTTTGATGATCTACACATATTTGTAAAGGAATATATTAGAATTGATATGACTGAGTTGGGGGAATAATGCTTTACTGGGAATATTTTATGGAGTCCTTAGCAGGCATATGTAGTTATACAGGTTGTGTACTGTGCAAAGTTACCCATCTGAAGAAGTGAGAAAGGGCTGACATGTAGCATCTGTGCTGTGGTGTTATCTGCGTTTTCCCCCCAAAAAATGCATTTTAGAATTATTCACCATTTTGATTTAGGTAATGGACAATGTTTTATATAAATATAATGAAAGGGTTGCATCTGTAATGGGGTGATATTTATTTATTTACTTACTTAAAAATAATTTTATTGATTTCAAAGGGGAAGGGAGAGGGGGAGAGAAATAAAAGCATCAATGATGAGAGAGAATTATTGCCTGCCTCCTGCATGCCCCCTACTAGAGAGAGAGCCTATAACCTGGGCATGTGCCTTGACTGGGAATCAAACCATGGCCTTCTGGTTCATGGGTTGATGCTTAACCACTGAGCTATGATGGCTGGGCATGATATTTATGAGAATAATTTTTTAAAATTTAGTTATCAGAACTTTTCTAGTTAAGAAACAATCTTTTCCTAGCATGAATCAGAACCAGGAGAATCCTGGATTCATGTCCAGATGGATACATTTTTAAATATAAAACTTTTAGGTGCTTATTTGCACAATTCTTTTTTTCCCCCAGAACACTAATACCCCTAATGAAATATATTTTATCTCCATCTATATGAAGTGAAAGAAATAGAAAAACATAGGTAACTCATTTTGATTTCTTACATGAGGTCACTAGATAGCATTTTTTTTTGGAGTTTCTAGAATATGAAGGTCTTAATAGGTGTTTGTTTTTTAAGAAATGACAAATGAGCAATTATTGTCTTTAGAAAGCAATGCCACAGTCATTATAAATATGAGAAAACACAAATGCCTGATGGATACACATCTAGTTTGTGGAAGTCCTTCAGTTTCTAACCATCTGTACTAACAAATGAAGGACTGATTTTCACCCTTGCTTCCATCTCCTCTTCCAAATAATAGATCTGAGTCTATTGTGACTTCAGTGGCTAAGGTAGCAGCTTTTCCCACTTACTGTACATGGATGTGTCACATATTCCTCCACTTTTCTTTACTATATTTTAGTTCTTAGCTCAAGTGAATTACATTTCAGAAAAGGTATCTTCTACTTTATTTATGTGGCAAATTTTTTTTGGGGGGGAGGATTCTGAAATTAAACCTATCAACTTACCCACATTCCTATTCCTATTCTATATATTTTGTAATTTGGATGTGAGAAAGCCTAAAATAATAAAGCCCCAAGAGCAGGATATACAGTACGTAGGAAAAAGAGATCTCAAATGGGTCGGGACCTTAGAAAGTCTAAATACAGGAAACTTTCACATTTCCATGGTTTCACATGTGTGATGGTTAATTATTTTATGTGTCAACTTGACTGGACCAAGGGATGCCTGGGTTAAACATTATTTCTGGGTGTGCCTGTGAGGGTGGTTCCAGATTAAATTAACATTTGAATCAGTGGACTCAACAAAGTAGATAGTCCTCCCTAATGTGGGCAAGCAACCTCCAACCTGGTTTAGGACCAGAACAGAAGAAAAAGGTGGCAGAAGGAGGAATTCAGTCTTTTAGCCTTTTGCTTCCTGCCTGCCTGCTAGAGCTGGGACATTAGTCTTTACCTGCCTTTGAACTGGGGCTTACACCTTGTTCTCAGGCTTTCAGACTTGATCTGAATTACATTCCTGACTTTCCATGTTTCCTGCTTGCAGACAGAAGATCCTGAGTCTTCTCAGCCTCCATAATTACATGAGCCAATTCTTCATAATAAATGTCCTCAAAGGCATAAATAATATCCTCTCTGATGGAGATGAGAGTCCCCAGGTGTGGCTGTGGTTATCCAGGGCTGATGGGACCAGCAGCCTGAGATCCTTAGAGTAGCAAGACCTTGCTTGTTCTCATCTCTGTCAGCTTTTGCCACGTCTTGTGAACTTCCATATTTATACTCTTCTTGAGCTTCTGAAGCTATCCAAATTCCTCCTAATAAGTAATCTTGTAGGAAATTTCTTGTGCTGGAATTAGTCTTGTTTCCATTGTTTCCTTGACTGAACAATCATTCTAAAGTGGATAGACAATGCGGAAGGCCTCAGTTTTAATGATGGGACTGACGTCCAGATTTGTCATTGAAATATTTGGTCTTGATCCAAACTCTAATCTTATTCACCCTCCCATTTTGGGAGAAGAGGTGTACTTTTGAATACTATCAGTATCATTGCATCATAATGTAGTTTTGGTGAGAACATAAAGAAACAAACGTTAGTTTGGATAATATTCAGTGTAGTCTGCTTCAAACATCTTTTCATGAAGACTAACCCATGTTCAGCAATGGGCTTAAAAATGATGAATCCAACTGTCATACTTTTTCTCACAGAGCTAAGTCCAAAATAAAGACATACTACTACAATATTCAAAATACAGAGTGAAGAGTTATTATTGGGCTATTGTATAGCTATTGTTGAGGGTGTGAAGCTCAAGGATAATAGAAAATCAAGAACAGAAATATTTTTTCTTCAGAGGCAGTTAAGGATGTTGAAAGGGGTGATAATAGCCTGAACACAGACAGTCTAAAGGCAGAAATAGTAAGATTTTGGAGCAGATAGAAAAGAATAAAACTTTAAGAGATTGTACATCAGTATTTTTATAGCATCTGCCTGTTATGATAAAACCAGCTTGTTTTCATGTCTATAAGGGCTACACAAAACAGACCCAGATTCCTCAGTCACTGGATAGGATTGGGGATGTAGACAGCAGGTGTAAAAGAGACACACAAAGAAGGGCCACCAGCACCACTTTGAATAGTTTCTCCACGTGTCTCAGCTTTAGTGATCATTTTTCTACTCCCCATGAGCCTCCTTTCTTAGTGCTGTGCTCTTGATCAAGCGGTCATTGCTAAGAGCTGGCACACAGAGAAGCAGCTGGGTGTAGCTCTGGGGCGATGGCCAGGCTTCCTGCTTTTTCTTTGCTCGTTTGTTTCTTTGTTTGTTTACTAGAGACACCACTGACTACCAAATACATTTTACAAGTAGGTTGTTAGATTTCTTAAAGCTGTGATCACATGCATAATATTGATATCTTATTCCCTTCTTTTATATCCAAATTAGTGAATAAGACTAGAGAATGAATCCCTAAAGGACATTATAAAGGAGCTATTTAAAATTTCGAGAAATACCTAATTACATAGAAATAGTAGTAAGTTTTTCACAATTCATCATATAATCTTTCATATCATATGCATTTATTGAAGTACATGACTTAAGGATTCCTACAAGGTAATATTTGTTAGCTTGGTTTGAATGATATTATATGCTCTAACCTTAAGATCAGCAGTTGCCAATCGTTGATCTGCAAACCACTGGTGGTCCATGAGGTCCAAAAGGTTGGTGACCACTGCTCTAGATGAGCAAAAGTATACTTGTTTTAAGTGAATATAAATTTTTTCCCTAACAACAATTTTAAGTAACCTCCTTCTAGATGGCATGGATCAATGATATTTCATTATAACTTCTATATTAATTTATTTTACTTTTTGTTTCTTGAATATTTCCTGTAACATATTTGGGTAATTTATGAGCCTCAAATCATCTGATTGCTACTATTGTCACAGTAAAATTAGACTATTTGTAGAAGAGGCAAGCAAAATATTTTTAGCTGCATGTGTCAGCCAATCTACCATGACACATCTGATTTCTCAAATTTTCAGTGATTATTATCAGTTATACTAGATGTGAAACAAAAATAACAGCTTGATTTTTAGAGTGAATATTGAACTTCAGTATTCTCAATAAAAGCACTTTATTTTGACATACAGTGAGCATATTTGCTATGTAAGACAGAGAGGAAATAAGAAGTAACAGAATGTCATCTTGAGAAATCTTCTTTTTACCAAGATCACATAGCAAACTCTTTAAAGCAAAACTGTAAAATAAAATAAAAATATATTGATTCTTGGCAGAAAAAGAAAATTTCAATTTAATTACTCTTACATGTTTCTTTTCTTCTTTTTCTTTTCTTTTTAAAAATCCTCACCCAAAGGTATGTTTTTATTGATTTTAGAGAGGAAGGGAGAGAGAAGCCATTGATGTGTGAGAGAAACATCCACCAGTTGCCTCCTGTGCCCTGACCAGTAGATCCATCCTCCAACTAAATTATATACAAGTAAGTCACTCTGATACTGAGTATATTATAAACATTCCCTTATTTTCTACATATGCAACACACTTTCAATCATCCCTTAACTTTGGAGGCAAAGGCTTGATTTATGAAAATGTCTGTTTTAGATTCCTATTGCTGCTATAACAAATTACCACATTTATACAGTAACTTGAACTTATGATCTTACTGTACTGGAGGCCAGAAGTACAAAATAGATTTTACAGGGTTAAAAATCAAAGTGCCCGCAGTTTTCTTCTGTCTAGGCAAGGCTCTAGAGGAGAATTCGTGGCTTTCCTTGCCTTTTCCAGCTCCTACAGACTGCCTTCTTTCCTTGGCTCCTGGCCCCTATTTCCATCTTTAAAGCCAGCAGCAATATAGCATCTCCAAGTATCTCTTTCTCTCTGTCAACACATCTCCTTTAACTCTGACTCTCCTCTCTCCCTCCTGTGATTATATTGGGCCTACACAGATTACTCATAAAAATTTCCCTATGGCCGAAATCGGTTTGGCTCAGTGGATAGAGTGTCAGCTTATGGAGTGAAAGGTCCCAGGTTCGATTCCAGTCAGGGGCATGTACCTTGGTTGTGGGCACATCCCCAGAGGGTTGTGCAGGAGGCAGCTAATTGATGTTTCTCTCTCATCGATGTTTCTAACTCTCTATCTCTCTCCCTTCCTCTCTGTAAAAAATAAAATATATTTTTTAAAAAAATTCCCTATGAATAAATCCTCAATTTAATCACATCTGCAGAGACCCTTTTACCATGTAAAATAACATACTCATAGGTTCTAGAGATTAGAATATGATAATGTTTGGGGGTTGGAAGCATTCTTCTCTCTACCACAAAATCCTGTAGCAAGTGTAAAGAATAAATGGATTTTCTTTTAAGGATAACTTAATTCAGACTCTGTCTTTTTTAGAATGTATGAACCACCATGTTTGGAGGGCTTTTTTTTTAATGACATGTGGACAGAAGTATACTGAAGTGTGTGTGGCTTGGATTGAATTTTTACACAATTGCCCTAAATTACTATATTTAATCAAGATTATAAGTCTTTTCTTTCGAAATATATTTTATTGATTTCTTACAGAGAGGAAGGGAGAGGGAGAGCTAGAAAGGTCAATGAGAGAGAAACATTGACCAGCTGCCTCCTGCATACCCCCTACCAGGGATGTGCCCGAAACCCATGTACATGCCCTTGACCGGAATCGAACCCGGGACCCCTCAGTCCGCAGACCGATGCTCTACCACTGAGCCAAACCGGTTTCGGCCAAGATTATAAGTCTTGATATGAGATATTACTATTTCTAAAAGACCTCTTCTCTTTTAAGTTTTGTTCTTCTACCTTTAGTTTCCAATATCCTGCTATTGTACCTGAGCAGAAAACCTATGTCTCTCTTACCACATACACCAGGGAATTTATAAAGTCTTATTCATAACATTCTAGTCCAGAAGACAGGGGCAGTTTTTATTCTTTTTCTAACCTCCCCATATTCCTCAATCCATTTGAAGATCAAAATTTTGCTCAGTCTGTGGACTGAGGAGTCCCGGGTTCGATTCCGGTCAAGGGCATGTACATGGGTTTCGGGCACATCCCTGGTAGGGGGTATGCAGGAGGCAGCTGGTCGATGTTTCTCTCTCATTGACCTTTCTAGCTCTCCCTCTCCCTTCCTCTCTGTAAGAAATCAATAAAATATATTTCAAAAGAAAAGACTTATAATCTTGATTAAATATAGTAGGATGCAGCTATATTTTGGAAATTTGAACTCGCCAGAAATCTATAAACCTTATAACACAATTTCTTATGACAAACTATATGCCCAAATTTATTTCCCAGGTATATTAGGCAAATTCTTGTATTTCAATATGTAATTTTGTATTTGGTAAAAAAAAAAAAAAAAATTAGATAAGTTATGTTTATTGATCAAAGTATCTATTTATGAAGAGGTAAGGTAGTCATATTTTGTATTTAAATTAACTCTCCATTACCTGACTCTCTCTTCTTTTCTCTTTGTGGTATAAATACTTAATATGAGATGTACCTTCTTAAAAAATATTTATGTATGCAATATAGTATTTAGAACCACAGGCACGATGTTGTACAGTAGATCTCTAGAAGAAATTAATCATCTTGCATAATAGAAATTTTTCATCTTGCATAACAAACTTTAAACCCTTTGAATTGCAACTTCCTCATTTCCTCCTCCCCCAGCTTTTGGCTACCACCGTTCTATTCTCTGCCTCTATGTATTTCATTATTATATGCATTCCAAAATACAAGCAATAAATGTTTAGACAAAATTGGCCTTTTTGATGGTTTTGAATAATTTGATCTATTTTGATAAGTTCTTTGAGATATCTTTAATTGGCTAGCCAGATTGTACTGCTTCAAATGCTACTGTGATACAATCCTCTTAAGTGACATTTAGCTAGCATATAATTTACCATCATCATTTCATATTTGCCATTCAATAACTAAAGCATACTCAAAACGTTTATCAATATTTGTATTATATTTTAATTGAGGGCATGGAAAGTATGAACATATATTAATCTATTATCTATCTATCTAACAATCTATTTTTCATACTGGATCTCATTTCCTGCTAACATTTCTTTTTTAAATTTTTTTAATTTTATTGATTTTTTACAGAGAGGAAGAGAGAGGGATAGAGAGCCAGAAACATCGATGAGAATCATTGACCAGCTGCCTCTTGCACACCCCTACTGGGAATGTGCCCTCAACCAAGATACATGCCCTTGACTGGAATCGAACCCAGGACCCTTGAGTCCACAGGCCGAGGCTCTATCCACTGAGCCAAACCAGTTTCGGCCCTGCTAACATTTCTGCTAAGACTGTTTCCCATCAATATAGAAACCAACTGTACTGAACCAACTCTTTCTGACCTTGGGGCTCTGAAGAAAGTTCCAGAGTTCAGGCACATTCCTCTGTTGACTTGAGTTACGGAGCAGGTTAAATTATGATCTGCAGAGGGCCTGTGACACATTCCTAATGGGCTGTGGCTGCTGCATTATCAACATAGGTTGTCTTGAACAGAGTTGACTTTGAAAACATTGGAACTGCTTCAAATCCTCCACCGCCTGATTTCTCATCACATAAATGCAGAACAATAATGAACAAACAACATTAATTAATTAAATGATTATCTCTTTTAGGAAAGGCTCTTCATTCAAGTTTATTATAATCTCAGTGTTGAGGACAACTATACAATACAGGGTCTCTGAAAATAAGGACATCAAAGTTCCCTCTGTATCAGTCACCCTGGCAAGGCCACTTGTAGAGAACCTACTTGTATGGAAGCTGAAAAACTCTTACCTCTACTCTTATCATTTTATATTTTAATTCTTAATATTCTGATATTTTTTGAATAAGTTACCAACAGGGGAAAGTAACTTTTTTATACATATGCACATTTTAATTTCCAACAATTACAGTTTTAGTTCATCTCTGTTTTTCACTAATACTTGAAAAATATTTGTTGAATATGGCCAAACAATTTTCATTCACACCATTAAACTTCTTTAGACAGGAAGAAATATTACAGATGAGAAATTGATTCATGTTCACACAGGCAGCCCTCATCCTATATAATAAAAGAGCAATATGCAAATTAACCATCACTTCACTACACCCACAAGCCACACTCACAAGACATGTCCACAAGCCAATCAGGAGCTAGTATGCAAATTAACCCAAGCAAGATGGCTGCAATCACAGAGAGCAGGAGGGAGGCTTGAATTTTCCTGGTGATGGAGGAAGCCAAGTTTTCAGTATACCCTGGCTGGCCCAGGCCTCCACTCAATACTACAAAGTTTTAATTATAGAAGTTAAATAAATCCCAACAGAAATGGTGGCAGCCATGGAGCTGAAGAGCAGGAGGCTAGGGTTGCCCCTGGCAATGGAGGAAGCCAAGCTTCTGCAGCCCTGGATGGCTGAGGCCTCCACTCCAGACTACAAAGTTTCAATTATAGAAGATACATAAATTCCAACAGAAATGGCTGCTACCATGGAGCGAGCAGAAGGCTTGGCTCTGCTCTAGGCTACAAAGTTTCAATTGTAGAAGATAAATAAACCCCAGATACCAGGGCCTCCTCTTGGGTCGTCAGGTGGCAATGGCTGGCCTGCAAACCACCACAGGCTCCTCGCCCAGGCCACCCCACACCCTAAGGGAACCCCTACCCTGATCTGGGACACTCTTCAGGGCAAACCAGCTGGCCCCCACCCATACACCAGGCCTCTATCCTATCTAATAAAAGAAAAATACAGTGGTGCCTCACACAACGAACTTAATTCGTTCCAGGAGCAAGTTTGTTATGCGAAAAGTTCGTTATGTGAAACGCGTTTTCCCATAACAATACATGTTAAAAAAAATAATTCATTCTGTAGCATAAAATATGCTAAGATGACATAAAAAAAGATAAATTTTTTGTTATTATTTTTATTTAGATACATCTAAAAACATAATTTTTTTTTTAAAAAAACACACATTTTTTTAATTTTAAGACAGACTAAGTAGAGTCTACCGAATCTTGCACATCTTCATCCATTTTCTGCTTTTTGGCCGATGGTTTCATGAAAAACCTGTCCAAAGTCGTTTGTTTTTCTCTTTTCTCCAACATCTGCCGGAAATAACGGACAAGAGTATCGGAGTAAAGATCGTTGATCCTGTTTGCTTCAGCTGAATGTGGATAGTGGGCATTGGTAAACTCCTGAACTGCTTTCCATTTGACCAGGATGTTCTTGATGTCAGCAGTTGGGATTGGTTGATTGTTTGATTGTTGCTCCTCATTATCAGATGACGCTTCCCTTTGAGCATTGTCCTGTTTTTTAGAAGCCATGATATAAAAAAAATATTGAGTTTAACTTAAAAGGACGACTGCCGTGATACATGCGTGATTTAATTCGTAATGAAGAACGATTGCCGCGATACGTGCTTAAGTTAAGCACAGTGACTAACGACTGCCTGCAGTGCCTGCTCGGAAGGATGCAATACATCGGCAGCGATCGTGGAAGCTCGGGCAAAGCGGTCGTGGAAGCTCGGGCGACTTCGTTGTGTGAAACGAAGTTCGTTGTATGAATCATGAAATGAAGTTCGTTGTGTGCAGCGTTCGCTGTGCGAGGCGTTCTTTATGCGAGACACCACTGTATATAGATTGACCATCACTCCAACACATAAAATGGCTGCCCCCATGTGGTCAAAGATCCTGCCCCCATGTGGACACACAATGGCCACCACAAGATGGTTAGCAGGGGAGGCCAGTTGGGGGTGATCAAGACTGCTTGCAGGGGAGGGCAGTTAGGGGTGATCAGGCCAGCAGAGGAGGGAAGTTAGGGGCAAACAGGCTGGCAGGGGAGCAGTTAGACATCAATTAGGCTGGCATGGGAGTGGTTAGGGGGTGATCAGGCTGGCAGGCAGAAGCAGTTAGGGGCAATCAGAAAGGCAGGCAGACAAGCAGTTTGGAGCCAGCAGTCCTGGATTGTGAGAGAGATGTCCGACTGCCAGGTGGGATTGGGCCTAAACAGGCAGTCGGACATCCCTCAAGGGGTCCCAGATTAGAGAGGGTGCAGGCTGGACTGAGGTACACATTCTTCCCTCTTCTCCTCCACCCCCTCCTCGCCCTCCCCCCGCCGCCCCATGCACGAATTTCATGCACTAAGACTGTAGTTCAGAAAATAAAGCCCTTAATCCAATTCTCCAATGTTGAACCTTCTGTATTCCTAGATTTCTAAATAATGTTTTTGAGCCCCTTGAAATTATTTTCCTAAGTACACATCTGTCTCCTTTCCTATACTTAAAATTTTATGTGCTAAGCATAAAAAATATTTTTAGAGATTGAATTATAGAGAAAATTGTTAAAATATTTATTGAGGGTAAATTCTATCATGGGATTTCAACAGTAATCAGAAATTTAATCTGAAAAATTACAAATATGAAGTAAACAAATATGCAAATAAGTAAGTATAAATTTTTAAAATGTTTCATCTGACTCCTAGGAGCTAAGTGAACCATGAAATGTGAAAATCTGAAATAAATGAATATGAGAAGCAATTTCCAATATATCCAAGGAAACAAATAAGTTTTTTGTTTTTTAATTGTTGTCATTATGCTTTTTTTTTTCCTTTTCTATCTAGATTGTGTGTTTAGTGATGGATTATATGGTGAAATAATCCTCACTGATCTTTAGTCTGAATGTTGAATAAATTAGACTTGTGGATACTTATGAAAATTTCATGTGATACTGACCATGCTTCTCTTTGGCCATTTTCTCTGCTTTTGTTGTCTGGTAATGTTCAAATAAATCCCCATTGCCCATTAGTTGTGAAATTTTTGAGGGTAGATACTATATCTTAATCCATCTTTTCATTTCCAAGATCTAGCACAGGAAGCAGCTTAAAATAGTCAGCAAGTTGTTGAATGATTAAGTGACTTTGGAAGAAAAAAATCACATGAAGAACTGAATATTAATAAATCTTTCAGAAAAATTACCTAACTTCAAGTCTTTTCCTTAGAATCTTTTCCATTCATACTGCCGTACTTATCTAATGGAATGCAAGTTAAAAGAAGAGGCTACATAGTTTGACTTTGAAATTAAAGGAATAAAAAATATAAGTATATCTTTATGAAATAGAAGAGCTATTTTAAAGTGGAGCTTGAAAAAATAGGAGTTTGAAGGTAGAGATTAGAGTACTTAGATCGGAAGGAAAAACACAAGTCAAAACTTATTAACAGAAGATATAATGTATGAAGCGATAGCAGGGGATAGATTTAACTAGGGTCTAATGTAGATATATGGGAAAACTTATGTAAATTTAGACAAATAGCCCTGTGTCAGAAAGATGAGTTTACCTTAGTTTGTTACATACAAATCCAGAAAATTTCTAATGGTCATCTTTTTATATATATAATTTTATTTTATTCAATTGGGTGTTTAACCTGTATGTGAATATTATTCTGAATACAGGTGACCATTTGGTCTTTTACTATTGACCCGGCAGTACAAGTCTTATTTTTCAGTATGGGTAGAACTTTTCTGCTCTTGAAATATTCTTTTGTTTAAAAAACAATGTTTATGAATGTATTTTTAAAGGAGAAATCATTATTCTCTTATTGGCCTCTGATTCACCTATTTGCATCTACTCCAGGTGAATGAATGCGTGCTTGTTTTCTTAAAAGTCAGAGCCATTTTTATATTTAAACCCTCACTTGATGAAATACAGATAATACCAAATGGTTTTCATCACATGTTATTTTCACCTCAAACGACTAGTTCTATTCTGATTCAGATTTAGAGATTTGAAGACCTACTATACCGCAGGAGGAAATGGTTTCAATAGGTTTTTAGACTTAGAACAATTTTTGGTATGGTATGTTTAATTCTGTAAGCTCAGGGAAAGCAAGATCCACTCCCTTGGATTTGAAAAGGACCCTCAGGTCATATTGTAACACTTTCTTATACCGCTGCTCAAGACCACTATTGACGAATAAAACTATTCGGTCAATTTCTAACCACTCTAAAATGGAATTGAACTGAGGCTTACTCCTCAAAGGTGAACCAGAATAAGGCCATTCTTGAAACATCAGTGTTAGGTACCATTACTCTCAGTATTATTTTACAGACCATTGAAAAAAAAACAACACTCATAGGAAGTTAAAATAAAATAAAGGTCATTTTCCAGTCTTGTCGTCATATTGTTCTCAAGGCTAGTGACTTTGTCACAGAAACTAAAGTTCTTTCAGAATAAACTGTGTGCAAACAATCTAAGAAAATGGCACAATACCAGGAAAGCTATTTCAAATTTAGCCCCTTGGAGTTTTAAGCATTTCATTTTTTCTCCCTCCCCTTTCCTGGTTTAGATATTCTCTGCACTGGACAACTCGATGAAGGTGCTCTATCTAGCAAGGTCAGCTGCTGACCCAGGCCACATACACTGTTGTTCCAGCACTTTGGCAATCAGCCTCCTTCCCTCCTCTGACACTTCGCTTTCATCTGCCCTGCAGCCAGCATTTCCCAGGCATGAAAAAGAAACTCTCCCCGGATAGAATGGGCAGAATGGCTGACACTTACACTGAGAGCACTTGGGGTCCTTAGGAAAAAGCTAGGAGGGTTCAAAGGAGGGGAAGTTCTTCCCCTGGCTTTGTTGCGAATGTAGATGGCTGTTTATTCATTGCCTTCACAGCTGTTGTTTTTTCAAATAAATAAGTTTGGGGGAAATTGTGTGACCTAGATTCCCAAGGTCAAAATATTTCTCCTCACTGTATTCTCTATTTCCTGTTTCCTTGTTTATTAAGTTTAAGATAAATCTACAATGAAATAAAGTAGACCCCTGACAAGGCCTTGAAGTTTGAACTTTTAATCATTATTCTATTATCTTCTCCATTAGGGTGGGCTCCTGTGTACCTATGCCTGCAGGGAAGAGACACTGCTCAAGAGGGCGTTGCTATGGTTTGTGGTTATAATCTATTCCTTTTATGGGTTATTTTGCATTTCTTTCCTGGAGATAATAGCAATATAGCCTTGAAATATTCTTAGGAGAATCTCCTGTTTATTATCATGGGGAAGAGAAGAATTCTGCTTGCACTGGTCAGTCTATCGTATTTGTAGTTACATTTACTCGGCAACTATTTATTGGAAAGTTGGCTTAGTTTACTGATATTTTCTCCTAACAATTTAGATGAGAATAATGGTAATAATGATATAGGAAAGGTGGTTCTGGATTGCCCAGAGAAGTATGAAGTTTTGTTGCATTTCTGTATGACATTTCCTTACATGCCAGAGTTTAGGAGCAAGTATCGCAGACTGTGATGTGTAACAGGCCTGATACTCAAGTGTATGTTTTTGATTCTTAGATTCCCCACTGCCATGCTCTTGAGCAAGACATCTCACTTCCTCACACTTAGACTCTAACAAAACTGAAGGGCTTGGCTATTTCCAAAGTCTTTCTTAAAAAAAAAAAAAATGCCTAGCAGTGTCAAACATTTAGATTGTGACAGATCCTTGCTCAGGAGTGTGAATGTATGATTAAAAGGTATGGGTTACAAGTAGACTGTCAAATTACAGCGGGGAGGGGAGGAAGATCTGGGGGAGATAATAGATCAACCGAAGGACTTTTATACATGCATATAAGTACAACCAATGGACACAAAACTCTGGGGAGGGAGGGGATGTGTGGGAGGGAAGAAGGGAGGGGGGCAAAAAAAAATCAATAAAAATAAATAAATAAATAAAAAATAAATAAAAAAAAATAAAAGGTATGGGTTAAATAATGAGGTATGATTTTTCATATCTCTAAACCCAGAATCCTCTCTGGAAAAGTAAATAAGTCAAATCTGACATAAATATATAAATGGAGCTTCTGCCATCAGTACTATTTTTACATGAATTGATTGAATTGAGTTGCACCACCCAAAAGAGAAGAGTCACCTGTCATATAAAGTTGGGTGGTGAGAGTGAAATGTTGAATGGTAGGTGAAAACAAAGAGAATACTTCAGAAAATAAACATTTGAATGATAAACTATTCTCATGGAGAATATGGAAGGTTTTACAGGTCAATTTGACTGAGCCAAGGAGTGCCCAGCTATTTGAACTGACATTATTCTGGTAATTCCTATGAGGATGTTTTTAGATGAAATTAACATTTTTTAATATATATTTTATTGATTTCTTAGAAGGGAGAGGGATAGAGAACCAGAAACATTGATGAGAGAGAAACATCAATCAGCTACCTCCTGCACACCCCCTACCAGGGATGGGATGTGCCCTCAACCAAGGTACATACCCTTGACTGGAATTGAACCTGGGACCTTTCAGTTAGAAGGCTGATGCTCTATCCACTGAGCGAAACCAGTTTGGGGAGATGAAATTAACATTTAAGTTGGTAGAGTGAGTGAAGTAGATTGCCCCTCTCTAGGGTGGGTGAGCCACACCTAGTTTAGCATTTAAATAGAGAAAAAGATTGACTTTTCCCTAAGTAAGAGAAAATTCTTCCAGCTTTAAAACTGGGACATCAGTTTTTTTCCTGCTTTCAGACTCAAACATTGCCTCTGTCAAGGTCTTAAGTCTGTTCTGCTTTCTGGAACTACACCATAAACTCTCCTGTTTCCCAGGCCTTCGGGCTCAAGAAGAAACCACATCATTAGCTCTTCTGAGTCTTAAGTTTGCTAACTAATGCTGCAGATGTTGAGACTGAACAGTCACTATAATCCCATGAGTCCATTCGTTAGAATTGATATTTTTCTATATAATCTAGTATATTCCATACTTCAATATATTATGCGTATAATACATGTATATTTGCATATATATTGTATATACATATTTTGTTTCTCCAGAAAATCCTGACTGATATAATGGTTGAAGATAATATTAAAAAAATATTCATATATTTTTATAACTCCTCTATGGCTTACATACTGATATTAAGCACAAAAAGAATGGAGTTAATACAATTGACTGATTTTCCCCTTGATTCCCTTAGAGAAATGTTTAGGCTTGACCTATTTTTTTTATAACCCAGGGGGGGAAAAATCTAACAAAGACAGCAAATTAGTCTCTCATACAGGCAATGTTGAGCCATTGTGTGCTCCTTCTCAATTTACCTATTGTGTTATGACAAAAGGACAATGCAGATTGATTATGCCATTATTACACCCTCATTGTGTGCCTCCAGGCTGGACGGCCTATTTGGTATCACTGTTGGGCTTGCTTTACAGTTTAATATGTGTTGCAAAGCCTCCCTGGGAAACACAACTGCGCATGAAACTGAGTCAGAGGATGTAGTGGGAATATGTTTATCACTTCACTTTTAGAAATCCTGGAAATTTTCTAAATATATTAATTGCTCTCTGACTTTTTCTGAAAGATATAAATAAATCAGGTAGGAAGTTTAAGGAATAAGGAAGGAGTGGTTGGGGGAAAATATATTTTGCTACCTCCGCTACAAAAAATAATACAGTACATTTTCAATTGTTAAATAAGAGCTAACATTATTCTCCATTGCTCTTATACAAAATGCTAACAGGGTTACAGGGTGAAAGGAAATACTTGGTGGTATACTAATTCCCCACATTAATTGCAAAGTTTTTCCTAAAATTGCTGTCAATGGAACCCCTACATTTTTTTTACAAAGAAAAAGCCAAGTTTTCTCATGTCAAGTGGCTGGCTGTATGTTATGGGGTCGAACCCTGGGTTCAAAATAAGACCACCGGAGGCTGATGATTAATTAAAAAGCAGGCAAAGATGTATTGAAATATCTGGCCAGGTCAGACAGGAGAGCACCACACACAGGTGGTCTCCACACGACTGCACCGTTTCAGGGGTAGGCAGCCCCTTTTAAAGGTTCAAACCACAGGAATTTTCCTTTGTTCTAAATTCTAAATCTTACAGACTACATTCTAAAGACTGGGGTCAGCCCGCAGGATTGCTGCTAGTCATATCCTGCTGGACATTGGAATGTGGCCCTATCCTGCAATAGCCTATAACATAGAAGCAGAGCTCAGAGGTTATCTACAGTTTCTATCTCTGTAGGTTACTGAGTTAGTGGGAATTACTCTCCTGTGCTCCTGGTCCCAGGCATAGGAAAATTACCTTAGCCTCCAAGTCTCCACCTGAAAGCTAAGGTAAATAGCACACCCCACCCCCAACCCCCGTGTTTAATCAGGTGCAAGAGCTAAACTAGAAGGGTTAAAATTCAAACAGCAGTTTTTACCATAATATGGTTGCTACTATATTTCATGTAGAGTACAGCCCAATCAGCAAATCAGCCCAATCAACAAATTTTGATTCATGTCAAAAATACCAATGCTGAATATCTGAAGTGTTTCATTGTCACAACATTGACACAGAACCTTGGGAAATGAACCACTAGCTTAAAATACAGCCCAGGATGAATTAGCCTACAATACTGATCTTCTGGAAAGGGGTCCTGAATTACTGATGGATAGAGATAAAAATCAATCCTTGGAAAACGAAAAGTAAAGAGACATACTTTTTTTTTATTTTATTTTTTTAAATTTACCATGATTTCAGAACCATTATGCACTAAGGACTTAAAAACAGCCAAAGAAAGGATAGTGCAGGATGGATCCCCAGCACAAACAGTAGTCCCCTCAGTGTGTAGCAGTAACATCAGAGACAGCCACTGCCAACTGGCAGAGAGAATGGTAAGAAAGGTCCCGTGGGCCCAAGATAGCCCAATTTTTTCTAATTAACAGGATAAATCAATCAGTCAATCAATCGATCAATCTTTTCTTCCCTAGGGGGACTGTCAAGGCAGGCAAGTGGGATGTGATGCATCATTCAAACAATTGTGGCCTCAGCCGTTGTGACAGCACTGGGGCAACTGGTGCTCTTTAGGATGTGCTGTGGCCCTGTCAGCAGGAATTCAGTCAGTGCAGAAGTATTTCCTGGAAAATGTGGATGCACACAATTCAGTGGAAAAAGCAGATTCAGTCCAAAGCTGGATCTAATGACCACTTAGATTACAACTTGGGAGCTAATGGCCAGTGCTCCATGGGTCCCATGGTATGGCTTCTCAGCGGTGGCAGAACCTTGGCCAGGAACCTGCAAACTCAGTCAATAAATCCCACGGCTGCCAAGACAGCAGCCACCTGAGCTCTGTGGGTTTTATTACAGGACACCATGTATGGTCCCACTTTGCAATTCGGATTTCTTAGAACCATATTCTTTCCTGTCTAACTTACTTAAAAAAGAGGTTAAGCATTTGCTGAGAACTTCTGAGCATAAAAACCAGTGCAAGGATATTCACATGGTTTTCAAGGTATCACTGCAAGATCACTTATCAACCACAAAGAGGAAAATTTGGCAGATAATGGTAATCTAATTTCATATGATCTCACTAACAATTAGACAAAAATTTGGCAAACTGACTTTATGTTTGCAGTGATGTGTTACATTAGAAAAGTCTCATCATCTATGTAGAATTTTTACCCAAAGCTTTAAAATTGAATTAAACATGAGAAAACAATTAATAGAGATTGTTATATATACTCTACTAAACAATCAGGTAAATCTATAATGTGATATAGCCTATAATGGGACTGACCTAAACTTAAAAAAAAAAAAAAAATCAATGTTGCCCTAACTCATTGGACAGAGCAGAGCAGAGGGTCCTGGGTTCGATTCCAGAAAAGGGCATATACCTTGGTGGCAGGCTCCTCCATGCCCAGGTCCTGGTCAGTGCACATGCAGGAGGCAACCAATCAATATGTTTATCTCACATCAATATTTCTCTCTTTCCCTCTCTCTTCCACTTTCTCTAAAAATCAATAGAAAAATACCTGTGGGTGAGAATTTAAAAAATAAAATAAAAATTGATGTTATGAAAAAAATAAAAGTGGGATGATTATTGGTGATTTAAGGGAAATTAGGGAGACATGATAATAAAGTAAAACACATCACCTTGCTTACCTGAATGGAAGGTAAAAAAAAAAAATGCTATAAAGATGTTTTGGGGATGATTGGATACATTTGATTATGAAAATTAGAGAATATTTTTGACAATGTTAAATTTATTGGGTGTGAAACCAGATAATAGGAAAAAGACTTAAGTGCAATGAAACAGAGGAAAGACCACCATAGGATTGGTGGTGAAACAAATTATGGACACAAACTTCTCTCACATGGGGAGCTGACCAGGCTCTGCTGTCATTGAAATAGTTTCTCCTGCCCCCAGATGGGGCTGAGGGGAGAGGGGGGCAGAAGGGGAGGGAACTAACCAAGAGGTAGTTACTCATTCAAAGAGAGAAGGACCAGATCCAGGCTTTTTGGACCTAAAGTTACTATTCTTTTTTAAATTCAGTTTATTGGGGTGACATTGGTTAATAAAATCATACACATTTCAAGTGAGCAACTCAACCAAGCAACATCTGCACACTACATCATGCTGAGAGGGCAGGGCGGGGCGAGGATGAGCTCCCAACTCCGCCCCATAGGGCGGAGTTATCCCTAGCCCTCAAAACCCCTGGACTGGGAGAAATTCGAGCTCTTCCGCCATGCTGCCGGCGTGGGTGGGAGGAGCACATGCTAGCATGGTGAAGGCTCTTTTGTTTATTGCATCGGACTTGGCTCCCTAGTGGTCCTTGGGGATCATGAAGTCTGGGCGTAACAATGCACCATCACCCAATGTAACATCTCTTTCCATCCACATTTATACCCCTTTGCCCACCTCCTCCTACCCCCACCTCTCTTTCCCTCCGGCGATCACCATACTCTTTGCAGGAAGCTTATACAATTTTGAAAGCTCTATTTAGGAACAAGGATAGAAACTTAGGTAAAGCATCTCACATTTATTAAGAATAAGAACAAAAGTTTTTAAAATTATAAACTAAAAAAATCCTGAAATCTACCATTGTCTTAAATGAAATCTACCATTGTCTTAAATTACCTTGAAATGAGTTGTGTAGAAAAAGTTTTGGAAGGGTGCTTTGAGGGAGGGAGGACAGCAGAATTAGGAAGAGAGAGAAAGTCTGAACTGTGCGGTGGCTGCAACAGAGGCCACGGCAGGCTCCATGTGGAGCTCCTGGACTGGAAAGGACCTTCAGTGTCCCACCCAGGCCAAGCAAAGGACAAGGGAGACAGGCTTTTGCACTCTACCAGTGATCCGGTTTGGGACTGGGCTGCCCTGAGAAAGGGCATAATCGTGGGCAGGACAGCTCCCTCCAGGCAGGGCAATTGTTAGGAGGTGCTGAAGCTGTGAGCAAGCAGCAACCACTACTCCCAGCAACTGGAAATAGTACCGCCATACACACTGCAAACTAAAGCAGCACAGCATTCAGAGAGGAAACCAATATACTTTTTATTAATTATCTGCCTAACCTTTAGAATACTATGTGTTCATTTGTACTTTTTATTATTAACTGACCTTTAAAATACAATGTTTATCTTTATTTTTCCATTGCACCCTTTTTGATTATCTCTTTATTTGCCAACAATTTGATATATAATTTTCCTTTGAAAAGACTAAGGGAAGATCATTTTAGCCTTACCGTTAGAACTGTTCAACATGATAGCTTTACTCTTTATAAGTTTATTTGGAAAATTATTTAGACAAATCTCTATCCAGGTTCTTTCATATATAAACGCTAAGGTTTCAGGTATTTCAAAGTGGGCTGAGACTAAGATTAAAGGCTGCTTGTAATGCTGCTGCTCGTTCACTGATTAGTGTTTAAGTGTTACTTGTAGTGAGGGTTCTGAATTTTATGTTGGGCCCTGCACCTTCATATCAGGACCCAGAGAATTACAGAGTGGTGGTAGCCATTCCAGAAGCTATTTCAACACCGGGATGACTGATAACTATAAATGGAAATGACTGCAAAGCATAGATATAGATGTCTAACTAAACACAAGTTAAATTTATCTGTAACTTAATTACATCTCGGCAATGTTTGAGGTCACACAGGGGTTGGTGAGGGCTCTGAAGCTGAAGTGTCAGTAACTTCAAGATAAATCTGCTTCCACCTTCAGGTTTTACTTCCTGAGGTTTCTGTCTCTTCATTATCCTCCCCCGAACTCCATGATGCTCGCAGTTAACAGTTAACACACAGTCAACCTACACAATGAACAAACTACTAAAGTGTTACAGAACTAACGTCACAAACTCAGTCCCGGTATGTGAAATAGGAGGACTGAAAGTTTATTAGGTCACCTTGACCCGAGCTAAAGAGTTGCTTAGTTTTAATTAAGTACTCCAGCCCTTGACCAGTGTCTAACAGAGGTGGGAAACATCTAGTTGGCACCATATGAAGCCCAAGAAATTGTATGGTCTGGCCCTGCCAAGACATGAGGGGTGAGTTAATTAGAGGTTTGGCCAAATATAGCAGGCTAATTTTTAAGTTGATTTTGTATGGTCCATGAAAGATGTTATAAATATTCAAATGGCCCTTGGCAGAAAAAAATGTTCCCCACCCCTGGTCTTGCAATAAACCCAAACTCCTTTCAAATGTGCTTTTCAGTTAGGTCACAATTATATCTTTCTTCCGGAACTGTTGCTGTTTCTTTGGAGTCAGTTATTATCTAAGTAAGCACAGCATTTTCTGGCTGTACCTTACTGGTCCTCTGTAACTTTCTCCGGGTTTCACAATGAAATCACTTTTTCAGTCACCTGAATGGTGACTCCACAGCTCTTTGTACACTACTCCCAGAATTCTTGGAGCTTGCTGCCCCCTCATTGCAGGGAAACTTGGCATCTCCTGCTCAGCTCCATTGAGTGTTACACATATACCCAAACAAGAGTTCAGTTCTTCTAAAAGACCCAAACTCTTTTAAAACACTGATCTCCAATGAATATAATAAAACCTATAAGGACCAATCACCAAGATTGAAGCATGGAACAGACTGAGGAATCTTGGAAGGAAAAGGGAAGGGGGTAGGGAAAGGGAGGAAGAGATTAACCAAAATAATTATATGCTGATATGCAAAACCCATGGACATAAACAATAGTGTGGTGAAAATCTAAGGTGGAGGGCAAGGGAGCAGAGTAGAGGGAGTCTATGGGGGGGGAAAGGGGGCCATTGTGATGCTTTAAAAAATAAAGATAAACTTAAAAGGAATTCCAAGGGAGAATCTAAGAGTTGCTGCAAGCAGAGACCTGACTGTGACATACACCACTTTCAGAATTACACTTAGCATCAGACAGCTTTAAGAAATGTAATGAACAAAATAAACTGGTGAACAAAATAAATCTAGAGATACAGGAGCACTGGATAGATTGTGGAACCTCAGAGGGAAGGCAGGGGAAGGTGGGTGGGTGGGAAGAGAACAACCAAAGAGCTTGTATGCATATATGCATATTCCATGGACACAGACAATAGGGTGGTGGAGTCCTGGGGTGGTGAGGAGGGGCCAGAAGAGGTCAAGGGGGTGGGAGGGGGCGGGGAGGGGACATCTGTAATACTTTCAATAGTAAAAGTCAAAAGTATTACAATAAAAAAATAAATTTAATGAATTACATCACTGAGAGTTTTCACAGTAGAGAATGAAAACATAACTATAGTTTATTGAAGTCCATCAAATTTAGTCTGTATCAGACACTCAGTATAATGACAGCGTCAAGATAATATTTACCAGGAGGTGGGTACTTGATACATATCTTTTGCTGACTACAGTAAGATCTTACATAATAACTTTTTAACATTTCTTTTTTTTTTTAGTCAATGAATATGTTTAGCATAAGATTAAGGGGCATGGTTATTAATTGACTCATTACTTTTTGTCTTACTTTCTCTTAGGTTGTTAATTTCTTGCTCAGTTTCATTTCATAAACTTATCATATCCCTCAAATGTATTATCCTAGAACTACATATAGGTTGCTTTCAGCGAAGGATTCCTTTTTTCAGAAATTCTTATTTCTTCTGATATTTTAAAGTCCCATTTTGTCCACCTTTCTTAGGATTGTATGCAATCACTAAACTTTTTATTTGGGCACCAGATACAAAAAACAATGAAAAGAAATGTTTTGTTTTGTTTTTTAACATAGTTTATGCTGTTTTAAGCTAAACTATAATTTTCTAGGTTAATTTAGTTTTAATAATGTTATCCTGAGGCTATTTGTGAGAAAAATAAAAATAATTTTTTCTGGTCTTTTTTGTTAGTTTTAATCCTTCCATCACATATCAGCATCATTGACATAAGATGTTCCTTCAGCCCACTACTTAAAAAGAAAAATTACCCTTCATATATTTGGAGGTTGGGACTATTGTAGCAAACTTAATGCTATATTCATAAAATACAGAAGATTAGAGTAGCAGTTGTTACAATGATAAGTCCTTTAGCAAGTTTAAAAGTCCTTCAAAAGTCAAATAACTTAATTAAGTTATTAACTTAACCAATTAATAATTAAAGTCAATTATTGACTGTCTCTTCTATTCTCACCTCACATTACCCTAAGTCCCCATTTGGCAATTAAGCTCACACTTAAAATCCTTAGGACGAATTCAGAGGTAGAAAAAGGCTGACTTAGCCTATGTTCCCCTAGAGGGGAGCAAGGGAGAGAAAGGAGGGAACTGTCAGCTTTCTTTATTCTCCTCAGTGCCTCTCACTGATAAGATTCCTCAAGGGCAACAATACTTAGCCTATCTGTCTCTTTCTTGGAATCCAGTCTATGAAGAGTCTCTCCTCTGACACTTAGCTGCATTTTCTTATTTTATTTTTTAAATTTAATTTATTGGGGTGACATTGGTAAATAGGATTATATAGATTTCAAATGTACATTTTTATGATGCAGGATCTGTATATTGCACTGTGGGCCCACCATCCAAAGTCAAATTATCTTCTATCAATATATATTAGGCCCCTTTAGCCCCCTCACCACTACCCCCTTCCCTCTGCCAACCACCACACTGCTATTTGTGTTTACAAGTTTCAATTTTATATCCCACAAATGAGTGAAATCATATGGTTCTTGGCTTGTTTTTGACTGACATATTTCACTTAGCTGAATATTTTCAAGGTCCATCCATACTGTTGCAAATGGAATCGCAGTATTTCTGTGTATATGTATCACATATTCTTTTTAATGTATTTTTATTTATTTCAGAGAGGAAGAGAGAAATAGAAACATCAATAATGAGAACCATTGATCGGCTGCCTCCTGCACACCCCACACTGAGGATCCAGTTTGCAACCTGACCTATAATAGAATCGCTCTGTGACCTCCTGGTTCATAGGTCAATGCCCAACCACTCAGCCATACCAGTTGGGCTTTACCACATATTCACTATCCAATCCTCGATGACAGAACACTTTGGTAAATGATTTTACCATGTCTTGGCCACCATGAATAATGCTGCAATGAAAATACGGTGCATATATCTTTGCAAATATGTGTTTTAAATGTTTTTTGGTATATACTCAGGACAGGGATAGCTCTTAGCTTCAGAGGTAAAGCAAGGGATTACCCCTTTTGAGAGTTTGACAGAGATCACTTTACCATGAGACCCTGGGTGGGAGATTTTAGTTTCAAAGGCAGAAAAAACTGTCTTTCTTCATCAACATGTTTGACATGGGTCATTTTTTCCTTGCAACCAGAGTTTGCTTGAGTTTGGCTAGTGGTAGGCTGTAAAATTTGTAACAAGTGGTCTTCTCCACAGCAAGGACCCCCTCTCTCCTGACCAAAAGTCCCTAATTAGAATTTACAGATATCTATATTGTAAATCCTTCCACGTTGGCTAATTTTGAGCTATAATGCAATGCTACTACTGAATGGGACTTGGGAAGAGCTAGGCAGTCAGCTCTCCTCTGGCAGTGTAAATTAGCCCTATCACACCATGGGGTGTGGCCCTTGATAAGAAAGAGGAATGAGAAAGCCTTTTAGGTTTTTCTATAGCCTGGACCAAAACATTCTACCCTGGAGTCCTGTGAAACCATCTGAGTCTCTTATAGATGTCTAATTAGAAATTGACATTCAATAACCCAAAGGAAATATACCTTCTAATAAATAAGGTATATATTTCAGTCAAATTACTTCATGAAGCTTGTCTACTTTGGTTGTCTTTTTAAAATTTTGATTGTGTTTCCACAGGAAAGGGAAGATATTTCTTTTGGTCCTTCCCAACTTCTTCAAATGTTTCACATTAAACACCTTAGTTAATCATAGTAATTATGCTTGAAGCTTTATGTCATAGACCTTAGACCTGAAAGAGACCTAACATGATAAGGCAATGTTGATTAAAACTTCAAAAATTCTACAACTGTTATAGCTGTACAAGTACTTTGATTTATTCTCAACCATTAATATGCTGTTTAGCTCAACAGTTTTAAAGATGTTAAATGATTTTACCCAAATCACACAATGATTATTAAAGGTCAGGGCTATAAGACAGATCTTTGGATTTCCATCTTAGGTTGCCTGCCCTACTCTTTACTCCCTCTTTCAAATATTGAAATGAAAATTTAAAATTATTTGTAGTTGAGGGAGTCCTCTGTAAACTAAAGTTATCTAATTAATCTGGGTTCTGAAGTCACTATTGGATTTTGAGCTTGTTTATGTTACCTCTACTATCCCACTTTCTAATTAGAAATTTTACATTATATAATGTTAGTATGACATGTAATGTTCCTAGATGATTAGATAAGGAACATCAATGAAAGTGGTATGTGTAATTTATTTTAATTCAGAAAAAAATTTAAATTAAATTATTAATTTTTTTTTTAAGAAAATATATATTTTATTCAGTTTTTACAGAGAGGAAGGGAGAGAGATATAAAGCTAGAAACATCAATGAGAGAGAAACATCGATCAGCTGCCTCTTGCACACCCCCTACTGGGGATGTGCCTGCAACCAAGGTACATGCCCTTGACCGGAATCGAACCTGGGACCTCTCAGTCTCCAGACCGACACTCTTCCATTGAGCCAAACCGATTTCAGCTAAATTTTTTCTTATTAAAATGCATAGACATTATAGTCTATGCATATATGGTAAATTCTTTTATTCCAGATTTTTAATCAATATTACAGTCATATTTAGCAATTTCTACTGATTATTAAGTGTCCCAAATCAACAGTTTGGCTCTATTTGGCTTATAGTATAACATGAGACTTCAGGACATTTCATATGGATATCTATATATATAAAATCCTAACGGACAGCTTGACTGCTTGACTGGTAGTTATGATGCACACTGACTACAAGGAGTCAGAATCTCAATACAGGAGCTGCCCCCTGGTGGTCAGTGCACTCCCACAGCTCACCATGGGCACTAGAAGCCTGGCTCATGGTTGGGGAGCACAGCTGTGGTGGCGTGAGCCTCTCCTGCGGACACTCCCCCTGTGTACCCTTCCTCCATCTGGACTGGGATTGGGACCACCATCGGGACTGACTGGGCATGATATTCAGAACATGTAAAAATATCAGATCAATTATATTTCTCTAGCAGATTCTCAATTAAAAAGTAAATTTGTGAATTAAATCAATTCTTGTTAGTATAGTTATTAGGGAGCTATTGAGCTTGTAAATATGACATCACCTTTACTTTCAAGGAAACAGGTGATTTGACTGCAAGAAGTTCTTTCTTGAGGTGTGTCTAATGATTTTTGAAGTTTCAAAGAGTATTGTGTCTGCACCTGTGTGAATGTTTTGTCAGAATCAATTATAAAATATATAATTATATGTATGTTGACTAATTAAAGCAAAACCCAATGGAACTATCAGGGAGTTAAACAAATTCTCTCTAGCACATGAGGACAGTTACTCTGATAGATCAAGTTTCATTAAAACTAATGATGTTAATCACCTGCAGGGCTATATTTCCACATTATAGACTAAGATTCAAACATCATTCCATGCCATCAGAGCCACATTTTACTGTGGCAGAGAACATGTGCTCTAAACAGTTTCTTTCAGAACAATTATGCTTCATAATGAGACACTGCTTTTGCTGTCACTATATTTTTATTCAATTGGGCATCTTTATTCAAAGGTTTTATTCTTGTGATCATGATTTATTGGTATAAATAAAACCAAGACTTTATGGAAACCTCTCCATTTAGAGCCCTAAAAGCAATCACAGAAGCAAAACCAGGCTACCTGGGGATTTTGCTCTTCCCCCAAATCTATATGGGATGCCTGACCTTACCTGATGCACAGGATTCCTGTTGCCTCCTGTACACGTTCATGTCAGCCACTGTGGTTGTACAAAAACATGTCTGTATTTTGGCATTTTGAAAACCCCTGAAGAGAGGCTGAAAATTAGGAGTCAAGGAAAATTGTTACTAAGTCACTCACCTATATGCCTTCTGGAATCTAAGTCTATGTACCTATAAAAGCTGTACAGTATTACTGATACTGGTTTGGCTCAGTGGATAGAGTGTCCGCCTGCGGACTGAAAGGTCCCAGGTTCGATTCTGGTCAAGGGTATGTACCTTGGTTGCGGGCACATCCCCAGTAGGGGGTGTGCAAGAGGCAGCTGATCGATTATTCTCTCTCATCGATGTTTCTATTTCTCTATCCCTCTCTCTTCCTCTCTGTAAAAAAATCAATAAAATATATTTTTTTAAAAAAGCTGTACAGTATAGATTTCTAAATGTAAGATAATTCAAGAGGAACCCAACAAGGGTCATTATTGTGGAAAATATTTGTAGTCCCCTAATGTATTTTAAAATTATTTGCTTATTTCAGTGACAGTTTCTCCAAAAGAATCAGAGTTCATAAATTTTGTCCTAGCTTCTTACCCATCCCAAGACTCCTTGAGTGGACTTTAGGAGTAAGGACTGGACCTTGAGAATGGAATACACCAGTGACTAAAACGTGAAACTTATTGGTGGCCAACTTTTTAGGAATAAGGTTGAAAAGCTGGCAGGTTTCAAATGAGCTATTAATGAATTCATGCTCTTTCTCTGCTCAGCTATTCATGCATATCATTTTTAGCAACATTTTTTCCAAGAAATTTCCAAGCATTGTTTCCTCTGGAGAAGTATGAAAGAAATATTTCCTTCTCAGTATTCATGTACATAACCATAAATACATTTATGTTGCTTTCTGCATATCCAAAACATGGGAAAACTGTTAAGAATAGAAACTCATTTTAATACCATCATGGTAAACGTGCTCTTTATGAATATTTGCTTCCCTCTCTCTGCCTATATATGTTTTTAAATCATGTTTAAAACTTTATATTATGATTGTAATAGGCTCATTTTTGTTACAATTCTACCAAGTTTTCCTATAACACATACAGTGACTTTGCCTAATGAAATAAACATCTGTATATTAGCCTCAATGACAAAATGCCGATTTCTTAAAAATGTATTTTATATTTTGGCACTATAGTAAAATAAGGAGAAAGGATCATTCCTTTATCTCACAGCTCAGGATACCACTGGACCACAGATCTTGGATTGACTTTCTCTCTTAAGCACATCCCAATTGTGCATTTCTTTCTCCTCTCACTCTATTCTCCTAGACACAGATGCACAGCATTTTGAGCTGTCAACAATCTGAAATCATTATTGATTACTCGCCTATTTAATTTTACAGTTAGGGCATTTTAAGGTAAAGAAGGTTAATTTTAGTGTTCAGATTCTAAGTCTGTTTTTGCTCATTATTTTTTCTCCCTTATTCAGCCAAGTACCAAGCACATAGAGAGTTCTCAATATTTGTGAACTGAAGAAGGAAATAAGTAGAAGTATATTGAGGAAAGATATTGGAAGAAAATGGAATTTCCTTTGCTCATTTTTTGAGTAATATCTATGAACCGAAGCCATTAGTGAAAGAAAGAAAGAAAGAAAGAAAGAAAGAAAGAAAGAAAGAAAGAAAGAAAGAAAGAAAGAAAGAAAGAAAGAAAGAAAGGAAGGAAGGAAGGAAGGAAGGAAGGAAGGAAGGAAGGAAGGAAGGAAGGAAGGAAGGAAGGAAGGAAGGAAAAAAGAAAGAAAAGCATTGCTGTCAGCACTGTAGATGTTAGAACTTCTGTCAGCTCCTGTATTTTTCTCAGCATTGCTAACTAATAACCTTAATAATTTTCCCTGGGAATATATCTTTCAGAACTATTGAATTGTACTATATAAAGTGCAAAGATTGTCACTGATTAGACTAATTGCTGTCTATTAAAAGCATTAGGTCAGCTAGATCTGTGGGAAGGAATCCTACTCTGCTTTTATTCACACCAGGTTAATAATCATGGCACATTATTTGATGTTAAATGGATTGTTTTAGGTTCCTCCAAAATTATTATACACTGAAGACCTCTGCACCTATTTAGCCCACATCCTCTGTCAGAACAATTCTTGGCTGATGTAAATTTAAATATTATGGGAGGATTTCAAGGATTTTTGTACAACTGTACCAATGGCAATGGAGGTCTCTCAAATGTTGTGAGTAGTGTTCATGTTTTCAGTTCAATATAGGGCTAAAAGAAGGAATTGAATGGTGATTAAATGAATCTTTGAGGTTTATGCCCATTGCATACATCTACATATACACACTTAACTGCCTTTCCGGTGTTTATTTAAAATGGTGACACAAATAGCTCTCAGTCTCTTTAAGGCTTGCTAAATCCAGCTCTATGGTTATCTAATGAGTTTGCCAATTTACCCTTAATGTTATTAAATTCTGTTTCCCAAAATTTACTAGACTACAGTAATGGAAACTAAGCAGCCAGAAACATTTCTTCTGACGGCTTAGGAAAGCCTGGTACCCTGCATGGGTGCCAAATCAGTAGATGTCAAGTCTATTATCAGTTCAGGATGTGAAAACTCAGAAACAGGGTGATCTTGTCTCAGAAGTTTACAGCATCATTTTATATAGAAGCCTACTAAAGGCCACCATATATATTGGTGTATGTTATACATGTATGTATAAGCCTAACAATATGCAGTGTACAACTTGCACCATCCTGCAAAGCAACCAGGGGTCCTATTCACTTTGTCCCTTACCACTTTAAATGCAAGATCCAGGGATATTTGTTTCTTATAAAGGTAACAGTCAGTTTAGAAGTATGACCTCTTATGTTCTCCATTTACAAGCATAGATACAGAAAGAAGGCAATCTATGTGTTTCTGAATCTAGATGTGCTATTCCAAGTACAAACTCTCTTTTGGAGCATACTTTTTTTGTGCAAGTAAGAAGTATTTCATTTGCATTTTCACCTTTCTCTAGGTCTCTTATGGAAACTTAAAATGTGAACTGATGGTTTAAAAAAAAAAAAAAACAAAAAAAAAAACAAAAAAAAAAAAAACCTAGAACAATCCAGAAATCTGTATGGCCAACTCCGTATGGTGATGCTAATTACAGAAATTTCTAGGATGATAATCATTTCACTTATCACACATTCTTTTACATTAGCTTGTGAATGTCTGTTTCCCCTATAAGACTGAATCACCTCATGGTTAGGAACTGTGTCTGTTTACCATTTCTCTAAAATTTCTCACAAAGAATTTGTTCAAAATGTGTTTGTATGAATTTTAAAAATATTTAAGCTATATAAGTTGTAAATAAAATAATGTTAATACTTAATAGGACATCTGGCAAATCATTACATCTGGAAGTTTAAAAAATACTGAGATCATTACATTCAAATGCATAAAGAGAAATTCAATTTTATTGTATACTTTTCTTTTATGTACATTATCCACTTATTCATTTAGCTTATCTTAAGGGTTCAGAACCCATTGCATGGTTCTTAAAATACTTGACTATTATTTTAGATTTGTCTAGTTCTTCCTGTGATTTTGGGACTCATGTATTTAGAAGTTCTTTCATTAGTTGCATAATCACTTAGGATTATTATAGTCTCATATTGGACAACTCCTTTATCATTATGAAATTACCTTTATTTCTGAAAATATTCATTGCTTAAAATCTGTTTTTTCTGACATCAACGTATCCATTTTAGCCTTCTTTTTGTTTACTATTAGCATGTTATATCTTTTTTTTATTTCCTTTTTAACCTTATTTGTATCTTTATAATTTAAAGTATGTTTCTTATAGGCAGAAAAGCCATATAAATTATTCTATCATCCCAATAAATGGTGAGCTTTTGTTTTTTTTAGTTTGACATTAAAATAATTAATCATCTAAATCTAAGTTAAATCATATTAAAAATTGAGATAATAACTTTAAGATTGAAATAATAAAACATCATTTTTCTACCCAGGGGATTTTGCTCTAACTGCAAATGGTAAATAGCACCTTTATTTTAGATTCATATTTTATATTTAATTCATTGCCATTCAGTCATCAAGAAATGAATGTATTAGAGGCATACATTAAATATGCAAAGGTTGTCATTTACCATGTCACTTTTTCACACATTTTAAGTAACTGAAATAAGTATATCTCCTTGATCACAATTCTTAGATGTTGTTTAATCTTCATAATAATTATCTTATGGTGAAATTATTTTAAGTAATTAGAGAAATCCATGGGAGTAATAGAATAAAACAATAATAGCCAATAGTTAACAAAGAACTATTCTCCTTACAGAAGAGGGGAGATAATTAATTTTAAAAGAGAATTAATGAAATCATCCAGATAAGCCTCTAGTGAGAAGGTTTACAGAAGGTGGATTCAATGCTTAAATACACTGAGTTGTGCTGGAGCAATTATAAGCAAATTAGATACAAAAAAAAAAAATCATTGAAATCTAAGATCAAACAATAGCCTCTTTCTATGAATTATATACCCTGATTTATTACCTATAACAGTGACAGTTGTTTGAATTTGGAATTAAATTATTCTAGTTGCTAATAGTTTTTATCTCTCAAAAGATTTGTGGTAACACCTATTGGGGCCATTTTTCTCCCTTCGAAATTGCCTTTATGCTCAGCCAGAAAATAAATGAGGCTGAAAATTAATTCACATGGCATTTTAACCAATAGTCAGTAATTTCTGTTCTGCAAGCAAGAAGCAGCCCAATGCACTTAGGAATGATTTCCCCAAAAGCCACTCTGTTAGCTGCCACTCTGAACCAATCCATTTCTTTTTCAAATGAAACTCTTGTTTTTATGAAGGTGCCAGTATATAAGCTATATTTTATGCAATATAAAGGCCACTTGTCTTTCATTTTGGCAAACTTGCTTCTGAACCCCTTCCAATGTTTGAGGATCTCTCCAGTTTATGCACCTTGTTAGTTAGGAAAGCTGCCTTCTATTATTGAAAATGAAAAGGCTGGACAAATGCTTTCTCAGCCCTTATGTCAGCTAGAGTGAAGACTGGTGTGTAAACCCAGCCAGGAAGTTCAAGGCCCGCAGTGAACTTTCATTTTGTAGTGGCAATAATTGCAAGATACAAGGAAGTTCCCAGGTCAAGCTGTAAAATGTAGTGATTCTCAAAAGTAGTGCTCCTCTGCTGATCAGTTCTATGTTATAATTTTGGCCTTTGTTCTTTCCTGCTTGAGACCCCTTGCCAAAAAACAATAACAAAGAAAAAAACTAACAAACAAAACATTGTTCTCCAGTTCATGGTACTATCTTCCCCAAAGAACCTCCCATCAGACTTGTCTAGTCAAAAAATAATTTGCTCCTTGCAGGCAAGTATCTGCAGGTTGTGACCTCACCTTGTTCAATTCTCTAAGCTCTATTACTAGGTTCTAATCAACCCAAGGCCAAGTTTTCTGTTTGTAAAACTGGATTGGTAATCCAAGTCAGATTAGTTTACACACATAAAATACCTAGCATGTGTCAGGAAGACATATTGAGATAGTAACAGCTGTTTTGTTATTAACTGCAGTTGAAGAATTAAATTGCTATTTTCATTCTGTGCTGTTTCTTTTTTGCTTCCCCCACCCTTCTGTGATGATAGCCAGGCTTTTGTGCTTTCTTATGTCAAAGGAATCGTTTAGGTCAAGGAATAGAGGTTGCCTGAAGATGTTTCCCAGTTGCCTTTAGTTTTTGGAAGGTTGAGTTCATTAAAAGGGTTATTGCAAAAAAAAAAAAAAAAAAAAAAAAAAACCAAAAAAACAAAAAAACAAAACAAAGTGAAAGCAAGAAAAGAGAAGAAGGCTTCCCAAATAGGCAAAGATACTGGCCTGTGAGTTTCTGAGATTGGTGTGAACTCTTACCCACAGCCTGGGAAAATGGAATAGCTGCGGGAGCCAGTGCCTTCATTGCACATTGAGAGATGGAAACCTGTACCAGTCTCCACTTGGAAGCAGCAGAACTATTTGCCTGCAAGGGGCCATATAGCTGCACTAAATGTTACTCTGTTGTGTTGCACCACCAGACCTCTGTATAGCTCAGGGAGGGGTAAAGACCTCACCACAGATCAGGAGTGAACGTGAATTTCCCGGTAGCCCAACAGCATGAGCATTCAGTGTCACCTTCTGTTTACTTTGAAGAAAATGACATGTCTTGCTTGCCTTTGTGGACTATGATCCATTTGGCTGTAGACACTCAGCAGTACCTCAGAAAATGTCAGTTCTATTTCTTTTTGCCCTTTTTTTTTTTTCTCTCCTCTCCATCCCTTTCAATATTTTGAGGTATCTAGCCCAGGGCCTGGCACACGAAAGCATGTAAAGTAAATATTAGTCCTGTGCTTCCCTTAAAGTTGCTAATTCCTAAACTTTTGCGATCATTTCTTGACCTAACACATTAGACACGGGCTTGGAAATGTAGTGCCTTCAATTAAATGAGCATTCAAATGTGCTTGAGCATTAAAAACATAATTTATACTGATTGTTTTAGGAGGAAAACGGGACAGGCATGCCCATCACAGGCCCCACCCGCTCCTGTGGCCTTACACTGGGTCCAATTTATTAAGTTTTATTTCCTGTTACAAACTAAACTTATTTATTCTATCCATCCTCTTTATTCTGGGTAATAAACAAGATTTTTCTCAATTGATTGAAAGGTTCGACGAGTGGATACCTTTTTGGACAAAATAACCCAACAGACAAAAAAAGACAATGGGATAGGAACATCAAGGACAATAAAATGTAAAGATAGGAGGAATAAATTGGAAACAAAGGTACATTTACAGAAAGAAAGAATGTACCAAACTTTTATAGAGGGCAAAAGTAGGTTTATAATTGATCCTATGGAAAATAATACAATCCTATATAATAAAAGCCTAATATGCAGATCAAATGAACAGTGGAACTAATGGCAGAACGACGGCACTGACCACCAGGGGGCAGATGCTCAATGCAGGAGCTGCCCCCAGCCCACAGGGTAGCCCTGCAGAGGGAGGTGACTGGTGGCAGGTGGTACCAGGTTGGCCAAGGCAGGTGCCAGTGGGGGACCCCTGATCATCCCTCTAGTCACCCCATAAATCAGCCCTGATTACTGGCCAGGCCTAGGGACCCTACATGTGCACAAATTTCATGCACTAGGCCTCTAGTAATTAATAAATAATGATAGAAGAATAAACCGTGTTTTGTGTACTAACACCTGTAAACATAAAATACCAAATTCTCAGCAATGAAGCCTCATGCTAAAGCCTACTGTTAGGTCTTGAGATATGCATTCATTATACCTTTGCAGTATATGCTTGGCTTTGTTAGTGAAACAGGAATTTTTAGGGTTGAAAAGACATGTTTAGGAAATTTCAGAAATTTTATAAATTAAGGGGACTATGGGAGAAGCACAGCAGAGTAGCAGAAGGTATATTTCCATGGAATAGGGGAGCTGAAAAGCTGCAACAGGTACATTTCCATAGAATGAGGGAACTGGAAATAGCAGAAGGTCTATATTTATAAAACAAAGGAAATGAAACCCCTCATGCAGAAGGAGAAGAAGAAAGGCCAAAGGGAATAGGAAAACAATAAGGAAGGGGGAGGGAGAGGGAACCTCATATGTCCCTTGTGAGATTTGACCTTTGAGCTCAGAAGTTACTATAGTAACCAGTCTAAGGGAATAGTGACCAATCAGAAGGAATTTCAAGGCACAAAGATCTGCAGCCTTTATAAGCCTTGAAAACAGGGACTCGGTGGGACTCTTTCCTCCTTCCCCCCCTGGGAGTCTGTGCTTGTTTTTCAATAAATTTCCACCTTTGCTATATACCACCTCCCATCTGTGGATTCTTTCTTCAACTGCTGGACACGTATTCCAGTCCAAATATCTTGCTTCATTAGGAAATTGGGTAAAAGAAACAAGATAGAGCACTTCATCAAATCGCTGCCCACTTGTACATTTTATCTATGAAAACAATTGTATTTGATGCAGCATCTGTATTCATAGCTAGGAAACCCTTGATAACAGTGAGAGCCCCACACTTAGACATGCCAAAAAACAAAAACTAGAGTAAGGACTGTGCAAGCAAATGAAAAGCTGCAAACAATAGCCAGTGCAGTGACTAAAAGGGTTTCCACATTAGAAAGGAGACATTTTGTGCCCTGGTTTATGTGGCTCAGGCATCCCATTCAGAGAAGTGTCAAGGGTTTGATTTCTGGTCAGGACATACACCCAGGTTGTTGCAGGTCTGACCCCAGGTGGGGGGTGTGCAAAAGAAACCGATAGATTCTCTCTCTCACTCTATTTTTCACTCTCTCTCTTTCCCCCCTCTCCATTTCCTATCCACCATCCCCTCTCTCTAAAAATCAATGAAAACATACCCTTTGGTGAGACCAAAAAAAAAAAAAAGGACAAATTTGTAATATTTTACTCATTTAAGCATGACTCAAGATGTGGCTGAGTATTATAAAATCCATAATTCAGTTTTCAGAATGGCCTTGAGTGATGTTTGGTTTTATTAATGCTGGAAGTAACTAGGTTGTAAAGGCACACTCCAAAATTTATACAGATATGTCTAGACATGAGCCAAAGTCAAATTAAAAAAAGAAAAAGAAAATAAATGCCGTTTAACTTCTTTTTCAATGATTTCTAATGTTTTCTTTTCAATATATCTTACTTTTTAAAAAATTGACTTTCTACACAATCCTATATAATAAACGCCTAATATGCTAAGTGTCTGGTCATCTGTTCAACTAATCAAAGCATAATATGCCAAGGCCGCTCAACCACTCACTATGATGTTCACTGACCACCAGGGAACAGATGCTTTGACCTGTAGGTTAGCTTGCTGCTGGGGTCCGGCTGATCAGGACTGAGTAAGATGGGTTGGATATGCCCTGGAGCCCTCCCATGGTCCCTCCCTGGCTGGCCAACCTCCTGTGTCCCTCCCCTGCCTCAATCATGCACAAGTGGGGTCCCTCAGCCTGGCCTGCATCTTCTCACAATCTGAGACCCCTCAGGAAATGTTGGAGAGCCAGTTTCAGTCAGATCCTGCAGGCCAGGCCAAGGGAGCCCTCTGGTGCACAAATTCATGCACCGGGACTCTAGTATAGTTATAATTAACTCTAGGGTGGGACTAATTCTATGAAGCCCCATCCTTCTTTTTGTAACACTAGGCATTTACATTCTTAAGAGAGATACAGAATTTAGCAGTTGACTTAGAAGCTCACTTAAAATGAGAGTAGAAAGTAATAATTCACTTCAAGTTAGTGATTTGGATCATGATGCTTCCTAGAAAATGCAGTTGTGAATGAACCAGAAGATATTCTGAGCCCAATATTAAGCCATATCAAATAAAGGATATAAATAACCAGACAAATGACAAACTGTACTAGAGAACATGGGAAAGTATGATATAATCCTGCCAGACAGTGTAGTAAAAGAAGTGTGTTTAAATACATCATGCCCTTCCCAGGAAAGCAAGGAAGTTTCATATTTATCAGGAATTCAAGCTAACTGGGACTTTCTTCATCTAAGATCTAAGGGTATGTATTTTTGTATTACCTACAAAGCTTTGACAGTCCCCATCCCACTGTGCTCATGGATTAGGAATACAATTAAATTAATTATTAGATGAACATATTGTTTATAACCCCAGATCATTATTTTTAAATTGGAAGTTACTCTATTGCTCAGGCTAGCCTCTGATATGGGTTGGAATCATGTTTTTCTTTTTCAACTTTTGACTTCACTTTGTCTCCTTTCTCTCTATGTACATTAAGTCATCAATCTATAAATGTGGGCAAGGTTAAACTCTTCTCCCCTCTCCCCCAATTGAGGTTCCCATCATGGACTCCACAAAGCATACCCTGTTAAGACCAGTGGTTAAGCATTGGCACAAGTTTTCATTTGAAGAGTTATAGGTTTTCATTAACGCTAATCGTTCATCTGGGTGGAGAGTGTGTTCAACCCAGGGCTCCTTTGAATGGGATTTTTAGATCTCATTCAAATGCAGCTGCTTTCAAGGTAGAGTAATGCAAAGACAATTTCTGCCAAAGTACAGTTTCATACAAGCTAAGGTGAGGCTCTTGAAGTACTGACACATTTTCCAAAACCAGGTATATTGCTTATTTTGCCTTTGTGCATGTAGTAATTGGTAGACAAAAAATGATGGAGATTTATTCAGTCATCTCTCTCCCTTCTGGCTTGGCACTCACTGCAGTAGCTAATGAATACGGTGGCGGGAGCTTATCTGTCGTCTTGCAGCTACTGGGGCTACTTGGCATTAGTTTTCACAGATGCCTAATTGTTGTTGCTGTCTGTCTCCAGGGACAAATAGGATCTCATCAACTCATCTAGAGACATTATTAGTCCAATGGAGCTTTTTTATAGTAGTTGGACAGGTTATAAATTCAGTTTTATTTCTGAATATGATATCAGATAATAATGTTCCTGATGCAAAAGTTTAGAAACCATGGTAATAAGAAAAACCTAACAGATTTTAGTTTTTATTTAAAAAGTCATATGTCCTGTTTGTAGCTGGAATTAATTGGAATTTTAAAGTTGTAAGTTCAAAAATACATATTCAAATCATTTTAAGCACTAAGGAAACATTGGTTTTTATAACATAAAAGGGAAAAGGTAGAATTGACTTTCTGCATGGCTGGTTCTAGAGATTTGAACAATGTTACCAAGGTTGATTTTTCTTCAACTCTTGGCTCTGCCTTGCTTTACCTGACTCTATTCTCAAGAAAGTTCGCCTTTGGGTAAAAGTATGGCTCTCAATAGTTTAGGCTTATGCCTATACAGTTTCAAATCTAAACTCAGATCAACAAAAGAAAGGAGGGAAAATGTTTATTTTCTTTAATAATCTTAGAAAATATTATAATACTCTGCATTACTGGCTCTAAGTAGCTCATGTATTCTGCCTTGAACCAATCTCTGTGAACAGAGGCATGGATACTCTGATTGGTCAGCTATAAATCCCGATGGTTATTACTAGATTGAGGATGGAGATAATACCATCATACTACTTGTTCTAAGAGTGGTGTAGGATAATTTTTGATGAAAATAAACATGATTTACCTGTAGATGGATGAATGAATAAGTCAATGAATGAATTTTGCCACCCTCTCCCCAACCCTCAACTTATCAGAAGAAACAAAAGATTTTTACCATCTAGTCATTATTCCTATACTTATTGGCATTAAACTGTAATCATGTTTTTAACACATTATGTAACCTTTCATCTGAAAGTTAAGCCTGGCACCATGGACAGATATGAGGGTCAGAGACAATTAAGGAAGCATTTTGTATTCTGAGGAGCTCCAGAAATTCTCAACTTTCCTTTTGTCTTTCTTTCTTTCTTTCTTTCTTTCTTTCTTTCTTTCTTTCTTTCTTTCTTTCTTTCTTTCTTTCTTTCTCTCTCTCTCTCTCTCTCTCTCTCTCTCTCTCTCTCTCTCTCTTTCTCTTTCTTTCTTTCTTCTTTCTTTTGTGTGTGTGTGTGTGTGTGTGTGTGTGTGTGTGTGTGTGATATCGTGAAAACATGGAACCTGTGGATAGAGCTGGAAAAGTCCCATGTGGAGATAGACTCCTAGAAGTGCTTATTCTAATTCTTGTCCCTTGAGAAGATCCCAGCTCCCACGAGCTCCAGAGACATTTCACACATTTTTTCTTGCACAGGAGCCTCTCGCTGACTTTGCCGCACTGATAGCTTAAACCTTGGGATGTGCCACTATAACTAAGAAGCAAGATACCCATTGGAAAGGTTATAGAAAAAAAGGAAGGTAACTAGATCTAGGATAAGGAATCCTATACAATAAAAGGGTAATATGCAAATAGACTGAACATCAGAACAACCAAACAACTGAACAACCAATGAAAGTATAATATACTAATGATATGCTAAGGCTGCTCAACTGCTCACTATGATGTGCACTGATCACCAGGGGGCAGGTGCTCTGACCAATAGGTTAACTTGCTGCTGGGGCCTGGCTGATCAGGATTGAGTGAGATGGACTGGACATGCCTGAGCCTTCCCTCAGTCCCTCCCTGGCCTGATCATGTACCAGTGGAGTCCTTCAGCTTGGCCTACACCTTCTCATAATCCAGGCCCCTTAGGGATGTTGGAGAGCCAGTTTCAGCCTGATCCCACAGGCCACTCCCTTTGGGAGGGCACCAGATGCAGGGCTCATGGTTGGTGAGCACTGCTGTGGCAGCATGAGCCTCTCCCAATTAGTACTGATTGGGCACCAGCCCATGGCAGGCACAGTGGAACCAGGATGAGTGGTAGTGGCAGGAAGGAGCTGCAGGCGGCATTGTACTGCAGGTTTTGGCCTGATCCCTGCAGGCCACTCAGCCCTCTAGATTTCAACCCATGCATGAAATCATGTACCAAGCCTCTAATAATTTTTATATAACTCTGAGTCAGAACTGGTAAATAAATAAATAAACTATCTGTACTAATAAAAGCCTCGATGGTCCTTGTGCCCTCTCGTAACACCCTCACATCATCACAAGATGGCTAGCAGATGAGAACAGTTGTGGGCGCTCAGGTCTGCAGGGGAGGGCAGCTGGGGATGACCAGGCATGCAGGGTAGGGCAGCTGAGGCAACCAGGCCAGCAGGGCAGTTGGGACAAAATCAGGCCAGGTGGGGTGGGCAGTTGGCAGTTGCTGGCAAACGGGCTAGCAGGGGAGCACAGTTGGGGAGTTATTGAGCTGGCAGGGGAAGAGAGTTGAGGCAATTAGGCTGGCAGAGGAGGGCAGTTGGGGGTGATCAGGTCAGCAGGTGAGCATTAGGCTTCAATCAGGCTGGCAGGGGAGTGGTTAGGGGGCAATCAGGCTGGAAGGCCCAACTGGTTAGGGCCTTCAGGCAGGCAGGCAGGCAGGTAGGCAAGTAGTTAGGAGCCAGCAGTCCAAGATTGTGAAAAGGATGTTTAACTGCTGGTTTAGGCCCATGCGGGATTGTCAGACATTCCCCAAGGGGTCCCAGATTGGAGAGAGTACGGGCCGGGCTGAGGGACATATATAACTTTGTGCACCGGGCCTCTAATCATATATAATTTCACAGTTGTTTTTGCAGGTTAACAGTAGGGCACAGTGACAATATGTCATGGAACAGATATTTTATGGATAATACATTTGAATGAGGAAATGACATGAAGGGTGTGAAATTCACTCCTGATGACTTTGAGAGATTCTGCTGAAGAAGCCTCTGAAGCTAGAGAGGAGTCCCAAACAGCCAATCACCCACCAATTATGACTGCTGCCACAGCTAGAAGCATGGCAGCTAGACACATCATAAGGTTAACTTTGAAACTGCTCATGATGTCTGATAGAGTCATCTGAAGAAATGCATTAAGAAGCAAAATCATCTGCGTAAGTTTTTTCTACATAAAAAAATCTCACAATTTACCATACTAATGGATCAAGTGTGGATGATTCTCATAGGAGTGAAAATTTACTCTCTAAGAATGTAGGTAGCTAATAAAATTTCCTTGGCAATAATAAATCAGAAATATGAGAGTATGTTTTTAATCTAATAATTTGAATACAAAACTATTGATTTTTTCTTTATTAAAAATTTATATTTTCCTCTCATGGAAGCGTTTTATTTTGAACACCATATTGCTTCAGAATAAATATGCTATCTGAGCTCAAGATGGACAGTATTTTCAACTCTGTAGGAAGCCACAGTTGGTAAGAAAAGATTTCAAACTGGCAGGTCAATTAGGAGTACAGAACCCCTGCCTCTAGGCAAATTTCCATGCTGACTCAGAGCAGCAAGTCAATGGCTCTTCTCTGTTGGCAAGGTATGTGACCTTACCAAATTTACATTTTCATTTCAGAAAAAAAAAAAAAAAAAGAGTCCTGGAGAACTTTCCAACTCATTTTCAGAATGTAATTATGGCTTCATATATTATAAGAGTACTCAAATTTTAAAAATTAGTTTAGTAAATTCATAATTTTTATTTGGAAGTATCTTAATTATTTTCATCTAAATGTATTTTAGAAATAGTTTGTAAATTAGAAATAGAATACATGCTTATTCAATAATAAATGGGTAAGCACATTAACATTCCTGTTTGACATGTTGGAAATAGTCATTTTGACTTTCCTGAATTAACCAGGGAGAAAATCCACACATTAAATAAGAATCACGTATCTTAGCTCCATGAATCCAGCCTAGAGCTATTGCTGTCTAGCTTGTATCAGCAAGAGACCAGTACATTGGGGTAAAGTGTTGGGAGCAGGAGCTGCATTTTTCTTCTTCATAATTCTGGTAGGCAAGCTCGCTTTCTCTCTCTCTCTCTCTCTCTCTCTCTCTCTCTCTCTCTCTCTCTCTCTCTATATATATATATATATATATATATATATATATTTTTTTTTTTTTTTTTTTAAGTAGATACTCTTGGACAAATTAAAAGGTAAACTTAAATATGACAGAAGTAAAGCTATTTTCCCCCCAAAGAACCTAATAGTTAATTATTTGTTTAAAGCCAGAATTCATTCACATATGTTCTTTAGTTTGCTTCAATCATTTGTATGGAACAGAAACTCATTTGAAATACCACATGTAAGGGGCAGGTGGTTATGAAAGAACATATGGAGAGCAACAATAGCAGCAACGATTTCAGAATGAAAAGTGGAATCGGTCTCATAGAAACCAGGACTGAAATCCTTCAGAAACGGGGATCCTGTAGCTATGGCTGTTTTTTGCCCCCTTCTCCTGCATTTGTGTCTTTCCCTTATACCTTCTGTTCTTTCATTAAGGCCAGACTTCCTCTTTTCCAACCTGTATGACTTTTGTCTTTCAAGCTTCTTATTACTCAAAAACTTTTACTTCCCGTGAGACTTCGGGGCTCCAACTCTCTAGCTCATTGTCATCCTTCCTGTCTCACCTCCTGCAGCAAACTGTATTTCAGCGGCTCAAGGATAGTCTGATTGGCTCTCTTCATCTTTTGTTACCTGAAGGTAAGAGGCCTGTCCTAAGACCAATCAACTGCACAGGGCATGTTCCAGGATATAAAACAATTAATTAAGTACTATATTTCAGCATATTCTGAGTGTGGTACAGATGACCTCCAAAGGGAACCTTGAGTGTGGTAGGCATGCTAAGGCTTGGTTTGACCAAGAAAATGTTTTTAATCCTCTTATATTTATTTGTTTTGTTTTTAATAAAATATGGATTTTTAAGTGTGTGTGTATGAGAGAGACAGAGAGAGAGAGAGAGAGAGAGAGAGAGAGAGAGAGAGAGAGAGAGAGAGAGAGAGAGAGAGAGGAGAAAGAGGGGGTAATATTGTGGTTACCTCTGAAGCTTCTACTCCTGTTCACTTTTCCTAAGGAAACGAAACTCACCATGTGATTCAGATGATATTGACCTTGTCTTAACTTTCAGCTGCATACCAGTTCCAAACCATTAATACAACCCTTAGTTAAGCAATTAGTAGTTTGACACCTAAGGCATTCTGGGGAAATATTCTAATTTAATCTATCAGAATAAAGTCTGAGACTATTGTATATTTTTCAGGAGGGTGAGATTCTCTCTCCTCCTGATTGATATGAATGATAATACATGTAATCCTCTATGAAACTTGTCTAGCTAATCAGTTACCATGAGGTGAGACAGTCTTATGATAGAAACACATACCACCTAAGGAAGAATAATATAATAAAAAGAATTTGGTATTTTATAACATTGTTGAGCTCATAAATCGGGCCAAAGAACATATTTCTTTAAACATATCAGTTACTTGAGCTGATTATATAACCTAGTTTTCTTAAAATTACTTTAAAATGGAAGATACCTAAACTAATAGAGTCTAGTGTATTTGTTATTGTTAATCCTTACCTGAAGAGATCTTTCCATAGATTTAAGATAGAGTGGAAAGGAGGAAGGAACAGGGAGGGAGAGGAAGGGAGATGGAGAGAGAAAAAGAGAGAGAGGGAGAGAGAGAGAGAGAGAGAGAGAGAGAAAGAGAGAGAGAGAGAGAGAGAGAGAGAGAGAGAGAGAGAGAGAGAGAGAGAAACATCATGATTATAAGAAAGACACATTATTGGTTGCTTCACACAAGAGCCCTGACTGGAGCTAGGGGTTGAATTTACAACTAGGTACATGCCTTTCATAGGGAATCTAACTGATGACCCTTAGGTGTGAAGGCCGACACTCTAACCTAGGGGTGTCGAACTCAATCAGAGAAGGGGCCAAAATCTAAAATCCAGCCTAAATCACGGGCCGAATGGTTTACTGAACAGTCATAAACTGTCATTGTGATGGAAACGCAAGTGATGACAGTGCAGTGATGACAGCGCGGTGCGGGCCACATTGCAAGGCCTGGCGGGACGGATTTGGCCCGCGGGCCTTGTGTTTGACACATGTGTCTAACCATTGGGAAACACCAGCCAGGGCTAGTCTATTTTTCTTAAATTAAATTTTATTGAATAAGGGGATTAAAATTATAGTTAGTATTAATTATACACAAAATAGTATGCTTAATGTAGGTAAGTTCAGCAAACTGTGTCTACTGGAAGAGTAGAAGCGAGTGAGAAGGGATTCAAGGAAGGTTGAGAAAACAGCTGGACATGGTGAGAGAATAGTGTCAGTTGCCATGAGTTCTGTGCAGCCTGGGTCAGAGTGGGAGCTTTTTCAGCCTGCGATAATAGATCCATTAGTAGCTATTGCACCAAATAGGAGGACTGATTATGGGTTACATTTTCAGTTACAGTTGTTCCCTTTGAAGCTGTTCTGCTTGTTTGCAGCTTAACCATGCACTGACCTGTGAAAAGTTACCAAAGAGCTGCCTTTTTATATCCTTTTAGAGTGGGATGTTCTTTCTCTTGCAGAGCTCAGATTCAGCTCTGGCTAGGTGGAGGGTGGTTATAGGGGCGGATCCCAGACTCTAAGCTCACCAGAGCCTGGGTGGAATTGTAGACTGCTGTGGACTCTGGGAGAATGTGCTGGACTGGGGCATGGTGTGAGCCCTGAGCAGAGGACAGGAAGCACACTTCAGGGAGAAGACCAGAGCAGAGGCAAGGACAATGGCTGAGGGCGGCTCATCTCTCCAGATGTCTGAAGCAACTTCAAGGCAGTGACTGCTTTTGTGCAGGCACAATTAGAGAGGGAGTGCCACATGGGGTAAACCCACACGACAGGATCTTTAAGATCAGGAAATACACTTTTGGAGAGAAAGAGCTTTCAGGGAAACATATTTTAAAACTAGGGAAATTTGAAGTTTAACAACTCCCAATGTGTCTTCTGGTATAATATTTCTTTGGCATATTAATAGATGCCACCCAAAAAGAGTTTGGAAGTAATTTTCTGGTTAAATACACTCAGAAAAGAATTTTCAAAACAATGTAAGACTTCTTTTTTTTTTTTACTACCTAAGTGCTCATGGTCTCATTAATATGCACTGTGCATCTATTGATTTCTTGTGTACTCTATACATTCTCAGATCTTTCCCCCTTTTTCTCTATTTTTTGAAAAAAATATTTCAGCCCTAGCTGGTTTTGCTCAGTATAAAAGCATTGACTTGTGAACTGAAGGGTCCCAAGTTTGATTCCAAATAAGGGCACATGTCTTATCTCCAGGCTTAGTCCCTGGCCCTGGTTAGGGGAAGCAACCAATCCAATATGTTTCTTTCACATCAATGTTTTCTCTATTTTCTCCCCTCCCCCCACCCCCACTTCCACTCTCTTAAAACCAATGAAAGAATATCCTTGGGTGAGTATTAAAAAATAAATTAAAAAAAATTATTTCATGGTTCTAGAGCTTATGAAAAAGATCTTAGAAATGTTATTTGAGTTTAATCACAGTAAGTTACAGACAAGTAAACTGAGACTCAGGGAGATAACTTGAATCAACCAGCTCACACCAAAGTATCAGTTAGTGGCACTATCACAATTCAGATCTATAACCCCACACTCTGCTTTCTTTCTACCCCACAGCAGTTTCCCTCTTCTTTAACATCCAACACGCACTGCTTTTCATTTTTTAAAAATAAATATTCCTCCTCATTCACATTTCCTGTGTGTTTTCAAATGGAGTTGTCAGTAACTGTTGACTGGGCAGGCATACTTTAAATTTCTAGAAGGTGGGCCCAAGTCAATGGATGTTTGATCCCTGGAAAATTATATGACTCATTTGTGTCACAGGGATGTCTAGCACAGCACTTATAAATGCTTTATGAAAGCATAACATTTTCATTAAACGAAGATGCTGTAGAAACAGGAGCTCATGAAGACATCCATTGTATAGGGCACATGTGTCAAACACAAGGCCCGCGGGCCAAATCCGTCCCGCCAGGCCTTGCAATGTGGCCCGCACCGCGCTGTCATCACTGCACTCCGCTGCGTTTCCATCACAATGACAGTTTATGACTGTTCAGTAAACCATTCGGCCAGCGATTTAGGCTGGATTTTAGATTTTGGCCCCTTCTCTGATTGAGTTAGACACCCCTAGTATAGGGTATCACATGGAAATGGAAGTGCCCTGTGTTCATATTAGCTTAGCCATTGTTAAGAATGAAGTACAGGTAGTCGGGACATGAAAATTGGTTTCTTACATAAGATAGATTCCACTTTTATATGTTTTTCTAAATAGAGTCTATAGAAGAATGTTGAAATTATATGAGATTTCCTTATATTGCAGTTTTAAAAAGTAGTGGCATCAACTCCATAAATGCTACAAACCTATCTATCTTCTTACCTCTAAAAATTTTAGAGTTACATAATGGTGTGGTGGAAGATTAGAATCTCAGTTTATATCTTAGTAAATATTGTACAATCCATTTCAAATATTGAGTAGTTTACATAGTTCAGTGAAGTGTGAGGCAAAAAAGGATGGAATTTAATATAGGAAGAATTGCTTAGTTAGTCAAAAGGAGAATATGAAAACATCATTGTTGGCATGCATAATTATAAACTGTGATTCTAAAAAAACCAAACAAAAAAAAACCTGGTTAAATGGACACTAAATAAAAACAATGACAATCCTGAATTTTAAATAGGATTGTTTCATGTAAGTGTTTGAATATAAAGTAATGATGCCAAACTATATTAAAACCTTGATATGTTATAAAGTTTTGAGAAAAAAAAGTTTCTCAACTGGTTAAATATTATGAAGTTCATTCAACTGGTTAAACATTTCTGAGTTACATACAAATAGGAAAATCAAGTGCCTCAGGCAAAGAGTTGAATAGTGGTTTATTCATAATAGATCATAATACACTAGAGTCACAAAAATTATTTTAGTGTAAGTGTAACTGAAACGATACAATCTTTCTGTAGGAATGATGAAGGCTGATGACAGATGACTCTATCCTCTGGCAAAGAGCAGAAATAAACATTGAGCATTTTAAGCTCAGCTCACAAACAAAGGTTATCACAATTTGGGAACTAGGAACAAGAAAAACTGAACAGAGCTTGAAGAAGAGGAATTTAGACAAGGGCTTATCAAAGTAGAATAAGAAACTTGACTATTTCACTAGGTCCTGATAAACCAAGGGAGATGCTGTGAAGAGGTGAGCAGAAATCTGGAATGCACATTAGAGACCCTCTTATTGAACAAGATAATGTTTAGGTCTGAGAAGCTTGGAGAAAGGTAACCCAGCAGTGACCTCTACGAGCTGCAAAGTACTCTAGGGCCTCTCTGGCCTGGGGCCTTCAGCCACCATATTTATATGGCTTTAGGGGTTTTTAGTCTTCAAAGCTTTTTCAAGATACACTTTAAGCAATTTTCAATCAAGACCTATAAAGTAATCATTTCTATTTAAACTCAGAGAGAATTAAATACCCCCCTTCCTTTGCAGGCGTATGTTCTGTTCTAAATTATTTAATACCTTTTGTTTTGCCACCTAATAGGTGCAAGGACTCCTTAACTCATAATAGAAACATTTCTGTTGAAAAAGAGAGGTGAAATGATGGTACACATATTTTTTAAAAACCTACAGTATATACCTATAAAAGATATACTGTGAAGCTAATGATGCTAAAGTTCTAGGTCCATCACATGGATGAGTCCTTTCGGAGACTGTGGAAAGAAGCTATGCAAAGTGAAATATTTATAAAAGTGATATATTTTGTTTCCTTAATCTTGAACAGAGCCTCTACAATCCAGAACTTTCCCTTTCTGCTTCTCTGGTATGCAAAGAAAACCTGATTTTTTAATATTTTATATATCTGAGTTAATTGCAACTCCCCAATCATTGGGTAATAGATTGTTTTTAAGTGGCCAGATTGTAGTATCACAATCCCTTCTCATATATGGATCTCCTTTTTGGTAAATGTTCAGTTTTCAGTGTTTGGTCCCAACTCCAATATTTTTCCACTCCAAGATGGAAGTCTGTCTCCTCCTCAACATTTATGGGGTAGCATAAATGACCTGTGATGGCAGGGGAGGGGAGTGGCACTAAAATGTGTATGCTAATCTTTTCATTCTTTGTTGGTCTCTAGCTCTAGAGCTAGAGATCATATACATTTTTTTCACCCAATTAGGGCCTGATAGTTCTTTAATTTCTTATCAATTGTGCAGAACAGTGGGTGGTGGGTAAGCAACATCATCTATGAGATCTTTATTCAGAATGTTTAGCCTCAACTTCTTTACCTTCCTCCTTGCTTCATGATTGCATAGCAGGTATTGATTCTAAACTCAGTTATCACTCCCTTGCCTCCCATAGGGCATGCAAAAACCTTTAATCACATTTACCTCACTATATGTGGGAGTAAAGGAAGAGATGGATACTAGAATGAATGCCCCTCTTACCACTTCCTCCTCCAGGGCATGGGAATGGGAACCATGTGGCAGTCACTATCCACATTACCAAGTGAGAGTTAGGCCAAGTTATTCTGACTTTGTCTTTTCTACCACCATATCTAACACCTTCGTTATAGGATTTTGGCATAGCTAGGTGGGGTAGATTGTGAAAATAACCCATTGCAATGTAAATGCACAGTTGTGCCTATCAGGTCTGTTGTCCACTCTGCATCTGGACTGCTTGTGGTTTGCTGTAACTAACAGAATGTGGTGGCAGAAGTGATGCTGTACAAATGTCCAAGCCTAGGCCTCAAGATGTGTTTTATAGTTTAGTTCCATCTATTTGGTCTTTTACCTTCATCATGAAAGCAAGCCTGAGAATTAATTCATCCCAGCCAAGATCACCCTATATCTGCAGCCACTGAAGACATGCACACACTGCACACACATGACCATGAGATCAGTATTACTTCATTTCAACCTAATAAATTATATCTAGTAAGCCACTAAGTTTTGGCATTTTTTAGTAGCAATAGTTAACTAACAGATGGGCCATTCCTTAAGTTGATTTCCCTCTTCTCATGATTTTATTTTCTCTACCCTACAGAATAGGCTATTTTCCATACTCATGACTTATATTTGATATGCTGATACACAAACATTGTTTTGATTATGTAGTGGGAAATTTTTAGAATTTGGAAACCCTTCTATCTTTCAATATTATTTTGTCCAAATTCTTCCTTTCAATATTATTTTCTCACTAGGATCTCAAGAAATTACCTTTGAGATTAAAGTAGAACAATGATCCCTTTGTGCTAGTTGTGCCTGCCGTCTCTTGCAGGGGATGTATGGCATTCATAGATTGTGTGGTGAACCACAAGCAATCTGATTTATAACACATGAAAGGGTAACTGATAATACTTCAATATGACTACTGCTACTGCTTGGATGGCATTAAAATAGAAATATAAAGAACTTTTCTAGGTAATTTTTATCTCTGAGTATAGCCAATATTAAATAAAATTTTTGCAAGCTTTGAAGCTTAATAATTAATAATAACAGTGGTATGTATGAAGCTTCACAGATTTATGTAATAAAACCATGATCAACATATCTCATTTAGATACTTAAAAAAAAAGTCCATAAGGCAGACAAGGTGTGCACTATGAACATTATTTTATATAAAAGCAAATTAAGCCTTAAAATATTTTTAGGTGGAAAACCTGGAATCCATTTCAAATTCTCAGACGCCTAATCTATTACTTTTTGAATCACAAGAAAGAATAGAGTAGGAGACACACATGCACTTATCTAGTTGTAAACACTAGGCAGACTGTGCTGAAGTATATAGGAAAGGTCAATACAGTGCTGTAGCAATTTAGAGGTGGGAGGAAAACATTATTTTGGCTGACAGATCAAAAGTATTATTTGAATTGGGCTTTATAGAAATGAAGGTTAGCTCAGGAATGTAACAATGAATTAACATCAGACATTTATTAATGTAACATACTGAGCTGACTGAATAATGGATTAAAAAGACAAGCATTTCAAATGATGCAGAAAAAACAATTGTTTAAATTCAATATTAATTTTAAAAGTGAATAGCAACCTAGAAATGCAAGGTGTATCTCTCTCTCTCTCTCTCTCTCTCTCTCTCTCTCTCTCTTGCTCTCAGTGTGTGTGTGTGTGTGTGTGTGTGTGTGTGTGTGTTAATCTTCACCTGTGGATATTTTTCATTGATTTTTAGAGATAGTGGAAGGGAGGAGGAGAGACAGAGAGAGAAACATCGAAGTGAAAGAGACACATCGATTGCTCCTGCATGGGGCCCAGGCATTGAGCCTGCAACCAAGATACTTGCACTTGACTGGAATTTAACCTGGGACCCTTTAGTCCATGGGCTGGTGCTCTATCCACTGAGCAAAACTGGCAAGGTACCTTTCTTAACTGAATAATGAGCACCTTTCAAAAACCTATAGCAAACATCATAGTTAATGATAAAATTTCAAAGCATTCTAATTAAATCAGAAGCATGTGAAGAATGTCTTCAAAAGCCTGGAGTGGGGTGAGGCCAGGAAAAATAAGAGTCAACATTTGCATAACCTTCTGAGTGACTTCCTAAAATTCACACCCGAGGCCTTAAAGACATATGATTAATAATATAACTATGATTAAGGCACATGAATAGAAAAGGAGACAAAACTATTTTTGTTTACAGACTAAGCAATGCTAATTTGACAAATGTCAAATAGATATCAGCCTAGGTTTTGAAAGACACCAATAGAACCACAGACCCATCATCTTTTCTTTGTAAAAGTGAAAATAGACAGACACTTTTGGTATTTTTATAGTAAAGCTCTTATAATTTTCATGATCTGAATAACAAAACAAACAGTATTTTCTGGTCCTACAACAACCCATTTTTATCGGAACTTTAGCCCTGTTCAAAATATCTCTTAGTTTTAAGGGAAGTCTCTGGTTGGGGGTAGGGTTACCTCATGAATGAGGGACAGCTTTTTTCATCACCCATATTAGTGCAGACTCTTTTCCTCTCCATACTCTTTTGCTCTGGCCCTGTTTTCTAAAACCCACTACTTAAATTCAAGGAGCTGCCTTAATAGCACTATAATTGAGAGTATCTGTGAGGGATCTGCTTTCCATCCCAAAGGATCCTATGAGATTCCAAAGTAGTTGGTATCATCTGTCACCACTGACAATAATTCCTGCTGCTAGCAAATAAGTAACCAGCACCCCAAACCACTACTATTGAGGTGCCCCTTCATTGAGTGAGGAATATGTTCTCACAACGAAGCAATGAGTTCTGTTGCTGGCTCCACATATATGTCCCCCAGTATGTCAAAACAGTACTACACATCTGGACATAATCTGGAGCAGTGGCACACTGAAGCTATGTTTACAAGTGTATTATATATACCATTTTCATTATGAATGATGTCTTGTATCCTCTATACCTTATTAAGCTTTTAGAGAAAATATTTGCCCCGGCTTTATACTTTAGCACTAATATTTCTTGAGTTTAATATTAGCCCCATAGCATTTGGGTCAGAGGACAAATTTGAGTACGAGGTACTGGATGGCTGGGTTTGGAAAATCACCAGAGCATGAAAAACATACCTTTAAGGACAGTTGAAATCAAACCCTTTATCAGCAGACATCCCATGAAAACACATTTCTGAGCTGGATTCCCTGGCTCAGAGATTGCTTCGCCTGGATTCAAAATAAAGACAGAGATCATGCACATCAATTTCAGTTAATTAGCTTTTTACATGACTTTCATTTCTGTTAAGTTAGCTAATTAACAACACGCTTTCAAATCAACTCTCCTACTCCTTTCTCTAGAGTTCACAGGCATTTTCACACTCATGCTCACCAAGATCAGCTCTGTCAGCATCTCTTCTTCTGCAATGGCTCAGGCTGGAGGGTACTTCCCCACTGAGAGACAGTAGCTGCACTATTAATTTTGTTCTATACTTTTCTCTCACCAGGAAACAGGCTATTTAATTCGTGAGATTGCTCTGAGGCAGAGTGTTTATGTTGTTGAGTAGATTTATGTAGTGCCTGAATTGAATAACTGAACATGCTGGCTGGAAATTACTATACTTGCCCCAGATATGAATTTTAAATAAAATTTTTCCAAAGCTATTTAAGTAAATTAAAAGAGCCCTCTCCATTACAAAAATGAATGCCATCTCATGCTTCCATAATTTTTCTCTTAAAAGGAGGTGTGATTTTTATCTTCATGACAGACCTTCCATAATTGTTAAGTGTGTCAATACATTTTGGTTGATCAGGATATTGGTGTGCAATGACATAACATTGGGCTTCTTAACTCCTTCCAAAACAATGATTAGGGAAATTTCAAGTGACTCCCAAACCATATAAATGCTTTAGATCTGTTGACTCAGCCACATCCTTAAATTCTTTGTGGAAGGGAGTCTCATTTCTCTGTCAGTTAATGATTTTCAGTTTTACATAAACTGGCATAAATACATACATCTCTCTCTCTCTCTCTTTTTTTTTTTTTTTAGAACAACTGAGATCTCTTTAAATTACCAATTTCACTTTCAGTTTTACATCCAACATATGAGTGAAATCATATGATTCTTAACTTTTTCTGGCTGACATTTCACTTACTAGTAGTGTGATAGTCTCAAAATCCATCCATGTTGTCCCAAATGGCAATATTTCATCTTTTCTTGTGGTTGAGTAGCATTCCACTGTATATATGTACCACATCTTCTTTATCCAGACACAGACAACAATATGGTAATTACCATAGGAAAGGTACTAGGGGACAATAAAGGGTAAAGAGGATCAAATATATTGTGATGGAAGATTTGACTTTGGATGGTGGGCACACATTGCGATATACAGATGATGTATCACAGAATTGTATACTTGAAACCTATATAATTTTATTAACAAATGCCACCCCAATAAATTTTACTAAATAAATGAATAAATAAATAAAAGCTTAAAACAGTGAGAAACAAAACTAAACTAAAATAATAAATTAACTCACTTTGAATAGGAATGGGTAATGTAAACTCCAAATATCTGGTAATAATGTAGTCCTCTTAATTGGGATCAATATACTGAATTCTGGAGGATTTAATAAAAGTTTGGCATTTTATCACAAAGCAATTACAAACTATACCATTTTAAGTACTAAATATTATACTTGGCAGAAAAATGCCAAACATAGTCAAGATACAGGCCAGTATTGCTATGATTTTAAAATAAGTGCAATATAATTTTCTATTATAATTAATCCAAACTTCTGTATATTCTATAGTTGTACAATTAAAATAATTCCTTTCCTTAAATTACTTTAGCAAAAGGTTGCACATGATAACATATTAAATAATAGTGAAATACCATTATTAAGAAATCTGAATATATAGCTAACCAGAAAAATAGTCACTAAAATTGTCTAATAAAGTTAACAATAGGAAGTGTATTGATTAGGGTCAAATTATAATCCCATACATAATAACTCATTTATAATAACCATATTATGGGGGCTTTTGTGGATGAAATTTTAAACATAACATGTAATGCCTTAGCTGACCTTGGTTGTGACAATGATGCATGAATAGAAAGAAATGTTGAAATAGGGTTGATTCAAAACTTGATTAATAGCAAGCAATAGCCTTCCTAACTTAAAAAATAACTAGATGCCAGTTCAGAGCATATAACAAAACTCAATGTGTAAATATATGGAGTTTTATAATTTGATATTAATGTTTTTTTATTATTTGAAATTCAATAAGTCTATGTCTCTAACTAGAGGAAATCGAATTAACTCAAATAACATTCAATAAAATAGGCATTCTTTACAAATATGCATCTATTTTAGCAAAGCAGAAATACTAGTAAAGCCTTAAAGCATTGTGCAGTAACTTCTGGTGGGATCCTGTACAAATTGTCTGGAGAAGCTTAGCATCATGTTAAAACCCATGGTTTTGGAATCAGATCGAGTTCCAAATCCCAACTCTGCCACTTACTCAATATACCATCATAGACAAAACATTTAACCTCTTGGGAATTTGATGGCTTCATTTGTAAAATAGGGATAATATGTATTTTAAGACATTATGGGGGACTAAATGAGGTAGTCATTACAAAGTACTTATTCAGCTCCAGAAAGAGAAAAAACATTGAATAAATTAGTATCATCTCAGCTCCAAGAAGAAAGTATTCAATACATTGATATCACCTCAGATAAATTGTAACCTTGTAGAAGGCAAGAGTCATGCCTTAATATTTTTTTTCTACAGCCTTCATAGGGCTTATCATACCGTATGGCAAACAGCAGGCCTTTCTTTGCATACTTATGACTTTTCTAATGTAGTGACTGACTTCTGATGTGCTATTGAGGATCTGCTTTCACATTAACTGTTGACTACATGTAACTAAACTAAAAATAAAGAGTTATCATTTAGAAAATTATTTCTGTGTAAGTTTTTTTTTTCTTACAGAATGAAACCTAAGTTTGGCTTGTAGAGAATCCAAGAAGTACTGATAAAATTTCTCTGTCCCCTCCACTCAAGGAAGGCCAATGGTGTAATGAAAAACAAAATTGGGTTCAGGGTAAGCTATTCAGATTCAATTTCCTTTTCTTGAGGATAATATCTATGAGATGATGGCTTTTAACAATGGTTACCCAATTTCCTTCCTGCTTTAGCAGGTTTGTAAATCAGCTACCTGTGGAAAACATTTTGAAGGTTGCTTTCAAATCTTCTTGCAACTCATATGGTCCTTAAATAAAACATATCTTGCCCACAATTGAGAGAGCAACACTAGAAATTTATTGAGAGTTAAATTCTGTAAGGCTATATTTTGTTATAATATAATATTATATCATACACATTTTTTACCTCTTTGCTTATAGCAATTTTCATTTTTTCTTTAAAGTAGGCCAAGTTGTAGAGAAAAGAGGAACATGATTATTTTACTACTAGAGGCCCAGTACACAAAATTCATGAATGGGGGGGGGGTGTCCTTCAGCCCAGCCTGCACCCTCTCCTATCTGGGACCCCTTGAGGGATGTCCAACTGCCTGTTTAGGCCGGATCCTAAATGGGCAGTCAGGCATCCTTCTCACAATCCAGGACTTCTGACTCCCAACTGCTTATCTGTCTGCCTTCCTGATTGTCCATAACCACTTCTGCCTGGTAGCCTGATCACCTCCTAACCACTCCCCTGACAACCTGATTGATGCCTAATTGTTCTCCTGCCAGCCTGTTTGCCCCTAACTATCCTCCCCTGCAGGCCTGATCACCCCCAACTGCTCTCCCCTGCAGGCCTGGGTCCTCCCCAACTGTCCTTCAGCCCACAGGCTGACGCTCTATCCACTGAGCCAAACCAGTTTTGGACATATTGGATTTTTTAAAAATAATTTTACTACCAAAACAAAACCAAACCAAACAAAATCCTAATGAATTGTATTTCATGGCTAGCTAATGTAAGTTATTTTATTCCAGTTGTGTAGATGCCTTTGTCCTTTTTAATATTTTTATTGATTTCAGAGAGGAAGGAAAAGGAAAAGAGATATAGAAACATCAATGATGAGAGATAATCACTAATTGGCTGCCTCCTGCATGCCCCCTACTGGGGATCGAGTCCACAACCCAGGCATGTGCCCTTGACTGGACTAGAACCTGGGACCCTTCAGTCTGCAGGCTGATGCTCTATCCACTGAGACAAATCAGCCAGAGCTAAATGCCTTTATGTTATCATTGACTTTGTTTTCAACTTTTGCAATTTTTTCTGCAATTTTACACCTCTTAATACATTTAGAAAAATGTATTAAGAAAATTATAAAAAAGCAATAATATGGGGTTTTATGTTTTCTGAATTATTTTTATCATCATTATTTAATAATACACAAAATTTATTTCATATGTATGCAGGAAACAAAATTAATTTGTTAATAACAAAGTCTTATAAGAAAGTGCAAGACAGCATGGGGGGAAAGTAAGTGAAAACTGGGAAATTTCTAAACCTGAATTGAAACCTGTTTAGAAAAGGATAAGTAAATGAAATGACCACTTAGTAGGGTTTTGTTGTGGGACCCAATTTTATGTCTGGATGTCTGGGACTTCCTATTAAAATAATTCACACTAATTGGGTTGGTCAGATATGATTATGGATCATATAAATAAGAACTCAATAAATGTAATAAAATATATAGCTACAACAATCATTTAAAAGCATATTTAATAGTAATAATATATTTACTTACTACAGTCAACTTTTAGGACACAATCTTTTCTGGGTCCTTGCATTTTTTGCTTCTTGCTAGCAGAGGTAGTAATTGCCTTTTTTAATCTTGATTATCTTCTCAGAAATGTTGGTATAGGAAAACAGCCTTAGAAAATAGATGTTGTGTCTCCCTCCAGGACAAAGATCAAGGAGGTTTACTTGCAGAGGATTTTTAAAAATTGAAGTGTATTATGCTCAGGGATTCTCTGTTATAACACAACACCACTCTATGTGTACTACCTGAGCCTCTCCATGCACCTCCTGAGATTGTGGTACAGCAAGAAGTGAAGGTGCCATGAATAAGGTCTGTACCTCTGGTCCAGAAATTTCTTATCTTAAATGCATCCATAAAATGCAGTAGGATAATTTGTTAGATCCAGTTCTATAACACAGCTTTGTAAAGCAGGTTCTATTATAATACACGTTTTAAAAATGAATAAGTGGAGGTACTTTGAGCTTAAATAGCTTTCCCAAGGCCATACATGTAGCAAAGAGAAGAGTTAGGATTTAAATCCAGACAGTTTGGCTCCAGAATCTATTCTTTTAAACATGTTACTACACTGCTGGTCACATTTACCTTTAGTTTCCTTAGAGTTACATGGTTGTAGGTGAACTCTTTATCTACCAAATAGTAATTATAACAGATTAATTTTGATCTGAAACTTCCTCACACGAAAGGCTTGAAATGTTCTTCCCAAGGAATGAGATAGTTAAATTTTTAACTCTATTTTCTTTAAATCAACTCTACTTCTTTGGCATTTTACAAGTAACTGGCAATAATCACTCTGAAAGGATCTAATATTCTTAAGTTCTGTAATTTTTTGGTTTCCCAAATTTAAAATATCTCTTAAGATTGTTTCCTCTTGGAACAAAAATCCAGCAACAAATTTATGGTTTGTAACTAATTTTCAATCACACTTGGTCAAAATATATAATATTTCATAAAGAAATAAAAGATGTAAAATTAATTATGTAGGATAGTGAATTAATGGAAGAATAGTCCCTGGTTGAAATATTAATGGATGTGGTAAATTCCATTATGTAATAAGCATAGAATATTTTGCTTTAAATAATATACACTTGATCTGATTATTTAGAAAACAATATAATAAATGAATTGATTGCATACTCAAATTTGTATTAACAAGCATACAATGCTAACATTTCAATGTACTGCTTATAGTCTTTTCTCCTATTCAATCTCATATGAAAAAAACAATTGTAATACTTCTTATCTGTCCTAATTTTTTCCCCTAGTGACCAGAAGTGTTCATGCAGGTTATGTGCTTCTTATTTATCCCCCTCAAAATTTCTTACATTTGGAAGCATATGTGAAGTTTCAAAAAGACTGTGTACAATCTTTTGACTGATATATTCTGTAAGATAGATGGCAAAGATATTAAAGTCTCAATTTTGCATCTAAAATGTCAAGAAGAATCTAGACCTTTACTTGCTTAGATCAACATACCTATAACTGCAATGCAAGCAGAAAAATAGGAGTTGGTAGATCAAACATGAATTTCCTCACATAAACAAATCTAACCCATTCCATGTACATAATTGTATCTTCAAAGCATACAGCTTCTGACCGGGTCAGAGCTGCTATATTGTATTACAGGACAGGAAACAAAAATGCAGAGGACTCATTCATTATTGACCCTTCAAATACAGGGAGCATATTACTGCTTTAAAATGAATTCTCAGAGGTAATCAAGACTGACTTTGTTTTTTAAAGATCTTCTTTTCTATTTTCTACCCTTATTATATCAACTAAAAAGGATCCATTTTGTTATTCATTTATTCCTGATAGAAGAGTTTAACTCAAAGACTTAGTTAACTAAGAAATAAAAGAGATCATATAGTACCTTTGGATATGCATATTAATATGTTCTAGAGTAAAATAAAACTTATAAAAATAATGCATAGTCTTGTTTGAATCCAAAGTCATATCAGAAACAAATAAACATACACAAATATGCAAAAAGCACCCCATTTTCAGTGCTGAGGTCTTCCCAGGTGAACGCAGAGTTAACCTCTCAGCGACAGACACAGTTAGGCTCGCTGCTGAAGATCTGAGGCTGCTTATGAAGGTGGGGAGGAACATCTTTCTGCTTAATAATTAGAAGAGGAACGGAGCATATGTAAGTGGAAGTAACACATTAAAACCAAAATTGTCACACACACAAAGTCAGTTTTGAACCACAAACAAAGACTTGCTCCAACTATAGTCACTCAACCTTTCAAACAACGCCAATTATGTTCCTCCTCCCTGCTGTGTGCTGAAAAGGAGAGGCACCATGGGAATCAAAATTAAAACACGTAATTACTTTATGGTTTAAATGCAAACTATCTGTGGAAAACAGCAGGCCAATCTTTTCCCTACCCACTCAACAGAAGTCCCTCTGGTGCCCAGACAACTCCACTAATCATTTGGGTTTAAGTACTTTTCAACTGCCTTGCATTCTCACTACAAACGTCTCTCCTGGTCTTGGAAAGACCTACACACTTGGTTACTACTTAACCACTTATCCACTGAAGTGCCTGCCTGAGAATTACAGCTCCCCAGAGCTGGCTGATGAGCTTTCACATAGAGTAAGTATTGTAACACATCTGGAAATGGAAGGCTCTGGGGAACAGGAGTCTGGAATAAGTTTCCAAAGGCACTCCTCGGTATTTGCAGAATCTCCATTATAGAATGAAGTGTTTGCAGAGGAATAAAATTTGTATTTCATTAACAATATTAAAATCCTCCTGAAATCTTGATCATCTATCCCAATGTCATTAGCAGAGGATGACAAGGCTTAAAATAGACATTATAACTGTGGAAAACAACTGAGATATTTTTATGGATTTTAAATATGTTTATTTTAGTTGTTCCTTATTCTTTCATCTTTTTTTGTTTGTTTAAAATTAAATCTCACACTTTTTGTCTCTTGAGCATTTTGGCATTTATTTACATGTTTTTTATACTTTGCTTTAAGTCAGGAAATAGCAATTCCATCAATTTTGCAAATAAGAAAAATGCACAAAACTCATTTTGGCATTCACGGAGGTCACACAATTAAACAGTGCAGAACAGAACTAGAATACAGATTTTATAGGTCCTAGCCTTAGTCTTTCCATTAGAGGGTGTGGCTTTTTGTTCTTTATATAATTATTCAAATATATATATATATTTATATTTTTCATATAGTATAAATATAAATATAAATATATAAATATAAATATAAATATATATATTTAATGTGAATATGTAAAATATATCTAGTTGCTGGGATTGGGAAAGGTTCTTATTATATGATCTGATAAGAGTTTTATGGGGAAGAAAATTTGTTCTGATTAGGAAAACCACACATACAAAATAAGATACATCAGCTACACATCACCTTCACCAAACAAACATAGAATATAGATGGAAAGGCAAGACAAGGAGTCCAGGTTAGTTGGAAAGGCAAGACAAAAATGGAATGGTAAGGAGACCTGGAAGACAATGTGATCTTCAAAACTCCCAGACTTACTTTCTTTCCAAATTGTCTCTAATCACTGTAATTTGTGGTGACAGGGGTCAGCAACAAAGCATTAAAGATCACAGCAGAAAGGTGAGGTGATTCACCTTGCTTTTAAAATCTTAACGCAGAGCTTTGAGTTCTTCTAATTAAAGAGCCAAGATAGGCATCTACTTGACCTTCACTTTGACATCTTCAAATTTAAAGCAATTCAGCTCTCACTCCCACATTTAGGTTAATTTTCACTAGAAAAATGATTTTGACAGTTTCAGAAAGTCAGGTTAAGCTCATATAAATAAAAAAGATAAAATTTCCTTCTCTTGCTGATAGATATATCCTCCAAGATAAGATTTCCTGAGAGCTCAAAGGTGGAGACAAAAAAAGAGATTTTGAAGAGATCAAGTGATCCAACATTTCTTAAACAAATTATAATGTTGGTAATTGGAGGCAGGAATTGGGTGCAGGTAAATTTTATAGGATGTTAAAATATGTTTGACACTCTGGCACACAAAATTCTAAGATGGCCCCAAGATTCTTGTCTCTTCCTGTGCACACTTGAATAATTACACCTTGGAGTATGGGCAGGGACTGCTAATATAGTGGAATGTCATTCCTATGATTAGGCAACCTTGTATGGCAAAGGAAAATGGAGTTTGAAGTTGTAATTAAAGTCCCAAATCAGTTGATTTTTAGTTAATCAAAAGAAACTACCTTTGGTGGGCCTAATTAATCAGATAAAAGCCCTTAAAATGAGCAACTGAGCCTTTCTAAGGTTAGAGATTCCCCTGCAGTTCTTTTATTTAAAAAAAAACACAAAACAAAAGAAACATTTTTATTGATCTCAGAGAAGAAGGGAGAGAGAGAGAGATAGAAACATCAATGATAAGATAGAATCATTGATCGGCTGCCTTCTGCACAAAATAAAATAATAATTACATACATGAACACACATACATATCCAAGCACACACAGACATATATGAACTTAGCACATATGCACACAAATATATTGTCATTTCAGCCCAAGAACATGTATAATCCCTTTTTTTACCTCCATGACAGGTGAAAAAGAACATGATAGTTCTTGTTTTATTTTTATTTCTCTTTAGTACTTAAAATATACTTATGGCCAAAGGTAGCCCTGCAGTTGTATAGTAATGTACTTCTAACATTTTTATCACATCATAAAATAGCAGAGTGGTGGTAGCTTAATGATCAACTGCTGCATTATTAATAGGAGAGGTTTTGCCTTTCCAGAAGAATCTTGAATTTGTTGTGATCCACAACATTATAGCCCAATAAACATGAGGTGGGTCAGACCAGAAATGCAAAAAAAATTGGTGATCTCTAAATGTAATAGGTGCACTTTGAACTATTTATTTCCATAATTGCAATAATAATATTTTTTTAAAGCAACTTAGGTCTTGAATCTAATCTTTTTAGCACCATAAATGGTTGTCCTATTTACATGGTTACCCAATCTTCCACTAAAAATAACAGGTTTATTCGCAAATGTTGTAAATTTTTAACTTCACATTTTTATTTTCCCAGCTCTAGAAGCTGAATACAGAAAGATATGGTTTGAGCATAGACTAATGATTAAAAGTTTATCATGTAAATGTGATTCAAAGTTTATTTATTTATGGCTTAGATATACTAACTTATCAAGTTGATATAAAAATATTTCTTTCCTCTGGATGAAATTAATATTTTAATTATATATATATTGGGCTTATGCATTGCTGAATAAAGATAATAAATTAGTTTGATTTGCAAATATATTTTTCAAAATAAATTCACAGTTATTAAACAAAAACATACATAATGCAAATAAAAGGCAAATATAATTGTATAAAATACTTTCTAATCAATACATAAAATAATTTTAGAATTACTATTTACAAACAAAAGAAGCCCAAGTGGAAATAACTAAGCCAGGCACTTAGTATTAAATTAGAAAATATTTTAAAAGGTTATAAATTTTGTCATGGGAGCGATGAAATGAACAGGATATGTAGAAAGCAACTATCATTATATTTCAAAAACCTGGATGACATAGTATATACTTTGACTTAGTTGTTACAACTTTTCAATTGTCATTATTTCTAGAAGACAATGCAGTGAAATTATAAAATCCTAGAAGTCATAAATAACAGGGATATTACAATTCTATAGTCAATTGATTTAGGAAAAATATTAATAAACACTTTATTTTAAATAGAACATATTCTGATATATATATATATATATATATATATATATATATATATATATATGTATACTGTGTCATTCTTGACAAAGATAATTAGGAGGTAATATTTAAATATGTGTATATCCTATATAATAAAAGCATAATATGCAATTTGATACTCAATGCAGGAGCTGCCTGCTGGTGGTCAGTACACTCTCATAGGAGGAGTGGCCTCTCAGCCAGAAGCCAGGTTCACTGCTGACTAGTGCAGCAGTTGTGTCAGGAGCCTCTCTAGCCACCGAGGTAGCACAGGGAATGGGCCTAAGCTGGCAGGTAGACATCCCCAAGGGGTCCCAGACCTTGAGAGGGCACAGGCTGGGCTATGAAATACCCCTATACAAATACACGAATGTTGTGCACCGGGCCTCTAGTTTAAATATAAACACATGACATTTTGCTATATGATTTTATGCTTGATTCAGTTCATTTTCCCTTTTTATTACCATTCATCTTTACTTTCTCATAGTATAAATATATGTTCATCATAGAAAACTTTGAAAATACAGCTTTAGAGAGAAAAAGTACAAAAAAAAGAAAGTTGTTTTAATTTTAAATGACCTTTGCACATATAAATTTGTAATATTTTTCTACTAATTTTGAGACATTTCCTTTTAAATTCTAACATTGAGTATACTATATCAAAAAACAACTATGGGTATTTCTAAATATACTGCAGAGTCTCCTTAGGTAGAAAACATTTTGAAATCTTCCTGCTTCTTGGACTGCTCAGGTAAATATTTGACTGATAGCTCTAGACATCTTTGGCTATGATTTAGTGACTCAATCTTTTTCAATCTTTTCAAAGGATGATAGCCCTGGCTAGTATTTGCTGATAGATTGAAAGTAGAATTAGATCTCATGTTTCTGTGTGTCTCCAGCACCCATCCAAATATATTAAATTTGAGGTGAATGATGTATCTTTTTTCTGAATTACAGTTTCTTCTGATCTTCCAACTATTGTTATTCTTAAACTTTTATGAAGAAAAATTGAGCAGTGTATCCAAAACTGACCCTGAGAGGTTCTCCATGCAAAATCAATCCCCTTTCTCCTTTCCTCCCTCCCTCTCTCCTTCTTTCCCTTCCCCATTTCTCTCTCCTCTCTCTAGCTCCTTCTCGCCCTCTTTTATTTTTCCCCCCAACCAGTATGTATTAGACATACCATGTGCCAAGCATTGTGTTAGGCAAGGATCTGAAGTGAACAAGCTTTGTATCTGATCTCCCAAAGTTTAGAATCAAGGAGTCAGATTCAAATTTAAAAACAAGTATTCATAATAATAAAGTGTGATAATACAATAAAGAAAGAACACAAGGTATTCTTTCTTTATTATATAAATGCTTAGCAGTGGCTTCCAATACAGTTGTGGGGAGGGAGTATTGCTCAGAAAACAGTTTCTAGCGGGGGGAAAATGGCAGTTAGGTTGTAACCTAAAGAATCATTAAACATTAGACAGGTGTTTCTAAGCTAAATAATGTAGGCACATGTTTACTGAGGATTCTATCTCATTACATTGTTGTCTTCTCCTTGTGTCCAGTACCCACTAAGTGCCTGACATACCAATGATATTTAATAAATGTTTGATTAATATATATTTAAATTGTCAAAGCACAATTTAGTACGTGTTTGTAAATTATACAATTAAAAAAATAGCATAGGTTTTAAGAACATTAATATATCTCCTATGTCTCCACTGCTAATCTCAGTCTCTATTTTCTGTTTTGTTTATACTTTATTTGTTCTATTTCTCTTTCTATTAATTTTTAAGTTTATTAGTATACTCAGATCAATATGCATTTATCTTAATGTTCATACAATATAACTTATTATAGCTGCAGTATTTATTCAGAGATTAATAACTTATTTTAGGTATAATTTTATAAAAATAGCAATTTAAAAACATTCTGAGTTAATATTTGCCATTTTCTTGTGCCTGTAGGAAAATTAGTTAAATAAAAGTCAGAAAAACAATATAAAGAAATTGTCAAAAACTTTGAGTACTAAATAATTATCTTGCATACTGCTTAAAAAAACCTGTATATTAAGTTTTGTATGCATATGGAATATACACAAATTTATGCTGCTTTCAGGAGAGATTCTTTAATTAAATAAAAATAAAAATAATTTTAAAACATTCAAATTAGTTTTGTAATATGAGGATATAAAACACAGTCAGTGGACTCATACATTCACAAATAAAGTTAGAAAACAGCAATGCTAATTGATATAAAACACCAAGTTAATGGAGCATCTAAAGATGTCATTCAAAGTTGCTGGAATATAGTTAAGAAAATGAGCTTAAGTAAGATTATTAAGAACTGAGCCTGCAAGGTCTTACAAATGTTTTGGTGCTTAGGGTGAATATTGAAAATTTGTTTATGTTAACTCAAATTGGTCTCAAGTATCTCATTTTCTTTTATTGCATACTCTCAATTATCTGAGAATTTAAATGCCAAAGGTGGAAACAGGTCATAATTTAATAAATACTAGTAATTTAATAGTACTGTGTATACAGTGTTATTGAAAACGAAGTTATTTTTGAAAACTTTAGAGGCAAGAATATATAGTTTAGATAAAAATTTGAAAAAGGAAGAATTTAATTTAGTTTACTTCAAAAATCAGGGCTGATTTTTAAAAATTTTATTGTTCAGGAAACTAAATATGTAACACACACAATATGTGGCACAAAATATATATTTAAAAATATGTTTTTATTTATTTCAGTGAGGAAGAGAGGGAGAGAGGGATAGAAACATCAATGATGAGAGAGAATCATTGATCAACTGCCTCCTGTAAGCACTACAGTGGGGATCTAGCCCACAACCTGGGCATGTGCCCTGAACAGGAATCACACTGCAACCTTCTGGTTTACAGGCTGATGCCCAACACTGAGCCACGCCAGCTGGACCTGGCACAACATACAATATTTCAGAAAATTAAATAATGTCTGAATTATACATTTTTTTTAACATATTAACATTTTTTAGGAAAGGATTTTCTTTGGATATGTGAAATTTAACAGTTCTAATATATTGTTTTGTACACTTGTGATCTATATGGGATACTGTACTGTAAGTTCTATTCTTTAAGTGCATACATAGATATTTTCTAAATAGGAACATGTAACCCTGGCAAAGCCATAAAAGTGCAAAAATAGTCAGGTAATCCCATGGTTTAGACTTTGTGCACTAATGGAAGAAGGACGAGGAAGAAAAGCAGAGATCCTAACTGATCTGATGGCATGTGGTTAAACTATCCCTATTGTGAAAATTCAAGGGAAACAGGATTTCTGTGATTTTACTTGGATGGAGGATGAAAGCAATATTAGTTTACAATTTTGCCCAATTGTAACAAGATTATAATCTTTTATTCCATCAATTTCTTTTAAAATAATAGTATACTGATTTCATTACTAATATTAAAAAGCAATTCTCTCTACATGGATTGTAAGCTTGGATTTGAAAATTGAGGAAATAATGATAACCAGGCAAAATATTCTATTTTTAATTGATATGAAAATAGAAGTTTGGGGTATGAAATAAGGAAAAGACAAGTATACATTGTTACTTCATTTATTATTTCAAGTTTTTCTTCCTAAGAGAGAAATTTTCATGTCTGAATCTGTGCTATGAATATGTTTGGAAGTAAATGTCTCATTGTCACTAGAATGAGGATAAAAAAAAAATACCTCTTCATGGACTCTTTTTCTTCAAATTTTGATCAGAATAAAATGAAGGTGATTTTTAATATAGAAACATCATATACAGATTCAACAACAGATGAAATCATTATTACTGTCTAAGCTGACATGATTGTGGCCAAATACTAGTTAAAGGTTAAAGACAAAAAAATCAAAGGTGAACTTTTTCCTTTTTGAATCTCTTCTGATAGATTTCTATACAATAAAATATGTCCCTAAGGCATGCTAAGATAAGCAGCACTTATTCTTTAAATATAAAGAGAAGACTTGGTACTTGGAGATTTCAGTATAATTTCTTTCATAATAATTTAATGCACTTACAACAAAATGAAGCAATCAGATTTTGACTTTAATTTGCCAGCCATAGCAATTTATAATTCTTAGTAGCAAGGTTCCTGTCATTGATATATATCAAAGTATCCTTCTGGTATCAGAGGAAAGGGCTGATGTTCTTGGTAAGAGTAATCATGCCATAAGGGAAAGATCAAGTTACAAAGATAACTTGAATTAAAGGTGATTCAGCAAGAGAGTGGAACTGATGTCACTATACAAAAGGACAGGGTGTGCAGTTGCAGAAGTCATACTTTTGTTGAACAACTGGTTAGCTTTACAGTTAGAAAAGAGATAATTGTCAATTTTATTTTGGTCAGCCAAATTTGGCTCTGAATGGACTACTTCTGTTTGTAGTTGAAGACTTGACCCAAGGTTGATTAAGCATTTTATCTAGTAATTATTACATCAAGCATATTTTTAATATGGCTAATGAACTAATCGTCTCGTGAATTGTTGAAAATTAAATTTCGCTATAATTTAGCTTTTGATAGTTTTGAGCAATTATAACATCTCCCTCCCTGGTTTTCTGACACAATATGTTTATCAGTGAAATATGACCATTATCTTATGTTGAATTATGATTAGGGCAACAATGTAATTTATCTTCTAACAGAGGACAAGCAACAGGGTGCTATTAATAATTATACTAGAATTTCAGGCATAAACCAGAACCATCTCTGACCAATAATTAGGGCCATCATAATGATAGCAAATCTATTTTCCATAAAAATATCTTATGGGGTACTCAGGAGAATCACAATATAAACAAAACTTTGACGTATTTGTGAGTGTTAGTTTTTCTTTAGTTTTCAAATGAAACTCAATTTATGAAATAAATAAGATCTTGAAAAGTGGTCCTAGATTTTAATTTATGGATGTCATATTTAATTTCCTATTGATCTCAATTCTCCAAGTCTTTCCAATTTTATTGTAAAACATTATATATATATATCAATAATTAGTGACTGTACGTTTGATGTTTGATGACAATCATGTATACTTTACATTTAACAACCAATGAAGAATAGAAAGATTGCCAACATAAACATAATTTGGAGTATCAGTTGGTTATTTTGAGAGCATTAAAACTGATAAGATATTAAGTAATGTACATTTAACTATATTCCTTAAATTGTGTAGAGATTGTTTTCTATAATATCACTCTACTTTTCTCACAGGCAACTATATATGAGGCAGTGATTAGCTAATACATGGACGTGTCTTTGTAAACTTGAAAGCATCAGGAAAACAGTAAATCCTCTAAACACATCAAACTATTCAATTATTTTTGACACTTATAATTTCATCTTGATCTGGAAGCCACATCTAACATCCCTTCTATGATAGTAACATTGCCTCTGAATTTCCCTGGAAAGAGGTAGGCTGGTTTGCAGCAGGTAAAGTCCACAAAGTCTGCATTCTGAGTGTGTCATTTACTCCTTTTGGAGGCTCAAATGCAGCGGCAGCTCAGGACTTTGACAGTACTTGGGGACAGAAATGACTGAATAATGACTTGAATATATAGATAAAACTTTTAACATCATCATGACTTATTGCTAGAAGACATTGAATAAATGCATTAGACACACATCAGCTCTTTTAATTACCATTTTAAAGCTTCACTAGTTCTTTTATCCTTTATGTTTAATAAGCTATTAGAACAGTTTCATATCATCTTCAAATTAAACTTTTCTTCCATTAAATATTATACTTTAAAAATGATTGAAATAGTTTAGTACATAGTTGAAAACTGTTTCAAATAGAAAAAGACTGAGATAATTCTCATTTGTGGTTCTTTCATATATGTATGTACATAATAAGCTGGAAAAAACTCCTTAATGAAACCTATATCTTATAAAGCAAAAACTTGAGACCTGCTTTGAGAAGAGGGGAAAATGAACTCCTAAACCTTCTAGAAAATCTGAGTAAAGGATATGAGTTAATAAGAGATAAAATGTATATTATCATATATAATAGCATATCAGTCTCTAGGTCCTCTGAAAACAAAGATTTTGTATTATTTTTATATTCTGATATTCAGATGGATAATGTTAATTATGCTAATTCAGTTCATGCACATTATCTTCATGGTCCATGCATTCTCTCTCTTGTTTTCTTTATTCTCTTTTATTACCATACTAGAGGCCTGGTGCATTAATTTGTGCACAGGTGGGGCCCCTCAGCCTGACTGGTGATCAGGATGATTGGGGCCAGCCGGCTGGGGGAAGGGACTGTGGGAGGTTGGCTATGGAAGTGCACTAACCACCAGGGGGCAGCTCCTGCATTGAGTATCTGCCCCCTGGTGGTCAGTGTGCATTATGGCATCTGGTTGAGTGGTCGTTTGGTCAACCAGTTGTATCGATCACTTAGGCTTTTATATATATATATATATATATATATATATATATATATATATATATATAGAGAGAGAGAGAGAGAGAGAGAGAGAGAGAGAGAGAGAGAGAGACTAGAGGCCTAGTGCATGAAATTTGTGCACTCAGGGGTCCCTCACTGTGGCCTTTTCCCTCTCATAGTCCAGGAGCCCCATGACCGATCATTACAAAGAGAAAAATAGGTCCTGCTCGCTCAGCCAGGACTCCACAATGGATCACCCCCACAGAGAGAGGCCCCACCCACCTACCACAGCCTACTGATCTGTGGCCTGGGCCTCCCTCTTTGAGGGGATCATGGAGCCCCCCAACTGATCGATTACTCTGCTGGCCAGTGGTTTGGGGCACCCTCTACAGGGCAATCATGGGGAGATGGCCAGGCCCCTGACCAATCATATTGCACCTGCCTTGGCTGGCCAGTGGGTGTCATAGCATGGTTGTCTGGATGGTCATTCTGCTATTTGGTCATTCAGTTGATTTGCATATTACACTTTTATTATTAGAGATGCCACATCTATTTCTATTTTTCTAATACTTAATATATTAATATGTTTAATATGTATTTGGCATATTGATGTTCTGGCAAAATGTGTCATTTTTGTGTGCATGTATTTTTTAAACATATTGAGTTTAGAGAGGAAGGACAAGAGAGAGAATCATTGATCAGGTGCCTCCTGCAAGCCCCCTACTGGGGATTGAGGATCACAATCTGGGCCTATGCCCTGAGTGGGAATCCAACCATGACCTCCTGGTTCAGAGGCTGATGCTCAAACTCTGAGCCACTCCAGATGGGCTATGTGCATGTATTTTTTATGTACTTAAATGATATTGTGCTATATATGACTATATCTACTATCTTTCTTTACTTTTCTTACTAAACATTTTTTAAGAACACATATTTCTTAATGTACCTCCATCCTATTGCTTAAACACTCAATCTTTCATTCATAATACTTCATGATGTACATCAACTGCATTTTTATTTCTACCCTTCTAGCAATGAATTCTGAATTTTCCTCAAAATTCCTCTAACTATAAATACTGCTGCAGTAAACACTGATGTATATATTTCTCTGAAGTGTGAGAATTCTTAGAACAATACATCAAAGAGTGGAATTCCAGGACAATATGACATACATAATTTTATTTTATTAGGAAATAACAAAATCTCTTCAGAATGAATATTACAACCTGTGTTCCTAGCAGCAATAGATTATTATTCATGTAATTCATAATTATGCCAACACTTTATATTACCCAGCTTTTTAAATTTTGCCATTTAATAAGTATAACATATCTCATTTCTTTTACCTTTATAAATCTCTCATTACTAATGATTGTGAGCACTTTTTATGCTTCTTAGCTTTTTTATGTTTCTTCGTGTTTTTTTAATTTTTTTTATTTTCACCACTATAAAAAATATTCTTATTCACTTTGTCAATTTCAATTCCTTTGTCAATTTTTCTATTGGGGCTGACTTTATTTTTGGGAATTTTAGCTTTCGTTGCTCTGCTATTTGTAGACTTCAAATACCTTTTCTCATTCTCTTTATATATATTAAATTTCCTTAGAGTCCATATTGAACATAAATTATTGATTTTCTAATTAAATAAGATATTTCCCCTATAGTTTGTGCTTTTGAAATTTTAAGAGATCCTTTCTTATCATTGAAGGTACTTTCCAACATTTCCTACTGAAATTTTTATGGTATTACCTTTAACATTTAATATCCAATTCTTTTGGAAACAACCTTATTTTTCTCCACATAATAAAATAGATTATCTAACACTATGTACTATACAACTTATCTTTTATTTATTGACCTATAGTTTTCCTTTATTGTAAATTAAGTTTCTATATATTATCTCTGTCTCTGAACTTTTCTGTTCCACTGGACTATTATCTGTGTGTTTGACACCATACCACATTTATTATTATGGCTTTGTAATCCATCTAACTATCTGGTTGGCCAATTTTATAAATATGAACGGATTGTAAGGTCATTTGGTCCAAATTTCCATTTAATGCCCAAATCTCTTACAACAGCCCTGATGGATCATCTTCAACCTCTTTTTAAGCAACACAATTGATACTTTTCCAGAGAATTCATTCTGTTGTTGATTTGGTGTCTTCACACATGTTCTTTGAAGTTTGAAATAGAATCTGTTATCCTCCCTTTTGCCATTGCTAGTTCCTCTGGAGCAAAACAAAAGATTTACTTCATCTAATACTGACAGTTCTTTAGTTATTGTTTTGATCTTCATAGTCATTTTTTCTTTAGGTTTAATATCCTTAACTACTTTATCTGTCCTCCTGTGCCTTGATATTCTGACGTCACAACCCATTTGATCTTTGATCCTTTTAAAACATTGTAAGTGTAACTGGAGGAAATAATTCAGATGTGGCTTGCTAAACGTATAGTAGAGTGAACTTGTAGTCTCTCTTCATGTGGACCCTAAGTTTTTATTGATGGGAGCTCTTCCCATGATTCATCTAATGTAAATCTTTAAAATGCAACCCATCTTGAAAAACAAGTAAATGTACTCAGGTCTACTAACTATCACCACAGGAATGAATCTTAATATTTTTAACAAAGAAAAATAAAGAAATATTTTAGTGCAATCAAATTTATGGTTTTCAAAATATTCCTCCCATGAACTAGTTCCCAGAGACATTTAACTTGCTACTTGTCAAGATATACACCATGCTTGGTTGTTTCTATGATCACACATCCCAAAACTGTGTGAAACCTGCTATTTTAGAGGAGATCTAGTTTCTTTGGACCACTCCAAGTCAAATTGCCCAAAATAATGTCCTGGAATGTTATTTTCCTATTTTTAGGCAAGATTTTCTCACACATCATTTGGCTCTCAAGATGGAAATATCTGGGGAAATATTAGGATGACTTGTCCTCTCTAGACAGGAAAGGAGAGAGATTTAAGAACCAGTGGCAAGTTCCACGTGACCCATCCTGTCAACCACATGGCACACTTCTGCAGCCCTGTCATCTCACTAGCAAGAAATTTCAGTTGTGCCCTCAAGTCCAGAGAAAAGGTCCAGCAAAAGCATGGTGTATGGTGGTTCTCAAAAAAGTTCATTGTAATAAATTCTCTTAGTTTTATTCTACATAAATGTTTGCTTACATTGCTTGAAAAATAAATACTTTTGCAGCTTTGAGCTTCAGCATTATTTCCCTAAGCAATTCCTAGCCTATTTTGACAAGCTGCCTTTAGGTTATGTTTGGACCCTCTAAGCAATTAAGCTGAATGCATTCAAGCCTAGAAATCTGTTGAGGTGTATCTGGTTGTATACTAGCATAATTTATCTCCTCCCTCAAAATCCAAGTCAAAGGGCGTTTCCTCAATGATGCCTTTTTCTCTGCTGGAATTAATGCTTTGTCTTTTTGTGCTCTCTTCAAAGACAGTTCACAACATGATTATAGTACACTTCCATTCATTCAGAAGACATCTGAGTGCCCGTCAGAAATCAAATTCTGTGTTTTATACTAAAGGCATATAATTAAACAAAACTTAAAACCCTTTGGTTTAAAAATGCTTACAACATAGTTATGGAGGTAGACATATAAATATAAGATTGCAACACAATATAGTAAGTACAAGGATGAAAGTATGCAGAAGATATCAGGAAGTAATCAGGAAGTAATGAAATTGACTTGAATTTGAGCCAGTTTAAGCCTGATAGATAAGGCATTTGACTATAGTCTGAAAAAGGGTGTTCTTTTGCAATCTAGTTTACTTTGAATGGGTTAGCTTTCTCTGTTAGACTGTTGCGCTTCTTGGGCTAGAAAACACGTATTTCTTTTAATCTCTGAATTATTACTGACTAGCGTAGCAAGGAAATGCATATATAGCAAGAACTCAAAAATATTGGATATATTTTTGTGTGCCAAGGACTATGTCTACTGTAAGTGTAAATGTTGACTAGCTTACTTTCAATAAAAATGCTCTCCTAGTTATTCACATAGATTGAAATACATATAGTTTTAAAAAAAACACCTCACTAAAATATAAAAACAAAGAAGTAGGAAAATGCTGGAGGAAGTACCCAAAGAAGTAAGAAAATGCTTGGGAAGTACCCAAGACCTATAGTAAGAAAAACAAAAGACCTATGGTAAAGCTCTTTTTCCTACCAGTTTGTCCCTGTCCTCTCTGCTCATTGGTTTTTAGGAAGACCCCAAATTGCACAGAGTTCATGCATGTTTTCCTGGTGTTCTTTATTTTCATAGGCAGCAAAAATTACACATGCAAATATTCTTTTCTTTCATGGCAGCCTGACCTTTATTTTTTTCAGAGGTTTTGCTTTGTGTGCTATAACAGCAAATTCATCTAAGAGACTAATGTCATGATCATGCTTTAGTGTATTATCCTATTCACACAGTACATCTCAGTTTAAGGCAGGCATCTACCATAATTTACTCAAAATATTGGCCTCATAAGTGGGATTTTTCAGACATGATAGTTCAGTGGGAACAATATGGTGGAACAGGATGACTTTTTGATACACTGATATATTTTAAAGCCTAGTCCAGCCACATTTATTTACTCAAAACAACTTCATTTCTAATATTCAGGGGGAAAGGAGAGAGAGGCGAATGGAAATGTGCCTCTTTCCTGAAAACAGCCTGCTTTGTCTTCTCTAATGTATCTATGCATTCTTTGAAGGATTGGTCTTTTGTGGCATCAGATTCCACAGAAGTTACTCTCAGACTGACTCTTATACCATTCTAATAATTATTTACCTCAAAAATAATATTCATATGCTGGACACTTGGCTAGTCAATTTAGTTATCTAATTTACTAAATACAAAACTCCTAAAAATGTGGGTATTCTTCTTGAGTTACAGATAATAAACATCACATAGGAATCTAGTATGTGAAATTAAGTCTACTTAAGTCTGAAATCTTAGCTCATTTCATTAAATCACTCACCTCCCTTATATCCTATATAATAAAAGCCACTATGCAAATTGACTGAATGGTGGAACAACTGGTGGAACAACCAGTCACTATGACGCACACTGACCACCACGGGGCAGATGCTCAACACAGGATCTGCCTCCAGCCCACAGGCTCCAGGCCAGCCAAGGCAGGTGCCAATGGGACCCCCGATCACCTGCTGGTTGCCCCACAAATTGGCCCTGATCATCAGCCAGGCCTAGGGAACCTACCCATGCATGAATTTCATGCATTGGGCCTCTAGTATGTTTATAAAGATCTAGTATAAACTAAGTTGATTTTTTATATTCATGAACCAGAGGTAGGAAAAGCACAATTTTTATATTTGGCGAGGCAGGGAAGAAAGCCAGTAGTTAAGAATGTCAGACTCTTTCTAGCATCAGTGTGAGGGCAGGGAGCTGGGAAAATTAAAGTACTGTTTGGAGAATCATTGTAGCAATCAGGAACACTTTAGAAACAGGTTCCAGATGAACCTAGACCAAGGCGAGCAGTCCCGACACTGGTTGAGGCAGTTGTTAAAATGCACATCTAAAGCCTGGCTCTTTTGACCACATTAGGAATATTAGTTTACTCAAGCAGTTCTGCTTTTAGACAGTGCTGGGTGACCAGTGGACAATACTTAATAAAACAGAGTACAGGATGATTTGAGTTAGATCTTCATATTTGGGGAACAGAATAGCTTTTAGATCTTGGCACACAGAGTTCCTACTATGTCTTTGGATTGCATCTGGAAATCTCCCTGTGCTGGGACATAGCAGGGGAAGGGAAGGGAAGGGTAGGGAAAAGGTGGCAATCATACTATTCTGCTATTTGGACAGGTACCCAGAGCCCAGAACTGGGGAATGTGTGGGCTCTGAACATTTTTCTCTTTTTCCAGGTGCTTTCTGACCCTCTACACCAGTGGTTCTCAACCCCCCTAATGCCATGATTCTTTAATACAATTCCTCATGTTGTGGTGACCCCCTAACCATAAAATTATTTATGTTGCTACTTCATAACTGTAATTTTGCTAGTGTTATGAATTATAATGTAAATACCTGAGCCCAAGACCATCTGAAAACACAGATATTTACATTACAGTTCATTAGAGTTATGAAGCAGCAACTAAAATAATTTTATGGTTGGGGGTCACCACAACATGTGGATCTGTGTTAAAGGGTCATGGCATTAGGAAGGTTGAGAACCACTGCTCTACACCCATATCAGACCAATGGGGTTAAACACACAGTGGAAGGAGTTCCAGGATTGTGCGTATGAGGTGACGTTACTTCTTTAGCAGACTGGGGTTTCAGAGGGTCCCTGGAAAGCAGGTCGCTCACCCTCTCCAGCACATTTCTTTTAATGATTGCTTCAGATCAGGACATCAGAATAGTGCTGAGACACTTATTCTGGGCAAGTTCAGTTCATCTTATACAAAGAATAAAGATACTTCACATGCTCTAATTAAACAAACAAACAAAAATCTAAGCACCGCTTATCTAGCCATTGTTCTAAATCTTCATTGATAAATCATTGTATTTCCCACAGGCCTGTTAATTTTCTAATACATTTTAAAATAAATTTCTTGGTAAATTCCTAGACCCCGCAAAAATTATTTACTTGGGAGAGACTCTGCATTAGAATGAAAGGCTGGTGCTGTGTGGGCAGCTGCAGGACTCTCAGAAGCTGGGAGCTGAGGACAATTTTTCTGGGCCAGCAACTTAAACACGATGTAACTTCAGCTTGGTGGTACTGTAATCACTTAAGCAACTTCTAGGATGTCTCAAAAATTTTTTTTCCATAAAGGGATGGTTTATGACACTAAGTTTGTAATTCAAATTTGATTGGAATAAAATACATGTTTAGTGTTGCTCTAATCTATGTTTCAAGATTACTATTACTACTTGTATTATGCCTTTGTTTTTTTATATTATTTTTATGTGTCCAGAATGGGTGATAACAAGATTTGCAGTCCTTTTTTTTCTGGGTGAAAAAAAAATGGTTTGAGTAGAATATTGAAACAGAAATAATAAAATCTGTGAAGTCAAGGTTAAAGTCATGGGCAATCAGCAGCAAGTAGACACTCAAAAGTAGTTTTCCAAGATGTCTCTGTCCCAAAGTGATGCTGTGCCTTGGGAACTTCCTGTGGGTTCTGAATTTCCCCCTTATTCTATGGAAGACACACTATGTGTAACAGAACTGGATATGGAGTTTTAAAGCAGCAATATAGGTCAACTAGAATCTTTCAGCCTGAAAAGTACACAGGGCCCTTTTCTACTAAGTAATATTCCAAGAATCAGATGAGGTCAAAGTTCAGCCACCTAACTATATAGCTTAGTCATGAGTCACACAAATAAGCTTTGCTCTGGTCCAGGCCACAGTTCCATATGAACAGTGGTTTGAAGGAACTGTGTCATACCTGAAATATCATCTAGACCCAAGTTTTTCCCATTAAATGTATAAGCAGATCAACTGCTCTAAGAGAAATAGGTCTTAACTGTCAAAAACGTATAGGCTATAACTTGCAGAATATTTATTAATTCTCTTGGTGCATGATATGGCTCCATGAAAACATATTTTACTATGTATTAATATTCCTATTATATTTGCTTCAGGCACCAGTTTTATTTGCCTGGCTCCTGTAAGCATTGTAGTTTATAACACCTGGGTGAAGACAAGGTCAGGGAGATAAAGAAGCCAAGCTGATGTGAAGTGCCAGTGAAGCAGTTGGGGTGAACATCTGTTACTCTGAAACATGGAGAGCTCCAGGTTGGAAGATCAGGTGTAGTGCACGAGCTAAGTTTCTGAGTAACTTACTTGTATGGATACTGCATTCTAAGAAGCATTAAAGGTTGTTAAAAGTTGAAATAGAAATAGTGTACATTTACATATATTGCCCACTCCTAATTATTTTAACCAAAAAGATTAATTTTTCCTGATAGAACAGAAAGTATCACTATCACCTAGCAACATAATCAAAAATTGATTTTAGAGGCACGACTAAGCAGAGTTGTACTGTCGCTGTGATGTGAGGAATAGGACATGTATTGGCCTGTGGAAAATGGGTAGAGGGTTCGTCGTTTTTAAGGTAAAGCAGTCAATTCAATTAAATGTCACTTAAAGGCCTTTCTTTTGAGGCCAGCTTCCTTATCTTTAGCGTGACCTTCTGAGTGTTTGTGTGTAAATTGTTTATTGCTACCCTGTATGATGAAGGTCACAGCTAGTAAATATGCCCTATTTCATATTATACATCACTCAGGTCTAATGTTTCTGATCAAACCCCAAAGGAATGATGTTAGTCACAGAACTCAGCATTAGGAAAATAATTGAATTTGTCTGGCTCTGGAGTATAAAGTGATTTGAAGGACAAAGAAGACTAATAGTCTGAAAGGCCAAGCCAAAAAGAGAGGAGTGTTTTGATAGTATTTCTCCCCACCCCCACTCTGACACCCCTCTCCCCCCCCCCCCCCCCCCCCGAGTATGCCATGCCTTCATAGAATGTTTTTGAAACATCTAGGTAAAGATATTAAGCAAATGAAAATCTTCACAGTTTGGTCTTAATTTCGTGGATCTTTTAGACAAATTTATGTCAACAGGGGTGGGAAAAAGAAAAGAAAATGGACTAACTGTCCTTAAATGAATGGGCTAGTGCAGTGGTCGGCAAACCGTGGCTTGTGAGCCACATGTGGCTCTTTGGCCCCTTGAGTGTGGCTCTTCCAGAAAAGAACCACGTGTGGTAGCATATGTACAGTGCGAATGAAACTTCATGGCCCATGCGCAGAAGTCGGTTTTTGGCTCTTAAAAGAAATTTCAGTCATTGTGTTCTTGATATTTGGCTCTGTTGACTAATGAGTTTGCCGACCACTGGGCTAGTGTAATACTTCTGGATCCGTGGCCCTGCCTAAAGGATAAAAGGAGCAGCCTATTAGAATAAAGTCGAGCTGGGACTGTCACTTCATGGAAAAATAGAATTATGGTTGCAAACTTACCAGGTAAAAATCAGACAAACATTTGGTTTTCCAAAATATTACAATCGTGAGCCATTTATCAGCTTCTTACTGTTTTCGGTATATACTGTGCCCCAAGCACAATTCTAAACACCTTAGATGTGCTCTCTTAATCTGCCCAATAACCTGATGAGAGCGGTATAATTACATCCAATGGAGGAGCAACCGTGGTCCAGTCTAAACAGCATGCCCAAGGTCACGCACCTAGTGGCAGGACTAGGATTTAAAGTTAGAATTTGAGTTCGGAGCCTCAGCCCAGGTGCCTTCCTCACTGGGTTTCTGATCCCCATGTGTAGTAATCATTTCCTCTGGGCGGCATCTAGAATGCCTAAGAAACACTTCCCTTCTCAAAAGTTATATAATTAATGTCAGGAGAGCCAGGGTCAGCCGTTAGACGTACTTCTAAAGGGGGAAATGCAGTCTGCTCCTCACTTTTTGTTTTGCCATTGGGGAAACAAGCCCCACACTCTCGGTCTCACACTGAGGTAAGTAACAGAGAAGGAACTAGGACCCAGGATCCATCCCATGTCTCAGGACCTCCTGCACGACATCAACTGCTTTTACTTTGATATTTTTTGACTGGTTACTGTTTTCCAGACACTATGTCAATATAACTTGGTCCATCTCATCATATTTCCTCTCAGAACACCATGTATATCTTCAGACAGACATTATGCACTTTAATGCTCCAATGGATCTTTATCAAATAACAGGAGCCACATTTTTTAAGAGAAGTCATCATCAGAGCGATGGGTGCATGCTAAACATGGGAGAACTGAGAGAAAAGTCCTCGAAAAAGACACATAAGGCAGTCCAGCACAAACATCTTTGCTCTTCCTTTGCTCTAACTAAAGAGTATAGTAACTTAGCTGAGATTTAACTTGGTCCTTACTATTTCAATCAATTTTCTTGCCTTCTTCCTACTGCACCCCCATTTTCCCAAAAGCAGTACCCAGGGTGATTTTTTCTTGTTTTAAACATTTCTCAAATATCCCTAATAATATAATCATCGTGGGGCCCCTAATGGTCCAATTTCTTGTGGTTATTGTCTTTACTGTATAATATGACATGGTTTCCCTTGATACAGGAATGGGGAACTTTTCTTCTGCCAAAGGCCATTTGGATATTTATAATATCTCTAGAGACCCAGTTCATAAAATTCATGTATTTGGGGGGTCCCCTCAGCCCAGCCTGCACCCTCTCACACTTTGGGACTACTGGCTGCTAATTTCTCACCTGCCTGCCTGTCTGATCATCCTTAACTGCCCTCCCCCCTGGCCTGGTTGCTCCCAACTCTCCCCCCCTACTGGCTGGGTTGCTGCCAAGTGCAACTCCTGTCAGCCTGGTTGCTCCTAACTCTCCCCTCTGTGGCCAGTCATCCCTAACTGTCCCCCATGCCAGCCTAGTTGTCCCCAACTGTCCTCCCCACTGGCTGGTCACCCCTAACTGCCTCCCCACTGGCCTGGTCATCCCCAACTGCCCCCCCCCAGCCTGGTTACCCTCCACTGCCCCCTGCACTGGCCAGGTTGCCCCCAACTGCCCCCTCCACCAGTCTAGTTGCTCCTCACTAACCCCCCTGCCAGCCTTGTCGTACCACACAGCCTGCTCTTCACTCATTACTGTGAGAGTGTCCTGACCAATTTGCATAATACCCTTTTATTAGTATAGATTGATGGGCATACAAAATTATCATCTTAAAACATTTAATTAATTCACCCCTGATGCCTTGGCATGGCCAGAACAAATGATTTTATAGGCCTTATATGGCCCATGGGCTGGGTGTTCCCCACCCCTGCCTTAATAGATTAGAAACTCTCCAAAAAAAAAAAAATGTGATAACATTGCAGTATTTTATAAACACCCTATACAATTGAAAGGCTTAGATGTACTCATAGATTTTTGACAATAAAATATCTATTTGTACTATTGACTTTTCTTAGACTTGTTTGTACCTTGAGGAATAATAGTCTTGTGGCTAGGACTGAAATGCACTCATTTTATTAACTAAAAATTACAATGAATACACTTTGACCTTAAAATATAAGGTAATAACAGCAATGTGAAGAAAGCATGTCATCATAATTAGTGAAAAATTTGTATTGATATAAGAATTAAAAGGTAAAATACTTTTATTTTCCACAAGATTTTCTTTAAAGATCAACCTTTTTCAAAACAATCTGAAAAGCACCCTTGGAATTTTCTTTGTTATTTATTCTCTTTGTTATCTTTACCAGGTTCTTTCTGAAAGTACCAATTTTATTTTAAAGTTTTAATCAATATTTCACATGGTGAAATCTTTTTCTTTGACACATGAGTTATCAAAGCATTCTTTTCTTCCCCAGGCAGCAGCTTTGAGCTGGGACTAACAATAGATCTTGTGGATACTGACCTGTCCATGTAAAGATTAGATCAGACACCATGGGGATTCCTTTCCATGTTTGTGACTTTTAAATCAGCACAAACAACACAAAGTCCTTCCATCCGCAAGGCGAGTTTTTCCAGTGGTATGATATTGCCGATACCATTTGATTTCCATTATTTCAAAAACAACATACAGTTGTACAGCTGGACATTTTTAACTGGATATACACTTATTCAATTCTTTCTTTTTAAAATATTTTTGGGAAGTGATTGTTTCCATAAAACACAGTAAAATTTTCTCCTTTATATATTGCCTACCCTTTAAATGGCATATGTAATTAAATCTCTCAGGTAAAAATTAATCTTCTTTCAACACAAACTTTCTTCTCTCTCTCTCTCTCTCTCTCTCTCTCTCTCTCTCTCTCCCTCCCTCCCTCCCTCCCTCCCTCCCTCCCTCTCCCTCTCTTTCTCTCTCTCTCAGTTTCAAGTTGAGGAATTTATTGTGGAAACATGAGAGACAGACACCCCAAGAGACTGAAGGAAATATCCCTTCAAGCCACATGGGGGCCTGGCCTTGACCTCCCCAGAAGGACAATAAATTGGTGGGTTAGCAACAACATTCTCTGGCAGCCACCTTGCCAGGGCATGAGTTTCTCAGCCGGGACAGTCTGCTACTCCTAACTAAGGTGGAGAGGAGACAAAGACTGCCTATAGAATCCATGCAGAGGCAATAGCAGTCATAAGGAAAGTCTGAGAGGGAGAGAGAGGAGGGACAGACTTTAACAAAGAGTCCCAGGCTTTTGGCTCTGAGTGCCTCAAATACGTTGACAAGTAGTTCTACAAAATGTCACTGAAAAGGTAAAATGCCTAATGTTTTCAAGAGTTCCCTGAGACTTCTCCTCAAATGCCACCTTACACTGCCAGGTGTACATGGAAGAGCCCAAAGGCCACATTTTTTAAGAAAGAAAAATATATAAACAGGCCCTGTTGCTCTTTAAGGAGAAAAGGAGTTGAAGGCTGCTGGGACCTTTCTCATTGGTCTGTGTTCTGGAAAGCAACTTCCTTCCCAGCAGCAGCTTGCACAGCTCTAGGTGAGGGTCTCCCCTCTCCTCACATGTACTTCAGTGTCCTCTATTCTCCATTCAAGGGCTTTCAATTTATCATTTATTGTTGTGAGTCTTGAGCGATAAGCCATAAGAATGGTTTTCTTGTTGTGGTGGTGATGACCCCAATGTACTCTGGGTTCCCCAAGTCCTGATGAATTTGCCCCTGCACAGGGTTATCTTGTCCCTTCATGGCTGCCACCTAAGCAACCAAACTTCATATATATATATATATATATATATATATATATATATATATATATGTTCAAAGATGAATTACCAGCTATTCCTGGATACAGAAGTGGTAACTTGGGGTTGGGTTTACACCCTAAAAATAACTTCTCTTTCTCTCGGTATTACTAGCTGTTTTCTAGTTAGATTTGTGCCAACAGAAGGGTTTTCTTCATTAAGACACCGAGAAGAGTTAGGCTATAATGATTGAGTGCAGTCTGACATCAGACTTCTGTGGGCTTCAATCTTGTCTCTGCCATTTACATGATGTGAAGCCTTGAACAAGTCACTTAAGTTTTCTGAATCTCATTTCATTACCTGTATCATTGCTTGACATATTGGCTGGGTAGGAGGATTTAATGATATAATCCTATTCTTGATACATAATAGGAGTTTTATACTAATTAGTACCTTTATTAATTATTTAATAAGTCTGATATTCAGAGACAAACATTTGCCTAAAAATGGCTCATGCTTATTTAACAAAGAAAGGGTTTATTTTCTCACCACATTTCCCCCAAATCTGTCTTTTAAACATCTTCTTGCTTTTTGCCAATGAGGTCTAATTGGGAAAATAATATTACTTCCTAAGGATAGAAAGTAGCTGGGGTGTAACTAATATGGTCTTCTGGGGGTTACACTTTAAACATGAGTTTTCTTAAGCAGTCAATATTCTTTTAATATTAGATGGCTTCAGATTTTTATGATTTGCACATGCTGTGACAAGCCGACCAGAAGGATTCTTAAAGAAAAATGCTCAACTTGGGCTGAGAGGCAAATTTGCTTTCTATTCAGCTCATGCACATTAGGCTCTGTTAAGGGAGGCAGTGGCTGTCTCAGTTATTGATGACCATCTGGATGCTTCCCTGCTTTAGAAGAATTGGGTAAGTAGAAGATGAAGTCATTTTCCGAAGCTTGGCCCACTGCCCTGCATCCTCTTCTCTCTGACCATTCAGACGGTGGGCACAATGTGAACAACAAAGGAAGTGTGGTGCTGACATGAAAATGGGGCAAATGAACCACAAAGATGTGTAATACAAACAAAACCATTTTAGCAAAGGAGTTTGCATATTTTGTTCCATAAACAATCAGCATACACTCCAGAAATTAGCCAGCTTTTAATATTTTAATTAATTTGAAATGTTAAGTGGATTGTAAGTATCTGCTTCCTTGTTGAAGGCTGGAGGGAAGTTAATAATGGATTGAACTTCTGAATAATGAATAGAACTTCTGGGAAGGGGATATTTCTGCATCCAGGAAATGGTTACACATGAGAAATTCTTATATATGATTTTAGTACTTTTGACTTAGGGTCTAAAATCATTTCTTTACATAATTTTATAATTAAGTCATTCTATATCATAATTTTATACACAGTGATTCAGAAAATATTCAGGAAATCTACTGAATAGCAGCAATATATATTTAAAGAGAAAAGTATATAATGTAATTATTTGGAAAATTAAATGTTATGGAAAAAGACTGAAAAGATGTTTTAAGACCTTGTTCTTCCTCTTGATTAGAATTCTTTCCAGAATTTCTCTTCTGTGGGAATTATTGTATCTTAAAGTCACACTTTTATTTTAGGAGTGAAGGCAGCTTTTTAAGGGATGTGCAGGTGGATTAAAGAATGACCCTCTTTGCTCAGTAAAAGCCCCTGAAATGATGGCTCATCCATAGCCTGCATCACCACTAGCAGGTGAAAAACAACCTTCTGTCCAGGTAGTGAATCTAAATCAGTTCCGCTCAAAGAGAAATTTTCTGTTGATTCTAAATGAATTATCTAAAGGCAAGCTCCTAAGCCAGTAGTAATCAGACATTTGATTTCAAACAAACTAACAAACAAACAACAAGAGCTCTCTACCATTTTACTCTCATCCTCATCTGTCTGGAGAGGATGTTTCTAATTTACGCAGCCTGCGGGCAGAGAGCCTTTCCCAGAGACTACTTGCAAGTTTATGCCACAGGGTCAGACGTCCACAAAGGTGGACAACTGCCCTTTTTCCGTGATGATAAAATGTCCCTGCCATTCTCCACCTGCAATTCTTCTGTCTTCCCATGGAGCCTGTTCCCAGAGACATGTTCCTAAAGCTTGGAGCCTAACTGCTTGTAAAAGAGCTGCCCTGGAATAAACTCAAAAGCTTTTTATTCTCCTCACTGCCACGCATACCCCATTTCCTCAGTGTACGAATAACTGTCGTTCAACTACAGCCCATCAGCTCCTAAAAGTGGAAAAACTACATGCTACCTATGGATTTATGTTATGTTATAAATCATGCCGGTAAAAGTTTAAGAACCTCAGGTCTTCAGTCCAGCAGGCTATTTTATAAATATTTAGAATAAACTACTAAGAAGAAAGTATAAATGTATGACATTGTTGAATATTCTTTTAGAGAGGGTATTACAATTTTTATCATTGAAAGAAAGAAAACCTTCAGAAATAAGATAGCATCTGACAAAGGAAATTTTCCCACGGATGGTTTTTAGGGGTTTCTGGGTTGAACAGGTGTATCGAGGCACTTGAGCAACTTCTCTGTGTACGCATATTGCTGTTGGTGTCAGATATGATGGATTGCTATAGTTTTGCAGTCATGCTTTATGTCTTTGTGAAATGAATCACAATTCAAAACACCCATGACTTTTTTCTTCCATATGCCTGAAATAATGGTGACATGTCTGAAATATGAGGATGTGTGATAACATGCTACATTTAAGGTATTTTGTATATTAAAGAGAATTCAATAATCATACATAGAATATTGAAGTTTTTCGTGTATGTATCTTGGTGTCTTACCTTTCTCAAAATTTTAAGACATGTGCACCTCTGAGTGTGTTTGCTAGTTCCCTGATGATACTGTATGCTAAAAATTCTAAAAATGCTCATGTCTATATAAAGGAATGAACCCCAATAACTTTGAGGTGGTTTGGAGACATGGAGCTTTTTTATTCCTTTATCTGAAAACTGTCATCTGATGGCACTGCTCCTTCCCTGGCTCCCCAATTCACGGGGCTGCTTTTGTGATCATTGTCCTCCATGAGGAAACAGATGCCGGGTGCTGGCCACTCGCAGGCTTTCAGTGGCATTTGTAAGCACATCCTACTTTGCCATTATATTCAAGCTGAGGTGAGGGACAACAATTCCCTTGATTATCAGTTCATACCCTGCACACTCACAGCATTCCTGGCACAGAGTAGGTGCTCAAAGCTTATTTTGAGTGAATGAGAGAAGGAACAAGGACCACCATGGCAGCTGATCCCAAGTCCTACAGGCTCAATGATTTAGGAAGAGGTTACAGAGACGAATTTCCTGCTCAACTTGTTGCAGCTACAACTGTCATATCTCAAGTTCCTAGCTGATGACCAAGATGGCATCCTTCTGATCACCTATCTTCTCCCATATTCTCAGCTGACTCCTCTTTATATTCTCTTTAGCACAACACATCCTTTTCCAGCTTTCCAGTTTCCGAACGATATTCTATGTCTTTTTAGTCTACAGTCTGTGATGAACTAACATTCATATAATCATGATCACAGTCTCATCAAAGACAGTTATCTTCACTTGTTTCCTTAACAGACCATGCCTGTCCCTTTAAACCTTTGTTTTCCCTTTTAGATGGAGGACTGCAATATCCTAAACCCACTTTTCTCACTGTTCTGACATGAATTTGACATTCTCCTCATTTCCCACTTTCAGATAAGTACTCCTTTCTCATCGAAAAACCTGGCGTCTGTGATTGTAGGCATATTGTAAAAGATTATGTAAATATATTCAGGGTGGAAATCCCCACATAATTAGATTTTTCTTTTATTTTTCTCTGTAAATTTCTACATTGTCTGAATTTATAATAATATGCATTTATTATTTTCCCTGAGAAAGCTATTTTTCACTTTTTTTCCCGTTTCACGGAGGTGTTACTACACATATCACATTGTATAAATTTGAGGTATATATTGTTGAATTGATACACATATATTGCAAAATGAGTACCCAATTTTGTTGACACCTTCATCATGTCACACAATTAGTATTTATTTTTTGTGTGGTGAGAACATTTAAAATCTCCCTTCTAGACTTGTCAGTTTATAATATATTATTATTAACCATAATCACTATACTGTACATTATATCTTCAGAACTTATTCATATTATAACTGGAAGTGTGTGCGTTTAAGCAATAACTCCCCACTTCTCTACCCCACCCCCATCAGCCCCCAGTGGCCACCACTCCACTTTGTTTCTATGCATTCCACTTTTTAGATTCTACTTATAAGTGAAATCATACAATACTTGCCTCTCTGACTTATTTCACTTAGCATAATTCTCTTTGACTGTCTAATCTCCCCTATGTGTGCCCACTGCAGTGGAGGCTGCTGGGTAACGGTTCGGTTGGGCTGAGGGGTATGCAGGTGTACAGCTGAGAGGTGGGGGAGCTACATTTGAGTGTGATGGCATATGGCAGTGACAGAAGACAGGGCCTGATCTGGGGCCACAGCAGCTGCAAGGTTTCTGGTGTTTGGCCTGCTTCCCCTCGGCTGCAGGCTGCAGTTTTCCCTGGGCCCTTGCAATGCCATGGCAACCAGCAGAGAGGGCCATGCCAGAGGCATGCAAGCACACAGCTGGGGGGCCAGCCCAGAGTGTGCACGCGACAGTGCGGGTTTCTAGGTGGCTTCTTACCTCAGGGGTTTGAGCTGGCTGCCAGGGTGGTTTCTGGGGCTCCCCAGGGGCAGGAAGAGGAAGTGGGCAGGGACTTAGGAGGCAGCTGGCACCAGCGACTGTGCATACCTGTGGAGAGAGGCCGGGGAAATCTGCAGGGCGGTTTGGCGTCCGTGTGGCCCGAGGCTCCTTCTTCAGCCGTGAGGCCGCTGTGCTTGTCTGTAGACCAGGTCACGGTGAACCACACTCCCGCTGCGTGGCTTCTACTGATAGGCCCCGCTTTTTTTTCTTTTCTTCCTTGTTTCTAGCTCTTTACAAGTGTCAGCTGTGTTTTTGGTGTTTACTTTTTCTGGTGTTAAAAGTAACACATTGCTTTTATTCATTCAAAATCCTATATATATATATATAGGAACAGGGCATCTAGTGGTGACCATGACAGAAAAAAAAAACAACAACAAAAAAAAACTGCTAGTCTCATTTAACTTAACTTCTAGTGGAGAGCAAATAACAATTAACATTTTAAATATATAATGTCAGATAATGATAAGTGGTAGGAAGAAAAATAAAGCAAGACAACGTGATACATTAGGAAGATCATGAAAAGGTTTCTTTGATGGAGCAGAGAGGTTATTAAAGAAGTTTTTTCAGAAGCAGGTGAATACATAAGAAAGATAACTGAGCAGGAGAAATGTCCTTGATACAGCTTTTACTTTTGTAGCTTCTTAGGGCTGTTGCAGACAAGCATACGACAAATAATCCTCCTCCCTGCAAAACATGGATAAATACGATAGATGTTACATTATTTTGTTTAACATTAAAAATTAGATTTTATAAGAATAGGTCTGTGAGCCAAGTGTAATTATTTATATAGCCTTTCAATAGTCTCTAGTTTGTAGCATTCAGCTACGGAAATATAATGCCCTCTCTGGTTAGACATTACTGCATTTTAAGATTTTCCCCTCTTACCACCACTGCAAGAAAGAACCCCTATGGCTTACTATGATCAGTTATAATTTTCATTTAAAAAGTCATTTCTATGTCCTAAAATGGTGGTATATATTTGAATGCTCGATTCACCAAAAGAGGTACTTATTCACTCACAGGCAGTAATTCTAACTTACTTTTCAGTTATTGTATTTGAACAGCGTGAGTATCCTAGGACAAAAATAACAGAGAAATCAGCAAACCAGAAAATAAACTCTTTCTAATACAGAGAGGAAAATAATAGACATTGTTGGACTTTTTCATTTAATGTAGATTATAATTTGACTTCAGAGAGCCTCATTAATAAAATATTTTTGCAGACAAGTTGAAAAAGTGACTTTCTGTAAATCATTGGAGAGGGGGGAAAAGAATGCTGTAAGTATAACTCCCACCCATGCATTACATCATCTATATGCCGGGAGAAGCAAGAACTGATTAGGGCGCCTCTAAACGGGTCATTAGTTAAACAGAAGGCATGTGGCTAGGAAAGCCATTTACTATTTTTTCCAGTAGAATGTTTTCCTAATGCATGGTACAACCTAGGCGACACAATGAGAGCAATTTAGACTTTCATTTCATTTTATTTTTTTAAAGGTAAAAAGCAAGGCTTTAAGAGCTATCATTAAAAAAAAAAAAAAAAAAAAAAAAAAAAAAAGCCCATGGTTATTCAGAAAGAGTCTTTACCATAATTATTAAATAGAAAGAAGAAATCTATTAGCTAACAAAGAGATGGACTAAATCCAAACGGATTGCATCACAACCACAATGTACCTTAAATCTCAAACAAACAAAGGCAATTTTGTTAGGTGAAGTGTTCTTTCTCTCAGGACTTTTTAAATTGCTTCTGGTTTGACAAATAAACACATTGCTGGTTTTGTTTGCTATACCTTCTGATAATTGCAAAACAGTGATAAATGTTTGAAACTGAATCATATTTGCTGTATTAAAGTTCAGTGTACCACCACTTACAAAGTGTGTAATCAGGGTGTATCTCCCCCCCACCCCCCTAACTTTTAGGTAAAAATACTTTTAACATAGTTCTAGTCAATTCAGTTCAAGCCAGAGCACTAAGCCTACATTAAGTACTTACTCTTTATAAAGCAGGTGCTCTGTGAAAGGTGGGATATGAAGATACTAAGATTTGACAGCTGGCCTCTAAGGGTTCGGAATTTAGTGTGGGAGAAAGAGGTTTAAAGCAATTAACCATAAAGTAAGACATAATGTATTAAGTGCTGTAATATAGACACTACGTGACAGGCGAGCAGAGAAAACGGAAGAATTAGTTCTGACAAAGGGAAGGAAAAAGATTCCTGAAAGTGACTTTTGAGCTAATTCTGTCAGAAAACTTTCAGGTTTGGATAGGTATTTGACTTCCTTCCCTGTGTCTCTGACTATTCTTTTCACACATTTGCCCAATGAGTCCAATCAGTAATGTGCCAGGAATTATTTAAGAAGTTTGGAATGAAAAAGTCTGAAACGTAACTATTGCTTATACTAAATATCTGTGGGACGATCAGATTTCGTGTCTTTATGCTAACTCTTCAATCACGTCTCCAGTTCAGATATTGCCTACATGGCATCGTTGCATCTCCCGCTTGCTTTCTCGCTGTCTCATCCTGGATGCTGTGCTCTATCACACACTCCAGATTTCTAAGTTAAAATTTACTTTTCCTCGAAATCTACATATCTAAGTTTTACAAATATGAAGTGAGCATCTAACATATGTCTTGTTCCTGCAAAACCACTCATTTACTCTTTTAAATGTCACTGCCGGAGTTATGTTTGCCTGTGACCTCTGATGCGATCCTCACCCGGGCTCTCCATGTCCCACGTGCAGCACAGGATTGTTGCCAATTAACGATTCCTCAGTTTCTTTCAAAGGTAGAAAGGTCTTCAGTTCAGGGGTGCTTTCATGTTTGTATTTTTTAATTTCTCACTCTGCCACGCATACACAGACAGCTAACCTAGAAGGATTGTTCTCTAGTCTTTAGGGCAGTGTGTGTGTGTGTGCGTGTGGGGAGCTTTTATATCCTAGTAGTAGCTCTCATGCTTATTATGAAGATTAAATAAGAAAAAAAATAGACAGCACTTATTAACTATATTATTATTCTAATGGTCTACGATTTCACCTTTGTTTTTATTCTATTTTATTTTATTTTATTTATCTTTTTTCCTCCCTCCCCCCCATACATACCCTCCCTCCTCAGAGGTTTGTGTCCATTGGTTGTACTTTTATGCATGTATACAAGTCCTTCGGTTGATCTATTACCTCCCCCAGATCTCCCTACCTCTGATTTCACCTTTGACATCTACTTAACAGCTGGCAGTTTGTCACAAAAAAACATCAGAAAAGAAATATACTGGTAAATGTTTTTTTTAAAATATATATTTTATTGATTTTTTACAGAGAGGAATAGAGAGTTAGAAACATCAATGAGAGAGAAACATCCATCAGCTGCCTCCTGCACACCTCCTATTGGGGATGTACCCCCAACCAAGATATATGCCCTTGACCGGAATCTAACCTGGGACCTTGCAGTCTGCAGGCTGACGCTCTATCCACTGAGCCAAACCGATTAGGGCAGAAATATAAATGTTTAGGGAAAAACATCATTTATGAGTAGAGTTGCACGAAGGTCATCCCCAAAATGCATCTCCTGCAGTATTATAAATATGACTCTCTTTGGGGCTGAGGGGCAGGTGATTCAGGGCAACAAGATGTTCTGTAGCAGTCCTGGAAGGCTGGTCAGATGTCTTGATTAATTGCTGCTTTTGAGGCAGAAGTAAGGGCACACAAAACCGTGAACAAACACTAGACTTCCAAATAAGCTAGCATCCAACACAGCTCCAAGCCATCTGAGGTACTCAGCTATAAACTGGAGGTACTTACTTGTCTTAAAGTCATCAAAGAGCTTAGCCAGCCAGCAAATGATAACAATAAACAGCTAACCACCCATGAAACAAGAAATCAGAATTTGCTACTTGTATGCATGCTTAAGCCAGGAGAGATGCCAGTCATTGAGCTTAAAACAAGAGAAAAAGAGGGGGCGTGGAGGCTGCGGCAACTGCATGATGGCATTTAGAATCTCCATTAAGACCCAGGGAAATGTGCCCAGTGTGTACACAGCGGAGGGGAGCATAGCTCTTGGGGGCTCTGGGAAATGAGCTTCCTGCAATGAAGCAGGGTAATTAACCTAAAGCAGATTCTGGCTGCTAAGTGGGGTAGAAATGCCTCTTTTTTTTTGGGGGGGGGGGGGGCAGGCAGAGCCTTCCCTGGTGTGCGCCTGCTGGCATTGTTCCAACAAATTGGAGTTGCCTGGTTTCCACAGTCCCCAGCCCCCCTCTGCCCAACCTCCCCTCTGCCCAAAGGATTCGAAAGTCCTCCTTTATGTCCTTGTGAGCGGGAGGCTGCACTGAGAGGACCTGAGAACTTATGGGAGTGGCTTGGGGAAGAGGCAACTGGATCACTTGGAGAGGGAGGGCAGGGGTGTGGTTCTCAGTCCCTCCAGATTCTGTTTAGCTCACAGTTCGATTATTTACTGAAAATGAGAAAAAGAATCGTGTGTTTTAGCCCTTGATTAAGGAGAAGGTAATGTTTTGTTAGGAAAGTCAGCTGCCGAGATTCAGTCTGAATGTGTCTGGGCTGCCTCTGAAGGGTTTTGATTTGGATAATCACAGAGGTCTTCCTTGAATACTAACTAAGGAGCCCAAGCAGAACAAATTCATTCCTGATGAAGTCTTGCAGCCGACAACATGGGATAATTTGAATCACAACCTGTAAAATTTGATCAGGATGGAATTAAACGACTCTCTCCAAGTGATTTGGCAAGTCTATTTTCACCGTCATTACGGCGAACGTGGGCAGCCCATGAAGGGCCATGCTCATCAGCCATCTCGCTCGTCCTGCTGTCAGCAGGGATTCTGAAGGTCATGCCATGGGGATGTTTGCTAGCCTGGAATCTCTGTTGTAAACATGTGGTACAACACTCACATCTTGGCTTCATTACTATTAGTCTCCATCACTTTCAGACGTGTTCAGATCTATTTAGGGCCCACTAATGCTAGGGCCACCCCTTGAAGATAATGTTACTTTTGCATTTATTGTCATCTGTATGAAACATAATTTCTTCCTATTTCTCCTACACTTTACACCTCATACAGTTAAAAGAGTAGAGTGTACATGAAGAAAAAATTGAAAATTAGCTTATAAACATCAACTCCAACCTTGAACTACCCTGGCCTGAAGGTAGAATTTTCTTTAAGTGGCCTTGATAAAAAATAAAAAAACTTGAATAATTCACTTTTGTTCTCAAAGCTTTCTGGTCAAGCAACATCAGCTTGGCTTTCTGAGGTTAGGGCAGGGGTTAGGGGATGGAGCCAAACATACAAGAGATGCTGAAAGAAGACATGCTTACTCTGAGTCATGTTGTACTAGAATACAAAAGAAAAACATTGTCTTCTCTGTAGAATCCTGTGTCAGCATTGATTTAAGGGAGAAAGAATGATTTTAATAAGTTTAAAATCATTTTTTACATGTTGTTACACTTAACAAGTCACAGTACTTATTTACTACAATTTATTAATAAATTGTAGAAAAATGCACTGAAAATGAAAATCTTCTTAGGCAAATTGGAGGGCATTCTAAGTGCTATTCAGATAAAATGATAGGGCTATTTTGTCTTTGATTTTCTGAGACAAATGCCATGTTACTTGCTATCTCCTTGGCCTTAGAATATTCAACTGGAAATGGTGCTACTAGTTAGAAGTAATTCAGATATTGGTAACATCTATAACTATTATCATACATGGTTATGACATTTTCTTTTATACATTGTAATGGCAACATGAAAATGAGAATATTTTTCCATGGCATGTTTAGCTCAGTAGATAAAGCACTGGCCTGCATATTTAAGCATCCTGGGTTCAATTCTGGTCCAGGGCACACGCCAGGGTTGCAGGCTCCATCCCCAGTAAAGGGCATGCAGGAGGTAGTCAATCAATGATTCTCTCTCATCATTGATGTTTCTATCTCTCTCCCTCTCTCTTCCTCTCTAAAATCAATAGAAAATATTTTTAAAAAATTTTTAAAGAGAATATTTTGTTTTTCTGATATCCTCATGTTGAGCCCAGAGATAAAGAAATATTGAGTATGAGAAAGATTTTGGATCCTTTGGAAAACAGCAAATGTTTTGAGAAATATCTACACATTTTTCAAATCCCTGGCAAATTCCTGCCTTTAGCTATGATAAAATTGCCTTTTTTCATGGGGTATGTCTCTTCCCGTTAGTTTCTCTGTGGTGCTTGTAACAGTTCACAGTCCCTTTCTTAAGATTCTTCCTTCAGTTCCTGGGAAGTTGCATTTAGTTTGTCTCCCACTGGCATGCCTTCTTCATTTCCTGTTTCAGCTCCCCAGCCCTCTACTGCTATCTAAAGAGGCCCTTTGCCAAGTGTCTATTCTGTTTCTGCTCTTTGTCCCTCATACTTTTCATATATTCCTATGGCTTCAAATATTACTGCTAACTTGAAAATCTTTTAACCTATTCCTTTAGAGGCAAACCACAAGCTCTGCTACTGGACTGAGGGGTTCCGTTTGCCTGGACTCATCAAAGTCCAATAAGTCATGAACATAAGTTTGCAGCCAAAAAGTATGAATTTATTCAGGAGATGGCACCATGCCCAGCACCACAGGTGAGCTCATGCTCAAAGACTTGGCTCCCCAATGACTTCCAGAAGATGGGTTATAGAGGGTGGGAAATCATCAGTCATGGTGAATAATGGAATTTGGCTCCTGATTTCTACTGAGTGGTTGGGGCTAGAGTAGTGGGTATTTGATCACCGCACCACTCATGACTTTAGCCATGGAGTTGCTCTGTCCAATTTTGTAAGGATTTGTTCTGTAAGATTGTCCTGATTTCCTGGGTCCAGAGCTAAAACATAGCTGAAGCCAAGATATTATGTTTAACTCCGTCTCAGTAGTCAATATACACGGCATCTTGTTCCCAAGACTACTGGTTGTTGACCAGTACCTCACTGTCCTGAGGGCTTAACGATTAATCAAGAGAGAAGGAGGTGGGTGAGTCAGGGCACTAGGTGAGACCTATTTGAGTCAAAGGAAAAAAAAATCAAAATAAAAGGCCAGAGTTAAAAAACAATAAAGTTTCTGTGTGGTTATAGCTCCATACATGTATCCTATGTAATTTTCCTGACTTCCAGTTCTTTCTGATCATACGGGCTTGAGCAATATCTCTTCCTTGATACATTTGCTTCTAGATTCCTCTCCTTAATATAAATCACCACTCTAATCAAAATCTTTAGGCTCCAGAAAAATACATTCAATATATTCAACTGACTCCTTAATAGCTTTATGTTAAAAAAACAAACAACAACAACAACAAAAAAACTATAGTCATTTAATTTATCCTACACACATTTCTTGATTTACCACTTTCCCTATCTGATCCTTTTTGGATGTTCTTTGCCTCAATGAGTTTTATCACTCTCCATCTTTGTTTCACAAACCAAAAACATGGGAATTACCTTTGATTTACCCTTATAGGCAATAAGCCTAATCACCACTGTTGTTTTAATAAAAGTTGCCATTTGTGGTGAAAGAGTGGCGGTAAAAAAATATAGAAAAATAATTAATTCAAAATGTATGGAAAATGAACTTGTGTGAGATAGAAATGACCAGGTAAATAGGTCTCTTAGCCCTGAAACAAAATGTTAATCATCACCTTTTAGGCTATCCATATTTTAGAGATATTGATAGCATTATCCTAAGAGCAAATATTTATTTACTTGGAATCCAGTGCTTCCTTGCACACTAATATTAATCATAATTCATATTACCTATATATGAACATTTTTTAACTTTTAAAAACAAAATAATATTTACATGCTGCCAGGTTTATATGTCACCCCAGGAAGCGTGTGGCCTATGGGTTATCCCATCAGATCATACCCTTCCCAGCAGGTTGTGTCCCTTCTAACCTTTCTCTCTACAGCAGAAGACCTCCCTCACAAAATAGTCTATGTGTGGAGGAGCGTGCTCAGAGATGCGTCACCTGTTGAGGGTAGATTTTCTCAATGAATCACCAATTCAGGATCCCAGACCCTCTGGTGCATTCGAGGTGTCACCTTGAAAGGGTAGGTGGCATTCTGCCACTTATTGTGTTTTCACAAAATGCAGCCCTTGAGCATGTCCCTTCTCAGGAAAACTCAGTTGCCTCTTGCTGTCTTCCCAGAAGTGAACAAAGAAGAGTCATATCTTGAGTTTTCTAACTTGATTGAACAACATATCACCTGGCTGCAAAGCTACCATATGCTATACACTTTCCAACTGCCTTTAGACCTGCTAAATGCATTCATAGGCTGAGAACAGTGGGGGAAATGTGATAGATGAAATGAAGTCTTTTCCACACTGCCCCTTTTATTATTGTGCTGTAACAAAGGCTGAGGTAGATATGTCTTTTAATGAGAATCGCCAGGAGGTTTGAAGTCAAATATTCTTCTCTTTTCTCAGGTCTCCAGTGCAGGACTCCCTTGCTGTGCTGACCCTGCAGTATGGTCCTAGTGGGAGCTTCAATAGCCTTATGGACTGACTTCCTTCAGAAGGGACTTTTAAAAGTGACAATGAAGCCAGCATGCCTCCTTTCAGGCTCCATTGTCCATGGTTGTACATGTCAGCTTTTCTGGAAAGCAAAAGGCAGGAAAGTTCGGTGGCATTGTAGGAAACTGGTCCCAGCCACTCAAATCCGTCTGTGGAGCTTACAAGCTTCAACGCTCACCTGACTGCAGGTTGGAGGTGAGGTGGGTTTATACCTCTGGGTCCATTCATACATTCCCACTGATGGGCACTGCCCAGAACAGCTATAGAGTGAGGAACTGCCCGGGCTCCTCCCCACATGGCAATGCCCATACCTCTTCCTGCTGTCATAGCAGCTTCATGACACCCGAAATGGGCTCTCAGACACCTGTTTATGTGACAGCGACTCCACCAATTGATATTTGTCTTAGTTTTTCATCTTACAAAAACCAGTGGGGAAATAATTTTACCCTTTGTTTTATTTTTAGTTCCTTCCTGCATGAATTTCGAAATCCATAACACAGAAGACATTGGTGCCGAGGGGAATGAAGGCAGAGGAAAGAAGAAAAAAATAGGCAACGGAATGGCATTTAAAGAGAAATTGTTGTCAGTCAGCATTTCAACAAATATCTGTAAAAAGATCACACTGGAGAAATGCAGTAATGAGAATTTAATGTCAAAATAATTGTAATTTTATGCCTAACTACACTCAACATGACAAAGAATTCTCTTAGTCTTAATTAGAATTAGGTGGGGGCATTTTAATTTTATTCCACAAACCGTTTAGCTCCTGGAACTAACCGCCTCCCAGAGCAATAGATAATAGAAAAACATGGCTGAATCAGATGTACCAGAGAACATCAATAGCATCACACTGATTTCTTAACTCCCCGCACTGGAGCTGCATCTCACTCTAGCTGGTGGTAATTATAATGCCATCTTATCTATCTATTCGACTGGAGGGTTTGACATTTCACGTATGTTACTGTACAGTCATCTTACTGTGAATGAATTCCATGTACAAATGGCAAAAGAAAGTTGAAGAACTGATGTGGATACTTTTTTAATCTGTTACTTCTGAATGAATATCTCAAAGAAATTGTGCTCGGCTTCACATTTTAAGGATTTTTGTAAACTGGCGACACAAATATACCTTTATATTGATATGTTCGTCTGACATTTACTTATTGTAGTAAAGCATCACCCTACCCTATTCTTGCCCTCCTTTTTAATGATCCACAGAGCCACTTAGCATTTGGCCAAGGACAGCTGAACAAGCTTGATTAAATTTTAACCCTTTCCACTCACCTGAAACTGGCAACCCCTAGCCTCCTTCCCCTCAAAACCTACTGGAGCCTTCCTGAATCTAAGCATTGTCCAAAGAAAATCAGGTTTCTTGAAAAAGATAAAAAATTACTTTTCCTCCTCATACTTTATTTTCCTCTATTCTAAGACACACTCTAACTTACATTCAAAGGTGCCTTGAACATTATGTTCGTAGCTGGTTCTAGTTGAAAAAACTTACTCTTACCCATATTATTTAAAAATATATGATCTTTTCATAATGGAGACTTAAAATCTAGAATAATAAAATTAAAACTAGAAAAGAAACATACCCAAAATCTCCAGGGTGGGCACAGGTTTTCATTCATGTGTAAGTTGGTGTGAGATGCAGCATCCTCTTCCGGGTCTGGGAAACCTGCCTACCTTCTACCCTGTAGGAGAAGGCCTATTGGAAAAGTGAGAAGACCCCATGTCTTAGATAAACTTATAGAATCACTAGAGGCCAATGCACGAAAATGTGTGCAAGAGTAGGCCTTCCTTCCCCTTGGCACTGGCATCTATCTGGCACCCGGGACCCAGGCTTTCCTCCTCTGACTGAGCACAGGCACCGGGACCCAGGCTGATATCCCTCTGGCCCATGCTTCATCAGGAAGGACATCCAGAAGATGTCCTGTCTAATTAGCATATTACCCTTTTATTATTATAGATATTTGACATCATCACTGAAGAAAAAATAGGCACTGCTAAGGTAAACTAATACCTTATTGTCTTATTTGCATAATGAAGTTTTATAACTAAGGTCAGAAAGTCTAGATTTACTGATGGTTGCTTTGTTTTAAAAGGTGACCCATGATATGCCAAATTAAGGTTGTTTACAATGTTTGACACAGATGAGGCATTTTGTAACCCATTTAAAAAGTGTTAACAGTGAATGAATGATTCCTCTGAAATTAAGTTATGATTATGGTATGATAAATATATGAAAATATGAAAGGTGAGCGCCTCGGTTTTAAATTTACAACTTTAAATTTTTAAAATCAATACTCAATGTTACACTGAATTCCAGTGTACAAAATTGAATTAAATATATGCTATTTCTCACTTTAATCTTTTAATTGGCGATCAAAATTACAGACTTTGAATATCATGGTAACTCCTAGGCTTCATATATTGTATTTTGAATGTTTCTTTCCCTCAATATTATCTTTTGAGGACTACTATGTGCCAGACACAGCTTTACATGTTGAGAATAGAGGGTTGAATAATGGAAGCAAGACTGTCTTCCTCCTCAAAGCTAACTTTCCGGTGAAGGGAAATAGACAATAACTAGTTAAATATGTAGATATCAGGTAGTGGTGAGTATTTAGGAGAAAAATAAAGCTGGAAAGACCCACTGAGAATGTGATATTTGGAAATAGAACAGAAGATGGAAAGAAAATGAAGCATGGACATATGCAGAGGTGGAGGGAGCACTAGGAAGAGGGTACAGCAGAGCAAAGGCCTGAGCCATGCATGACTGATCAGCAAGGAGGCTAGTGTGGCTGGGTGGAATGAAGAATGGGAACCGTCCTCCGAGAGTGGTTCTGTGTTGCAGATGATGGAGGGCCACCGTTAGGACTGACTTTATGTTTGAGTGAGATGAGAAGGTTAGTAGTTTCACACCCAAATTTTTCACTACTTGAATACATAAATTGTATTTTAGCATCAAGATTTATTTGACAGTTACTCTTTTCAGTTCAAAACAAGGCCAATACCCATGAGTTCGGCTTTCTCCCTGAGTCAGGAAAGAGGGTTGTATTGTATTTTGTCACATAACTATTCATACTGTCAAAACCTAAAGGAGTATTAGCATTCATGCTGTCAAAACCTACAGAAGTATGAGCATTTGATGAAGGACACTGGAATTAAAGCAATGTAAATGAGGCCTAAATTGTACCCAGAAAATCTAGATATACTTCTCATCCTGAAAATCTCTATCTAACTAGGCCCCTTGGGGAAGTAGGCTGATCACAAGGGTGGGGTAAAGAAGTGGGTGGGGGCCTATGTTTCTGTGTCCAGGCCTTCTTCCCAGAACTAGAATCAGGGCTGGCCCTTTGGGGTCTGATCCTTCAGGAAAGCCTGGGGACCAAGGGGAGGGAGCTCGTGCTTGGCAGTGACAATTTAGAACAAGGAGACCAGCTTCCTGCCTGCTGATCCTGGAAGGTCTAGACTTTAGAACAAGGCTCTGCCATGGGCCCTGGTGTCTTGGCACAACTATGAGGTCGATATGGAATCACTATTCTCTTCCAAATGAGCCCAAAGCACCTCCTCTTCAGATGAAATGCTACCCATTCCACATCATTTGCATGTAGTTTCTGTTTCTTTTACTCATAATTGCAAATAAAGGAGCTTGGATTTAAACACATGATGAGATATTTTCTGTCTTTCCACACAGAAAGGACACAATGTTGGTGGGTGTGGCCAATGCTAGATGACTCAATAGGAAGACAGACAGCCTGATGGAGTCACAATTTTTGGTTTTTGGTGTTTTTTTGTGTGTGTTTTTTTAAGAATGGATCTAGAGGATATTATGCTAAGTGAAATAAATTAGACAGAAAACAATATATAAACTGATTTTGGAGACTTATTTTACTTCTTACAATTATTTTACTACATAATAGTTCTTACTTTTTACTTTTTCTATATGAAAGAACACTAAATTTTTAGGGTTAAATTCTATAAGGAATTTACTTCTTGACTCACTAGAGTTAAACTATGTCCCTCTTTCAAGCTGAATAGATGTTCATTGTGAATAGCATAATGATATTATCATATAATTCTTCCAACAATATGTTTTGAGTATACTGCTGAACAAATTTTGGGTTGTAGCAATTTGTGGTATAAGAACAAACTAATGTTGCATGAAAAATATAGTTCAACAACTTCTCTTGAGACTACAAATGTGACAGAAAATACCTAGTCAACACTAATTGATGGTTAATAATTAATTCATGTTCATGTTGCTAGCATACTTACTATTTATTAAATGTCAAACTCTACAGTGTGGAGATAATTTGAAACTTCAAGCATTTCCATCATAAATTACCATGTTTTTATAAAATTAAAAGCATTCTCAGTTATAAGGCTCAATTATTTTTTGTGAAATTAAAACCAAACAATCTATAAGCACCACAGATTTTAAACAGCACTCTGACTTAAGAGATGTTAGAATATTAAAATATGTGTGCCTTTGGATCAATGAGATACCATAAAATTAAATAATACATTCAACTAAAAGTATAATTGATCTACTAGTTACTACAGTGTTTCCCCGAAAATAAGACATCGTCCGAAAATAAGACCTAGCACAACTTTGGGAGAAAAATTTAATATAAGACACTGTCTTATTTTTGGGGAAACAGGGTAGGTACTGTAAGAGGCACTGTAGTCATACCAGATAGAACTAATACATATAAACTCTATCCCTAAACTTTAGTTTTTCAAAGTAGATAAAAATTAGATAAAAAGTTACTAAGTGGTTAGAGCATCAACCTGCAGACCAAAGGGTCTCGGGTTCGATTTCAAGTCAAGGGCTTGTACCTGGGTTGCAGGTTTGATCCCTCTTTGGGGAGATGTGTCTTTCTCATATTGATGTTTCAAGTACATACCTTAATAAAGAAAGTTGGGCAGTGCTTTGATAAGGAAAATATAGATTGATGTTTAAATTGATAAATAGATGCTAGCCAGATAGTGTCAGGAAAGGTATGCTAGCTAAAAGGATTAGACCAGAGGGAAAAGAAATAGAGTGTTTCTGAAAAACTTTAACAAGGCCAGAACATACTGTTTAGCCTTTAAAGTTTAAGTGCCAATAAATGCAATTAAGGAGACAAAAAGATACACATTGCTGATGAGGGTTGATAAGAAAAAGTAATGAAAAACTACATTTAGATTTATAATAGCTATCATTTACTGCAGTCAGAGTCCTAGTCACTCAGAGTGCATCTGATTCTTGAGATAACCTGTTTCTTTTACAGTGAATGGAATTAAATTCTGTGGTAAGGAAAGTGTTTACCTGAATGATCAATCTGAAATTAACAGAACTTTTTGACTTGAGATTCAGGTATGCACATGGCTTTGCGTCTGAAATGCTGGAGGCTGGATGTTGTCTGAAATAATTCTTTCATCTGAGTATTCACACGGACATTATTTTAAAAATTTACATTTATACTAAAGAATCCCAAATTGTAGGGAAAATGAATCAAGTAGTGCTACGTGCATCAACATCGATATAGGGCATACATATACTAAGAGAAAAAGCAGTAGTAAAATGATACATAGATTATGAGTCTGCTTTTATTAACCTTAAATCATGCATAATAAACTATGTAGTATTTAATGATATAAACTTATGATGAAATTATCATGGAAAATCAAGGATTCTATATTCTAGTTAGGGATACATGTTTTCTATCATTTATTTGTAATGAGAAACTGGTTCTTTTGCAACTTTTGTAATATCCTTAGTCCACAGTACATTACAAATTATTTTTATCATTAAAATTATTTTCTATCAATGATTACATCTTAGCATATCTAAGTGTCAGGCTCTAAGAGGGTGTGATTCACTTCAGTTAACAGATAATTTGAAAATCAAAGATTTCACAGCAAATAAGTGAGGGAGCCATTACTGGACCAAGCCTTTTTGTCTATAGCCCTGGGCTCCTTCCTGAACAGACATAATCTGATTATTGACTGAGAATGTCTTCCCATAATCTATCAAAGGAGGAATGTCTTGAGCTGCATTGTCCAAGTCAATAGTCATTAGCTTTATGTTGCTATTGAACACTTTAAAAGTAGTTTAGGACAATCTAGGAATTTAATATTTTGGGAGCTGTCAACTCATGGGTACCTGATTTTTTCCCCCCAAACCAAGGTCCTGATTTTGATAAATTAAAGTTTCTTGGTTGAGAGTTTCACCTTCTTTGATGCTGGACTATTCAGATTATGTTCTGGGTTGGTCCTTCGCCTACTCTGCCTTCCCATTTCAGAGGAAGAATATGTCTGTGAGAGCTCCCAAGGAGTTGTTGTTTTGTTTTTGTTTATCTTTCCTATTGCTTTTCTTCTTGTAATTTAATTTTTAAAAATTTACAGTTGGCATTCAATATTATATTAGCTTCAGGCATACAGCATAATGTTAGACATTTATATTACTTATGAAGTGATCCACTGGTAATTCTGGTACCCACTTGAACCATATGTGGTTATTATAGTATTCTTGACTCTATTCCCTATCCTGTACTTTATATCCCCATGACTGTTTTGTAGCTGCCAATTTGTACTTCTTAATCTCTTCGCCTTTTCACCCGTTCCCATAGCCCCCTCCCACCTGACAATCATCAGTTTGTTTTCTGTATCATATTGCTTTCCAATTGCCTGTTCGTTAGCAATAACTATTCATTATATTTTCCTAGGACATCATTTATGGTGCTTAACAATAGCATTCAAACCAATCGTCCTTAAAATTACTACTACTTGTATACCTGTTATATGGCACCAGTATACCATCTGAATTCACTGGGTGACACTGGGACTAAGTCATTCTAGAGTGCATACATAAGTTACACAAATACAAGGCCCAAATTCCATGCCAATGACTTCTATTGGGCCACTGCTTATCCCCCAGTTCCCATCTATGTCCTTGTAGCGGGTTGCATAGCACCGAGTGATAGAGTGGATAATTCTGGTCTGGTTCTCAAATGGGTCTGAAATGGTTACATTAATAAGTTGATGTAAGCTGAAAAAATGTTTACCTGCTGTACTTCAGCCCCATCCGGGTGTGATCCTATAGGACCTGGTGAGAGAAAATCCTCTCAGTGAGCAGAGTTCGGAGTAGTCTCTTTGGTTATTCACTTTGTATCAAAGTGGCAAGTGATTTGACTAGTTGAACTGGGGCCTTGACAGATAAAGATTGGGAACTACAAAAGAAGGAAGTCTGGAGAATAATATGCAAACTGATTTGGGAGAAGGCACAAAGTTTATGGACTATTGTGCCTTACATTAAGGTCTGACAGAGACAAAAAGCCTCTATAATAGAAGATACTTTTAAACACTTAGGGGGACAAGATGGCCCTTCCTACTAATGCCAGTCAGCTCATTTCTCTGCCAGCACTGTGTTTGTTCAGCAGGCTCCAGGACAGGTTGTCCATGGAGGCCAAGATGGAACTATCTATAGGCGCAACAGTGTGGGTTCCCTCTCCCTAAGGCTGGATTAGGTATTGCCAAGGCTGAATGTACAAGCTGTCAGTGACAGCAATCACTGTAGGCCCTCGGTATGGTATGGATACAAGCTGAACAATTTGGAAGCGCACTGAAATGATACAAGGTGAAATTCCTGGACCTTTTAGAATTATACCCTTTCAATCCTGGAGGAGGCAACAATTTAACCTTATCAGAACTGACATAGTTCTGGATATGGATTTTATTTCCTATACATAATACTTCTGCCAACCTTACCATCAGGCTCTTACTAAATCCCTAATTCACTGGAACTGGCTCTTGCAAATTTCCTCAGATTAACAAAGCAATTTTATGGCCAACAAGGAGAAGCAATGGATGTATTACCATGGCCATGGAATGAATCTACTTGTCTCACTACACATCTGATCACCACAAAGTGTTACCCTAATATGATAAAGAAGTGACTTTTAATGACTCAGTAAAATTACAGCTTAGAGCCAAGGCACAATGCAGATTTGGTATTCTGTCCTTTCAGATGTGTAATATGCATTAAAATAATAGTCAATATATGATTCTGTGTTCCTAATACCTAGAACACTAGTCTCATAACCAGTTAATAAAAGTACTATCAGCTTCTCATCCAATTTTTCCTGTAAACCTTTTGGAAATTTGTTTTTTATACTTATAATTTAGACTCTGTTAGATTATAAATCCTGATAGAGTATTTTTTCAAGGGGACACAATAAAGATCTCACTGAACTTGAAGCTAAGATACCTACCTGATCAAATTGGGCTGCTCATGTCAGTGAGCCAATAAGCAAGGACAGGAGTTATCATACTGCGAGGGGTAATTGATTTAAAGTTGGTAATATATGATGAAGAAAGGGAAGAGTAATTCTGAGACCCAGAACATTCATTGAGTATCCCTTGGTGCTTCAGTGCCCAGAAATAAATCTGAGTGAACAATTTCAGCAATCAAGGTCCACCACAGACAAGTCAACTAAGTGCTCAGACTCCTTGAGGGTTTGGGTCACTCATAAGCAAGAAATCCACACTAGCTGAAGTGAGGCAACTCTAAGAATGGAGATAATGAAGAACATTTTATGACTCACAATGATTCATAGTTGAAGGGACTGCAGTTGCAAAATAACCCTCATGTACAAACTCTTCTGTAAAGTTTATAGCAAGCTAATAATTTGGATAGTTTGTTATAGATTGACATTAACAGGGGACACTAACCTATGCAAATAGTGCACTAGAATTATATATTAAACCTTAAACTACCTTTTTTCCCCCTCTGCCTCACCTCTAATTCCACTCACTGACTCAGCAAACAGTTCCTGCCCAGACAGTTCCTCACATCAAGCTGTGTTGCATCTTTTTTTTTTAATATATTTTATTGATTTTTTACAGAGAGGAAGGGAGAGAGCGAGCTAGAAACATCAATGAGAGAGAAACATCGACCAGCTGCCTCTTGCACACCCCTACCGGGGATGTGCCCGCAACCAATGTACATGCCCTTGACTGGAATGGAACCTGGGACCTTTCAGTCCGCAGACTGACGCTCTACCGCTGAGCCAAACCAGTTTCGGCTGCGTTCATCTCTTGCATACTGCTGGTTGTGTCTCTGCGTATCATTTGGGATAGTTGTGCGAGCTAGCTTAGAATTTACATGTGTAATGCAGAAGTTCTAGAAATTTATGACTCATAGGAAAACTCTAAGCGAAAGAGAGTGTCTGATGGGTAATTGCTTCCTCTTTATATCTCTTGAATCATAAGAGCCTTAGTATACATTTCCTCAAATAGTCCAAGTGGGATTGAGCACCCAGTATCCATTGAAGCAATTTGAAAACATATCTTTATATAAGCTTTCTCTCCTTTCCTGTTATACTTCCCATGAGTCTTAGTCCATTCAATCTGCTATAACAAAACATAATAGACTAGATGACTGATAACTTTTGGAGTCTGTAAAGTCCCAAATCAAAGCACCTGCAGATTTGGTGTCTGGTGAGAGCCTGCTTCTTGGTTCAACTTCAGCCATCTTCCTGCTGTGGACTCTCATGGTGTAGTAGAAGGTGAGGCAGCAACCTAAGGTTCTTCTATAAATGCACTAATCCTATTCAGGAGGGCTCCATTCTCTAATCAGCTCCCCAAAGGCCCTACCTCCAAATACCATCACATTAGAGATCAGGTTTCAACATACGAATTTTGGAGGGACACAGACATTCAGTCTATGTTTCCCTGGTTCTGTCCTTCTGCTTCCTGCAACCATTTGCCCAATAGACCATTTGCATTTAAGGGAATCTAAACTAGAAAAGTAATGGGAATGTGCCTATTCATCTATAAATAAAGTCCTTAATTTTATTATTATCTCTGCTTATCCATACCTCTGCCAATTTACAAAGCATCAGAATAGATAATTGTGGAGATAAAAGACAAGAGGAAATCCTACAGAAACACATTGTAGATGTCATAAAAGAAGAAGCTGGCAGAAGAGAGAGAGGAGACACTGAATGTGAATAATAGAAGATTCATATTCTATAGCTTAGCAAATTTGGGCAGGTAGATTTTCAAATTCTGGGGTCATCCCAAAATCAAACTTAAAAGTTATGATAATTTGGGAACATGTGTTGAAAGAAATAAATCAGTTTTTAAAGTCATCATTTGGAAGCAAGTTCAAAACATTTTCTTTTATGGTGCTTTCACTCAGCTGGAAGCACAAAGTAAATATTAAGACAGATATCTGGAAGTGGAGAGTCTTGTACAACAGATCATTCACTAGGTTTGCAGTTACTTGGGCTTGGTGATAAGTGTTTGCTTTAGGGTGGACTTCGATTTTATTTAAACTTGTAATTCAATGGTGATTCAGGGGAAATTTGGTCAGGAGCAGAGGTAGAAAGTGTTTTTATAATAGGATAATGCTTTCTCAAACCCTGCTGATTAGATTACTAAAGAAATCATTCTTTGGGTCTTCTCTCTTAATAGAGTGTTTACCACCTGACTGCAAACCCTACTCAATGCAACCTGTGCCCTCTGCTTGGCCTCCTCTGCGCTCCCCAATTCTCTGGCACTCTGGGAATAGAACACTTGCCACCAAAGACTATGGTTATTTTCTTGTATATCTTTTCTATTTAAATTTTGAAAACATACCATGTAGAAAGGTATTCCTCGTGTTTTATTTGAGTGCCTAGCAGGTAGTATTACTTTATAAATGCCAACAAAGGTAACCATTTATAAGATGAAGTATTTTTAGATTTTACATATCATCAGTAAGTTTTCAAATATATCCATCCTAAGTGAAATAATAAACTTACAGAAGAAAAGCATGTTATCAGTATCTATAGAATTACATAAAATTATTCCATTAATGAATGCTTAGCATATTGATATAAAGCAAGACTGAGAACCATGAATACACACACTTATCATAACAACCCACAAGAACACTAACCGTTGCAACAGTTACCACAGAGACTCTACTTATTTTTCTCTTACCTTGAAGAGCTCAGCAAAAAAAGTGTCTTACAACAGCTCATATTTTATAAAAAGAAAAATTTTGACTTAGTAGGAGGGCCTTCAGAGCATTTCTACATACATGCACATGGTAATATCAAACAGTGGAGTCTGCATCTACCCTGCTATTGTTCTGTACCTGAGAGACAAATGATGTATTTGAACACAATGACCTTCTGCCCAGTCATGGAGATCAACTAACACAGAATCCAAAGCGGAACAACTCCAGTGGTAGCAATCTCTCCTGGAAAACATCTGCTACCAGCTGGGTGTGTTTACTCTGTGGCAGCACAGGCAGATGTGCTCATAGACAGCCCATCTGTGTGGTGATGGGAGGCTGGAGGAAGCTGGGCTGGATGGACAGTAGGGAGAGAGCTTACGGTAATATACTGAGTTGCTCTAGAAATGCAAATTAGCACCTCATTGCATATTTTCCCCCTTCCAGTGCTATTAGTGTCTTAACACTAACTAATTTGTGTACACTACTTATAATGAGCAATGAAGTTTACCTTTGGGACTGCTCTTAAGAATTTAGGCATGATATGATTAATAGTTCAGAGAGAGTAATTGTTAATGTAAAATTAATATTAAAAGTTTAGAGAATAAGTGCCAGTTTAAATTATTTTTATGCTTGAAAATATTATTAAGACAATATTTTTGGTCTATGGGAAAAGATAATACTGAATAAAGTCAGGCTCAGCTTTTCTAAAACTGCAGCTTTTACCTGTTATCTTGTGTTGTTTGTTATTTGCAAGTACTAGCCCCATGTATGGTCTGTAAAACATAATTTAATACTCTACAGAAGTGATGTATAAAGTTGTCTATGACTTTAAAAAATAATAAACTTTTATTATATAATTTCTTTGATTTTTTTTATGTTAGTGCATCTCTGAATCTCCAAGGGAGAGATGTACAGAATTGTCATTCACTCAGGCATTTTTGTAGAGCATGACCTGGACTAACATTCTCGTGTTTAGTTGAGAGATTCTACTTTGGCGATTGAATTAGAAATCAGCAATATAGAAGCAAAAAAGAGGAGATATTTATATTGGCATTCAATTAGTTCATATAATTTGTTTATTGAAATTTCAGAACTTAAGCAATGAAGTGTCCAAAATCTTTTTTAAATGGGTGGAACACTAATTTTATTCCTATATCTGAAAAAAAAAATTTTTTTTAACTTTCATGGGCTTGTGCACAATGAAGGTCATACATAGGGAGAATCATTAAGCAATCCCCTTAATTTGGAGATTAAGTTCCTTTCATTTTGAGCAAGAGCGGGAAACTAGTTTTTATTTTTAATTAATATAAAATGGATGAATTTAGCTATCTGCACAAGTTCAACCCTAAGATATTTCCGGAAATAGTTGCTAATGGAGATGAATCGAACACTCAAATTCAATAAAAATGTTTATAGAGGAACCTCACAATTAGACTTTAAAATTGTTATCATAAATACGTTTTGTAACACATAAAGTCAGATTCTTACATAAGTATAATCCTCCTTGTATGAATATATATATATATATATATATATATATATATATATATATATATATAAATAAATAAATAAATTTGGAGCAAAAGTTGGCATTGTTTATGCAGCACTATCCAGGGGGAAAACTAGAAGGCTCACATCTTGTCATTAGAGATCATTCTTTTATGGAGGGCAGGGGCCATTTATTACACTATCCTAAAGCCAATGTCAGACACCCCCTCCTATGTACACACCTATACTGTTGTTCTGTGTTCATTACAAAATAACTTACTTGCAACCTTCAGTTTCCCAGGGAACTTCTTTCCAGTTGAAAAGAGGCAGCATAGCCTGTGGGATGGAGGGTCAGGGGTAGGGGTGGAGGAGGTCACTGGGGGAAAAAAGAGGATATCTATAATACCTTCAACAATAAAAAATGTGATGGTTAAGACAGTAGGTAGACACTGAAATTAGATTGACGGCTTTGGTTCAAATACTGATTCTCTCACTTCTGAACTGTGTGACCTTTAAAAGTCGCACAACCTCTCATTTGCAATATCTATCTCATAGGTTTATGGTAAGAACTGATTATATGTCCAGAATAGAGAGGAATGACCCCATAGCATATAGACCTTTGAAATTAAAAAGTAATTATGCAGATATAAATAAGATCAATATTCATTAACCATTATTAATGATCCATGATTCACTGTTGATCTCTAGCAAATATTTCAGAATTGCAGAATGCTAAAAGTGATCATATGTAATATAATTTCGGGGGGGGGGGGGAATAGTGCAGTCTGAAAACAAAGACTAAAGGATTTAAACATTTGGTTTTCCAGAATCATCTCCTGGAAGTGAACTGAAAACTAGCAAATTTGAAATCGCAGGTCATAGGAAAACCTTGAGAATGTGCAGTGTGTGAGAAACCATTGACCTCTGTTGCCATAAAGCTGTAGTGACCAGCTGACAGCAGTTAGCAGGACTATAAATTGAATAGAAATGGCTGTAACTTGTGTAACATTCTCTTCCTTCAACTACAAACACAACGAACCACACATAAAATTGTTAAAGATTTCCTGATGTTCATGGGCTTTTGATTTTGTTCAGTCTCATGCATACTCTTTAAATAAATGCCAAATTGTCAATGGCTGAGACTGAGAGGCAGGGAAGACAAAGGTATTAGCTAAACCATGACCTTATATTGGTGTACAAAGTAAAACCAAGGGCTTGGGTATAAGAAATAAGAGAAAATTGAAAAAAAAAGGATTTAATTTATTTTACAATATTACAAATAATAAAACAATAACATCCAATTGCTCTACATAAACAATAGGAAAAACAGTGTTGGACAGAATGAATTTGACAGAATAAACCTCATCTTTCATTTCCACAAATTATATAAGAAATATTCAGTAGCAATTATTCTGTGCAGCAATGCTATCTTTGTAAACTTTTTTTCCTGCTATTTACATTTGAACCACTTGTGCTTTTGCCTACTCAAAGAAACCATGTCTATTAAAAGGTGCTATTTAAATGGGAGACACAGAGCCTGAAACCACAATCTGAAAACTGCAATTCAAACACATTGCCAGCTTGAAGACATTTTTTTTTTAATTTTAAAGTTTTCTTTTTATTTAAGATTCAGACAGACTAGACCCTTATTGTAACTCTAGGTATGAGCAACAAAGAACTCATAAAGTAGACACCTCTTAAAGCAGGTTAGTAACTGAAGTCTCAAAAGGACTTCTTTATTCTACGGGGGTCTTATCTCCAGGGTGCTTCACGGTGCGGCCCCTGAAGACGTTAGCATAACACAAGTCTAGTGTGTGTATATTCCAGACTCGGTGTGTATACACACAAACACACATATATAGCATTGTATATATGCATCACACATGTCTATTTGTACTATATAGATATATCTATAGCACATATATAATAAAATATCTATTTCTAGGTGGTCTTTATTTGGATTTTCTTTCATTAAATACAACCAATAACCTCCTCTCACTTAATCCTTACAACATTGGTATATTGATAATGTCTGATGGGAAATTTCACACCTGTAGAGGTAACAACTAATTCTATTTAACTCTTTCTACACCCCTTCCACAATTATAGCTACTTCCAACAATAACCACGTGAAAACAACTCTTTTATGGACCAAATACTGTGCATTGGGACGAACTCGCTCGGTCAGAAATAAATTATTTTACTCACCTTTTTCCTGTGTAGTAGCTTAATAACTACTTGGTATGTACACTACCCATAATGTATAGAAGGCAGCTATGCTCACCACTATACCACCAATGCAAGCATAGCGTCACTGAAATAAATTGCTTCTATAAGCATATATGTAGAAATTCCCATTAGCAATTGATACACACTTCATATGATACACAATACATAAATACATTTGAATGCCCAGCACCTTCTTTTAGATAGAAAAACTTCCACAATAATTTCAGCAGTCCTGTGGGCTGAATAATTAATTAGAGTTGCCCAGAAAATCTGTTACTGATTTTTTTTTTTTTAATTCCAGCAACTTAATATTAACAATAGAACAGGCTGGGTGATCATGATGAACAGGTTCCCATGGCCTTCTCATGTCAACAGCACAGTAACATCTATGTTCTCCGAAGGACAGGAACCTTTCCCACCCAGCTGCCTGAGCATTGCCAGGTACTGGATTAAATCGTAACAAAGATATAAAAATAAAAAAAAAAACCTAAAACTAAAGCTATGAACATATAATAGTACAAAAGAAAAAAAGCTGGCATTTCAAGTATGCATGTATAATTTGATTTTATCACGGTCCCTTTTGCCTCCTTATTGGTCAAACCTCAATTATTTTCCTATTCTTGCTGTCAGCTTTCGGTGATCTCCTTGCCCTATTAAGGCCACAGTAGTTCTTGAAGCAGGAGGCATGGATGGAAAGGCTTATGATAGGGAATGAAATGATCATGTACAGTTTGTATTCTTTGAACACTTTGATGCCTTAATTGAATTCATTCTTGAGTATGGAAAGCTCCCTGAGATAAACAAAAGTAGTCTCAGTTGATACTGAAGCCCTTTTTTATAAGCCGAACATTTTCAGAACTGGGCAACGCATTTAGAAAACAGAAAGGACGGGGTAACAAAGCAATGTGAAGCTAAAAAGGCACTACCCAATGCATCTATGAGATAAGCTTCAATGCGCAGAACAGTGAATGGCTGGGATGCTTTTGCTGTGGCCTTAAAATTATTTAAATACATTTGTCTAAAATGCAGTAAAAATGGCAAGGTACCTTGCTGATATTTTTTAGGACATACTTTAAATAAGTTCTGAGATTAATTTTACATATAAGATTTACTTGTGATTTCAAAATTTCTATAAAATTCAATAAAAGGCTACTCAAACAACTTATTCACAAATGGTCAAAATGAAGATTCTATAAATCCCCTATCTTTGATTTATTAAGTCCATCAGGTTTTTCAACTTTACATTCATAACATGTGCCTAATTCTTTTTAAATTTCTAGAAGATAGGAGATTAATGATAAAAGTACATATGTTCTATCCATTTGTAGCTAAGCATCTCTTTATTCTACTTTGTTTTCCTAGAGACACATGAATTCTCAGAAAATATAGTCTCCTATATCACACAGTTCTAACGTATTTTTAAAAATACCAAATATCATTAATATATTAAGAACTGTACTGATATCTTTTTTTCATGACTTCATTTACATGCTCCACGCTATTTACTCTTTTTTCCCCCCTCAGACTGTCTTCTCTAAAAACAAAGCATACATACTCTGCATGCTATTCTTCTTTCTTCAAACTGCCTTGCCTAAAAAAACAAGAAGTCAACTGAGTTGTTTCACACAAGAGTAGAAGTGGAAACGGAGCACTTCTGCTTTCAAAAGAAACAAGTTACCATCAGAATCACCTACCAGTGTAGCATGAGTTACCAGCAAACAGGCCTACTGGTCGATTCTGTTACACGCTACAATATCCTAACTCACTTTATTAATAACTCCATGTGCTTCTATGAAAACATATTAATATGATAACACTGAATAAATTTAACCACAGAAAAAATGTTGGTCAATTGAATCCATTCAAAGTGCAAAATACTGACATACAGTTTCACTGTTAAGCCTATTAAAATGAATCATCTCTGTTACAGAAGCAAAACTCATGTTATTTCTGCACTGAGAAAATCTATGCTATAAGGAGCATGCCAACCTTTCTATTTCAATCAGGGGGATATCAAATAACTGGAAGTCACATTCAGTCCTATCAGGTGAACATTTACTCTTAAAGGCCAAAGTGCTTCCACAAAATTATGATGAAATGTAAACACCATGTAAGTCTTCCTTCAAATAAAAATAAAGTTTGAGTTTTGAAAATTTAAAATACCTAAAGAGGACTTTCACATTAATAAAATAACACATTAATATATTATTTTCACGAAAAGAAAATGGTTTGTTGTGTAGAAACATCAGTATAATCTTTGGTACCAAAAGTACATTTTTTTTCTCGCTAGGTGACATAGAACATCTTTTCTTTAGAATGATTCAAGATTATTTAATGGTATAGTTTAGCTGGTACCTTCTATATCACAGGAAAAAATTCTGGAGGTTTAGAGTTGTGCAAAATAAAACTTTTTTTTTTCTTTTTACAAAGTCATTGTGTGATTGCTCTTTAAAAATTTAAGAAGTTTAAAAATGACCACATGAAGGTTATTTATCTCACTCATATTTGTCTTAGAAAGAATTTCTAAACACCCCAAACCAAAAGAGATTCCAGACAAATAAAAACAGAAATGGAAACATAAAACCCATGATCAGACTCAGAGTCCTGACTAAAGGCATTTCCTTGAGTTGTTGAATCTCGTGTATTTCTCTGCTCAGTTTCCATCTTCATATCTGCTGACAAGAATGGTTAATTTCCCCAAGGGCTGAGTTGTGTTCCGCTGTTCCTTTTCTCATGTGTGTGGCATCACAGAGGCAGCCCGACAGTGATGAACATCTTCGTTTCAGTAAATAATGACAAGTGCATTGTTGGATCTTGTAAACAGTACTGATTATACATTCAAACTGTGTTCTTCGTGGAAGTGGCACTTACTAGGACCCTTGAAGTCTACATATTTAAATTTTAGAGCACTTGGCAGATATTTCATCAGCTGGTAGTGGATTTCTCATGAATGTCCTTGATCACCTTTCAGGTAATTGGTGGATGCTGAAACCCAGTCTTTGTTTTGGATCCTATTTTCAGATCTTAGGAAGCATCTTCAGAAAAGAAGTGCATATTCAGTTTGTTTGTCTGTTTTCAAATGTGCTTTATTGCTTTACACACTTTCCTGTGGTCAGTTTCAGAGCGCCTCGATTGTGTAGCACATTTAATGTTTTGAATTCTAATGGCATTCTGTGAGGACTTGCATTAGAAAAGTACCTATATTTTAAGTCATCATAGTAATGATATTTGACGGCTTTTCCATTCAAATCCTTAGGGAAAGGCCAGAATCCATACAGGTGAATTTCATCACAGAATCTTGTGGCAAGTGTGTACATGAGGAGGCCTGTGCTGGGTCTTTTGATAGGAACTTTGTTTGTCAGCCAGTAACTGGAAAAAACAACAGCACACACATACACAGAAAAGATAATTTAGAGAAACATACAACATAGCCTATATCAAATATACTATGAAGAATTGAAGTAAATGAAATTTGAAAAGTATCTTTATAAATAATACACAAAGATTACTGAAGAAATGTATCTCTTAAGCATTTAGAATACTAATGCGTTTATTTTGTTATATTGCTAATTTTAAGGTCATAGAATTAGCCAGGGTACCTGAAATGTTAGGTAAATATTGTTGTGTAATCTTATATTAAAAATAAATTAGTAGAAAACATTTATATACAGACTGGAATCTTCTCAGAAAGTGTTAAATATGTTGGGAAAGGCATAGTAAGTGGGCAGTGACTAAGTAATCTCCTGGGTAAAGAGAATTTGAAACTATGCTTATAGTTTTTCAAAACTTCTTATTTAACTTAAAAACCCCAAACAAATAAATTCTTTACCTGCATTATAATAACATATTTCTTCAACTTCAGTTGTCCAAGTAATATTTTATTAAGGCTAATTAAAAACATTGCCTCAACCCATAGAAGAACAACATAAAACATATATTTGCAACTAATTCACCACTTATTCAGTTTAACATTTTGTAAAATTGGTAAAATATATGTCAGTGCTAATAAGTATTTTATACTATTCATTTTAAAAGGCATTAAAAAACCCCAAAATGTTATAACCCATCATTGTTGCCACACTTTGTTCATTTGACAAGCATGACAAGCACAAAAAACTCAGAAGTTAATCAGCATCTCTGGTATGGAAGGGGGTTCCTAATAGTTCTTGATATATTCATTACCTTGTGTGGAACCTGCTGAAAGGGTTATAGATGTTTCCCTATTTCAAAGTTGTCCAATAATAAATTGCCGTATTTTTTTTAAATTTTGTTTTAATTAATATCTCCTATTTGAGGAAATATATTTCTGCCATCCAAATGTAAGGGGAAAATTATTAGATTTTTGGTCATAGTTGTATTTAAACACTTGGCTTAGATTTTATATACTATTATTTCAATTAAAAAAAAATTCATGAAGCTTTTCAGGGAAGAGCAAATATATCTAGACTTAGACCCACTGCACCTCCATGGCAGTGCCAAAGAGCGGCAAGCCAAGCAGTAAGGAGTGAGCAGGTGGGCAGTAAGGAGTAAGGGACCCTGAATTGTTTGAGGGATATCCACCGGGGGGTCCCAGACTGCAAGAGGGTGCAGGCCAGGCTGAGGGACTCCCCTCCACCCCCAGCCCCGTGCCTGAACTTGGTGCACTGGGCCTCTAGTCTATATATATATAAAAGCCTAAGTGATTGGCAGACCGTTCGATCAGCTGACTGTTTGACCAGCTGACTGGTAGTTATGACGCACACTGTCTACCAGCAGGTAAAGGCTCACCACAGGGATTCTGTCCTACATATTTGTCAATGTGTTAGTTCATTCTTTAGAGTAACCCGTGTGGAGGGGCTATATAAAGTAAAACTTAAAGCGGTCATCCTGGGCATGCTGAACTAGAACATCTCTGGTATTTTGCTTTCAACTGTTCAAATAGTCCTTTCATGTATTCCCAGTCTGCAGTATGAAACATAACACGAATTCCTTTTTGTTAAATGCATAAAACTTAAATTTGTTTTTGGTAAAGTTAGTGATACTTGTTTTTAAAGACTATGAGATAATTTGTCTTGCCATAAAAGAAAGGTTGGTGATAATTTCTTTAAACAAAAATAGAACTTTCAGTACTGTACACCCTGAGAATAATTCAATCCACCATGAATTAATTAATCCTTATATTATTCCAGGGGAGCAAAAAATGATCTTATATCTTCTTCTTGTGTGAAGAAACAAAAAGACAGAGAGGCATATTTTATGTGATTTGGCAAGCTAAGAGTAAACACAGGAGTAAAAAACACAAACAATCTATTGAAAAGCTGCAAAGATGATAATAATTTACTGAGTATCCACAATGGGCAGAGGTAGTGTTAAGAGTTTTAGGTATGCTGTTGTTTTTTTTCTCCACTTAATACTCACCTTAAACCTATGATCAGATATTATTTCACATATGAGGAAACCAGGCTTGAGAAGATTATATAACCAGTATAAGATCATGGAAATTGCAGGTAATGGAACCAAGATTTAAGTCCACATCTATCTGACTATAATATTTTCAATTTTAACTAAAAATAAATTGATTTCCTTAGTTTTCAAGCTGAGTAATCTTGAAAACTAAGGAAATCAATTTATTTTTAGTTAAAATTGATTTCCTTAGTTTTCAAGATTACTCAGCTTGAAATAGCAAGTCCCAGAAGTCTAGTTTCCACATGGAGTTCACATGGGGAAAAATGAAAGGACTGGAATATGTTTTGGTGATTAACAGTCTGCTGGTTGGTAATGTTTTTTACACAAAGGTCTTTTGTATGTTTTTGTTTTGTTTGTTTTTGTTTTGTTTTATTCAAAGAGCTGACCAATATGCAGGAGCCACGTTTTATACCCTCTCAAAAGTATTTAAATCAGAAGAGGATTTTACAGTTTCAATATATAACTTACTTAACCACACTGCAAATGCCAAAGGCAGTGACACTGTATCAAAGGGTAGGGATTTCCATGCAGATTTAAAAGTATTTTTAAGTGTCATGGAAATGAAAGCAGGGATGTGTAACCTCAAGAGGTCAATCTGTCAATATTTTTATCTGGGAGCCCTTTGTATACAGAGGTCTGTATTAAGTAGGTGATAAAAAGAAAACAGAAAATTCTTTCTGCAGAAGCCTTCATAATCTACATACAGAAAATATTTATCCACCTTCCTAAGCCTAATTCATCAGAGGCACAGAGGAATTATGGCATGTGGAAAAAGTAATAATAATACCTTAGTCCCAATAATCTCTATATTCTGTTTGGTACCTGTTTATGTTATTAGATGTCCACTTTAGAAATCCAGACTTTGACTTTAGCTCTGAATTTCATTCTTTTTCTTTTTATCTGGCCAGTTCCCTAGTCAGTTTATGTGTAAGTGCAGTGTTAAGAAATTCTCGATCTACCTAAACTATATTGGTTTTGCCAAGTGTCGCATATTTTATTAGTGAACATACAACTCTAATGACTGCGATAGTCATTCTACTTGAAACTCAGTTTCAAAGTACTTTCACATGAACCTTATAAAATTCTGTTATATATCATATAGTATATATTGTATTAGCATTCCTACTTCACAGAAGGAGCAGTTAATAGCTTAAGAAGTAAAATAACATGCCCAATTTTGCTCAACCAATGCATTGTATGTTGGTATGTTGGTAAATGTCTAATAGCAGACACTGATTAGGGGAGACCATTACAGACCCACAACATTTGCCAGTTTCCGTGGTGTAAATGTTCCCATCACAGCCGATTTCAGGCTTCTAACCTGACATCAGTGAACACTGAGATGGGAAGACATGACATAATCAGTTCTTGCAAGCCAGCTCCAGTATACCGTTGACTGCAGAAAAGACATAGAAAGTATACCTCCTGACCTGTAGCTCCATAAGATTTGTATAAGAAAATTCAAAGTTAGAGAAAGGTGCCGTTGAGAAATTTCCATGCAGTTGTTTATTTTTGCCCTGTTTGTAAAGAGAGAAGATAGGGGAATGACTTGCATATCTGTAAAGATAGCTTCACTACATACTAATACAGAAGTTTAACATTATGTATCTATATAATAAAAGCCTAAGGGACCATTAGGGCAGAATTACCAGAACAATTGGTTGCTATGTGCACACTGACCACCAGTGGGCACTCAATGCAAGGGCTACCCCTGGTGGTCAGTGTGCTCTGACAGGGGGAGCACTGCTCAGCCCGAAGCTGAGATCACAGCTGGCAAGTGCAGCCACAGCGGTGGAAGCCTATCCTGCATCCATGGCAGAGCTAAGGAGCAGGGAGCTGAGCGGTAATGAGCAGTGAGCAGGCGGGCGGTAATGAGTGAGGGGTTCCGGACTGCAAGAGGGCACAGGCCAGGCTGAGGAACCCCCGCCCCCCCCAGCATACATTTCATGCACCGGGCCTCTAGTTATGTAATAAAATAGAAAGATAAATCTATTTCATCTCATGGTATTATAACACAGTGCTGGATACAAAGTACGTACTAATGACTGTTTATTTAATTTCTTCTTGCTGGCCTTTTGGCGATATGTAGTGTTAAAAAAAAAAAAGTGGGGAACACACATCTCTGAGTGACAGTATTTAATAGTGGGAAAGCACTGAAAAAGTGGAAGTCTTGGCTTGGCTGTACCTTTAGCAAATTATGTGATCTTGGGCAAACCCCTTAAACTTATTCAGTGGCACATTATCAACCAATAAAATGAGATCCCTGATATGGTTTCTACCACATGTGAAACTGTCATTTATAAAAGGTCACAGCAACCTGAATTTGGATTGAGGAACATGAAAGTTTATCCAGTTGTATTGGTAATCTACACTTTATGTTTTGCTTGTAGTTATTCACTACTAATTATTTTATGATATGTGTGATCTGAAATAACATGCAGCGTTTCCCTTCAATAACATTATAGAGCTGTTTGATAAAATCAATCCTGCTGAAAATTAATTTCTAATTCTCTATAATACTTTTAACTAGTGGCCATAAAGTTTACTTACACAGTCATAATAAATTAATTTTTGATTTTCTAAAAATTATAATACTATTCACTATAATTTCAAAGGTAAAACTAATGGGAGAGAATGATATCACATAGGAAAATGGAATTTTGTTGAGACGAGAGAAAAGTAAACAAAAATAAACAGAGGAATCCTTTAGACTTTATCATTTCAGAAACCAGAATCAATTTAAAAGGACTACACCAAAAGTATATCATAAGTTAGTTAGATTTTGGAGAAGGAGAATCTAAAAATGATTATAATACATAAATGAATTCTAACTATTTTGAGACTACTTAAATATTATGCTTAAAATTTTGAACTGGAACATGGAGGTTATGGCAAAAATAAAGTGGATGTAAAGACAAAGGTTTTAATAAGCTATTTTTTAACCAGATTGAATTCTGAAAGATAATTGAAATTAATAGTGTAAATGTCAGAATGAGGAAGTGGTGACATCCAATGGTGAAATATAAGCAACATAGAAGGGATATGGTTTTGAAGCATGATGAAGAAGTTAAATGAGGTTAATCTTTTTGTATTATCTTTCTTATGAGATTAGATTGCTTTTTAAAAATCAACAATTGTAAAAAACAAACCTTACATTTTTATTATTACAATTAAAAGGAAGCAATAAAATCATTTATCATAAGACATGGCATTCTATAGAAAAAGAAAGAAAATCAACTGGGATAGATAATCCCAAAACCTAGCAAAAAAAAAAAATGAGTCATATATTGTAAGATGAAAGTGGTATTTTACTCATGCAAATGTTTCCTTTACAAACATTTAGTCTAAGGAAGCACTTAGAGATTACATTTCCATATCCCTTAGCCAAACATAAAAACAGTTTCCCAGTAAAAGTCCATTTTACTGTTACAAAATGTAAACAACTCTTTTAATGGTCTGATCTTATTTATGCTTGATTTGGGCTATTTTCAAATGTATATGTTTAGTTTACATTAACCTTCCTGATAGGAATTGTACTGAAATCTATTTCAGAAGGAATATGGACCAAAAATGTGATCTCTAATCCATTCAGTAATGTAGAATGCTTGTAGCAAAGTGTACAATTATCAGCCAAAGATTGAGTTCTTCTCAGAATCCAGTGAAGTAATGAAATAAAAAATGGCCATAAGCAGGTTTGAAGTGTTTTTTTAAAGCTTTCCCAGCAAGTATCAAAATAACAGCATGGGGGGAGGTTAGTTAGATTTAGGTCATTATTCTCTTTTTATTCCTGCCATAGAGGATGTGATGCTGAAGTGACTTGACATTCAGACATTTGCCTTGTCTTTGGCATAATTTATCATGCAGTAAAGGACATTTAGTAAGTATAGAATGGAGATTCTAGCTTAAAAACAAACAAACATACAAACAAACAACAAAGATGGGGGTATTGCTAACGTAATGCCAGGGATGCAGGCTGTGAGCTCTGTGTTATACTCCAAAGCTACGTATCACTAGAAATAGAACTGTTCCACATGATTAATTAAGGTATAAATTTAAATTTTTATATAAAGTTTGAAGGGCTATAAGGTTGATATGTAATATATTTCATCAAGTCAAATGTCAATAAATACTTATTTTCCCCCTCCAGATGTCAATCTTTATTTGATGCAAATTCAATCTCATGGAATCAATGCAATTTTCCTCCCTTTTCTCTTTTTTTAGCATAACTATTGCTGATCTCCTTAACATATTTTTAAGGAGAATCACTTAATATATAAAGCACATTTATAAAGTAGTTGCTGAATGGAAGACTATTAGTAGATATTTTTTTATAAGAATGCTCTTGTACTTCTGAAGAAATAAAACAATAAGAAATTACATTATGTAATATAATATTATATTACATTATGTAATATAATATTCTTTACAATGGAAAAATATGGAAGTGAAAACAGTACTACACAACCAGACTATTGTGTTTTTTTTAACCTGCCCCTTTCAGTTATTTTAATATTCAGTTAAAATTCAATGTCAAAAGAATGAAGTTGCACCCCTTCATCATACCCATTGCAAAAGATAACTCAAGTGAATCATACACTATAGTTAAGAGGTAAAACTCTTAGAAGAAATAGAGGAATAATGTAACATGACCTTAGCCAAAGCCTCCTTAAATATGACACCAAAACCACAATTGATAAAAAAAATAAATTGGACTTCATCAAAATTAAAAATGTTTGTGTTTCAAGGAATACCATAAAAATGAAATGGGAAGAAAAAAACCCCCACAAAAAAACACCTCGCGACAGAATAGGTGAAAATATTTGCAAATCACATAACTGATAAGGGACGTGCATTTAAAATACATAAATTTTATAGCTCAATAATAGATACACAAAAATACTTAATTTAAAAATGAGCAAAGGAATAGACATTTTTTCCAAAGAAGATATAAATTGCCAATATGAACATGAAAAAAGATGGTCAACATTAATAGCCATCAAGGAAATGTGAGTCAAAGTCACAATGAGATTCTTTTTCATACCAATAAGAATGATTATAACTTTTAAAAAGATAAATAATATTAAGTGTTGGTGAGAATGTGATGCAACTGAAACCTTCATATATTGTTGGGCTTGTGATTGAGAGTAAAATGATGTAGAACAAGGTCTGAAAGTTTCTCAAAGGGTTAAACCTACAGTTACCTTATAATGTAGTAATTGTACTCATGGGTATAATATTCTCTCTTGGACCAAACTTTATTTAGGCTCTTCTGTACCCTCTTGTCAACTAGGCCAGTCCTTTGGCCTTCTGTGTCTATCCTTGCTGAGTACTTTTAGCAAGAATCCTGCCAAATTAACTTAGGAGGAATTACTCTACTTTTGATACTTGACCACCCTTGACATCTGATCAAACCTTTGCCTTTTTTCCCAGTTCATTATGAATTTATATACATATGAAATTTAATATAGTATGTTGATGCAGTCATATTAGGAATGGCCAATCACATTACCTATGCACATGGCTACATAACAGTCAACTAGTGAATTCGAGTTCAGTTTAGTTTAATTCTTGTTTCTGTTTAAAGAACTTGATGAAATATTGCCTACATTCTAATACTAGGGCTTAAAAAATCACCTAGGAAAACAAAGCAAAACAAACAAACAAAAAACCTATAGTTACTTCTTTTAAACTTGCTACATTTTAATAGGCAGAGAGAAATAATCATTAGGGTTCCATCTAGAATGTGAACTATACAATTCAACTAAATACAGCAATAATGAAATTCACATACACTTAGAGGCAGTTGGTCTAGGACAGCCATTTATTTCATACTATTTGTTTTCTTTTAGCTGTACTGATATAACAGAAATTCAGGAATTAGAGTAACAACACTTTTTCCTCAGTCACTTTGAATAAGAATGTGAGTTGATGGAGAAAATTAGCACAGACTTCATGACAAACTTACCAAGAGGGTGAAACATAACTTTCTTTAAAATGAAAAGAAATTGAAATGGCTTTTTGTTGTTGTTGTTCAAGAGGAATATTTCCATAATAAAGCTTCTCAAATCACTGGTCTAATGATTGGTTCTACTTGGGGGGGAAATATCTGAAAACTGGCAATCTGCGGGAGCTGGCTTACAAAGCATGTGTATGGTATTCTTGACCATCTGTTTTTCTTGTGTTAGTACACTCATGTACTATTGTTTTGTATGCTGACTCAAATTTCATTTGTAAACTTCTTGAAGGCACAAAACATCCCTAGAGAGGGGAGAGCAAAAGATGAATCTGGGAAATAGACAGGTTGAGAAAAGGAGTACACATTACTGAAGAATAAATCACATTTAAGTTTTGGAATAAGAATATTTAGGTTAAAATATTAAGAAATTTCATACTGACTCTCAGATGGTCTTGCTTAACTAATAAGAACATCCCTACAATGTCTTAGTAGCTATCTTAATATAGATCCTTTCAAATAAAGAGAATAAGTGAAATGCAACACCAAAAAGGCTATAAATCATTACAATTCTTGGGTGCCCGGTAAAAACTGTCCAGAGGGTCCTTCATTTTGTATTGGCATGAAAACAAGACTTTTCATCCATGGCCTACCAATAGTGTATGAAAGCAAAAGCAGTAGCTCAGGAACTGACCTGTCTGTCTATAAAATGTTAACTTAGAGAATCTAAAAGACAAAAAGACACCAACGTAGGCCATTCTGTAGAGCTCCATAAGTAAATAAGAAAATATACCTATTAAGTTCCTCAAAGTGGCTGCTACATGACTTTGGTAGATCAGATCCTTAACCACCTTATTAGGACTAGTGATTGTTCACTGAAGAAGGTAAAACAGGTGGCTTTCTGAAGTGCCAGTAGAAACAGCATAATAAATATTCTAATTGTTTTTTATTAGATTTAAGTTGCACTATTTATTTTGACATTCCAAAGGAGTGTATGAAATTTCATGATTTTCAAATAGAGCAGATTTAAAAATTTCTGTGAGAATGGTCTATAAATTCTACCTACCGTATACTGTTTCATTTTACAATATTAACATTAAACCCTCTTTGTCAACGGTGTTGAAATGTAGTAACGAGAAGGGATAAGAAGTGCACTGAGGCTCTTTGATAGTTCATGTTTGGGTTATTAAATTATGTCTGTAGAATATAAAGTTCCCAAATTCTTAAGTGTTCAAGAATTCAGAGTTATCTAATCTAGACCAATTGTCAATTAGTTGGTCTTATAGGCCTTAATTTAAGGAAAACTAAAAATACTCCATTATGATTGTTCTTCCAACAGCAGAATTATCAGTTCAGAGACAGGCTCTCGATGTGCAGAGAGTGACTGAACTCTGGGCATTAAGTGGCTTTTTAGGCCTGGCCACTGGTTATGATGAGGAAAATAAATTATATTGAATGTAAATGGAATATCAATGCATCAGTAAATGTGCTTTTTATAACCATGGAAATAAATTTGTTTTAGGTAGACTTTTAAAACCATTTCTTTAAAAGAAAATAGTATTTAATTTATATTTGGAGAGAGCTTTCCCTGAAACTGAACTGCCAGTAAGGCTCAATTTAAGTTGACTATATTAAGGTCAAAAATACAATTATAACTTATATAAAATTAACTTGGCAGGATAAACAAATCCTTGCCAGAAGAATAGGTGATTTCCTACTCTCTTAACACTTCATCAGCACTTTCTGCATTTCCAGAACTCTAGTTCTTCAAAGAGTATTCTGACCAGAGAGAAAGAAGCATGGGCAATGTGATAAATATATGTAAAAATGTATAAAAACCCCTCTTTTCAAAATGTGATTGAGGTCTGGTTGCTTTGACCTACAATGATTTATATATGTGGTTCTATATAGACTAAAGAAATTGGGAACTACATTGCAATGCTAAGTAATGATCTTCCTGTTTTTATTCTCACACAGTCTGGCCAGTTGCCCTGTTCCCTGTCTCTTACCACATTTCAGAGCTGATTACATACACGTATTCCAATGTGGGAAAACACTGCTCCTTTTCAAACACAACTCTACAAAAGTTTTCTCTGCCATTTCCAGTTGATTCATCAAAACAAAGCTGGTTCAGAAAGGGGGAAAATTACAAATTGCTTTCATCTGTTCAACCTAAAACATTATTCACACTCTGCCAGTGATGACTGCTAAGCCATCTGGGGAATATGATAGGTGTTTGGGAAAAAATATTTGTCACAGTACAGTGAGGAAATGACATGTGTGAAAGCCTCAAGGTTATTTCAAAGTTCAGTGGTGGCTTTCAGGTATTTTGGGATAGACAAGTTCTGAATTATTATAAGAAAGAGAACATTTCATTCTAATTAATCAAGTGAATATATAAGTATACTATCAAGTATGTCTATATAATATACAGTTATATGTCACCTATTATGTTTACATATGCAATTATACATATGTAAATATATACCTCTAGTTTTCTATGAGAATATATTATATATATGCAAACAAATATCTCATAGATATAATTATTTAAATTTCAGAATACGCAGTTGACAATATTGCTTTAAAATAAAATAAAATATTGGGGATAGAAAGACTTTTTAAAGCTCTAATGTTAGCTGAATCTCTCATTTCCTTTATGCTATTAAAAGGAAGTCAGTTGGTTGACAATGCAGATTGGTATAATTCCTGACAAAACTCTGTCTATGATGAGGCATTTTTGTTATGAGACATATTTCCGCCAGTTTTATCAAGAAAGTACCAAACTCAAACATATTTCCTATTTTTCAGAAACTTTTAATAGTAACTTAAAAAAATAAATTTACTCTAAAATTGATTTACTGCCACCATGTGTATACAGCTGAGAGGTCATACATGTTAATTCACCATTAGGAAAATGCTTATATAATCACTAATCTTATTCACCGATCTTCTCTTGACATTCATGTCACAAGTTAGACATTTTCAAATTCTAGTATAAATTTTGGTGTTAGTGGCATATATAAAAAATGTTGTCTAGAATAAGTTCAGTGTCAAGGAATAAAAATAAAATCCATCTTTTAAATCTGGATTGTGGAGCTGTCTGGTTTCCAAACTTTTCACTAAAATACCTTTGGGGATCTATAGCAATTTGTTTCTATTGAAGAAACAGAAGGGGAAAAATGCATATTGTAAATTTGTATGGCATCCAAATATCCCATGCCCCTCTCAACTCCAGACCAAAAGAAATATTGAACCGGTTTGCTGCCAGAAAATGCTCAGCAAAGATGAGAGGAGGTAAGGGATCACTTCCATTAATGTGCATATTCAGCATAGACCATCTTGCTGAAAAGCAATCACATTCAAATGTGACTGGAGCTGTGTATTTGTATTCACCCTACCATGGAAACAGTTTGAATGCTTTCCTCTGGAGGCTGGTGCATCTCAATGACAGCTGCATTGCCACACTATGCTCAAGTGGCTCATCTTGACAGGTCATATCCTGGATTTCACATTCTGAATGGCAGCTGGGATGCCGAGAGCTCTCTCGCAGTGGGTGGGCTGGGTTTAATCAGACCCTCATGGCCTCAGAGACAAGTTGCACGTGCGGCTGCAGGCTAAGGTGTACCTCTGTCACTCCCTACACAGCAGTGACAGGCACCGGCAGCGGTGTCTGTGGTTCGATCAGGACACTGCCACGTGCCTTGTAAGAGCACAGATTTCCTGGGCTCATTGTGGCACTTTCCCAGGTGCCACATGCTGCATCGGTACCGTGTACACTTGGCAGACACGGGTTAAGTGATTCAAGTTTCAAACTGAAATCTGTATCTACATCCATGCACCGAAGCATATACAGATGTATGCACTGGAGTAAAAATAAAACATTGAATTTGCAAAGGTGTAATTGTAACAACCAAACATGAGTCCACTCCCATTCACTGAAAGTGAATTACTGCTCCTGGGCGAGTCCCTGCTTCCTCCAGGGGTGAGCTTTTACTCCTCAAGTTTATTACCAACTATGGCCTGCACAAACCAACCTCTGTGCAAAACCCGAATGAGCTGAGGGATGGTACGCTCAAAGGGGCTGGATCGAGGAGTATTTCCCTCTGCCGTCCAGAGTTCCTGGCATGGGCCAGGCAAGCAGCTTTCCCGGGCATTCACCAGAGCCCCGAGAGAACAACTCCCCGCTACACCTTTTGCAAGCAGAAAGTGACATGCACAGGCAGCATTGACATACACCTTTAGCACTTTTCAAAGACCTCAAAAAGCAACCAATGCCTTTCTGAAAACCTAACTGAAAGCTGCTTGTAATGGAATAAAATAATAATAATAATAATAATAATAATAATAATAATAATAATAAAAACACACACACACACACACAAAAAAAAATAACTCATTTCAGGCCAAAAGCCTAGATTGTGCCCTAGATTTTCTCACTTGTGGGACACCAGAGACATCTAGGGCTGTTTTATGATTAAACCTGCAGTTTGCCTTTGAAAATCTACTAAGTGGAAAGCTCCAGAATTCTAAGGGGAGGATCAGCAGTTTGGATGGGGTGTGGGAGCTTGGTTAATACTACTCCCTAATTGAGCAAGGGAAGAGCTCTGTTTCCTCCAATTTCTATGAAATGGTCCTCACAAGTCTGAGATCGAGAGGGATTCTCATTAGCTAAATGATTACAGTCAGGAAAAGAACAAAGCAGTGCCAGGTGCCTTACTATGAAATGCCAATGAATTCTGATGCCGAGTCTGTGTCCCAAACACAAATTTTTACCTATGAACTGTGAATATCCTGCAGATAGGAATAACAGGGTATGGCTCACACTTGCCCTACAGTCCTGCTCTGCCTTCTCATTCCAAGAGACAAGGGAGCCCCGGAGGTCTGGGAGCTGTGAACCAGGGAATCCCCCAGCACTGTCTCTCTCCCCCTCAGAGCAGTCATCTTTAGGCCCGATGTCCACCCCCTTGTCCCTTTTCCTTCTCACAGATTAGAAATCTAACCTTTTTCAAACATAGGTGTACGTTCCTCTTTGATCCGTTTCCTTTGACCCCTCCCAATTACTGCCCCATGCTTCCATACATCTTTTCATTTACTTAAAGTTTTTTGGTTTTTGCCTGAATTCTACTTTAAAGTAATAAAGAAAAGGCTGAAATATAAAGGGCATGAACAGTGGTAGATCTATAATAGGGAAAGGGAAGACATACGGTGAACACAAAATGGACATAATAAATGACTTGTGTCCTTAAGCTCTGAAATGCTTCAACACATCCTTCAGAATTACCACAATGTTTCTAGCTAGGGAAATGGTCTTCTTTGAGTAAGACTCATTTTTCTGAGGTACAATTAAAGAAGACAAAGAGATACAAAGTCTTATCCAACTCTTCTCCAGTAAATCACCTCTTCCCCATTCTGCTTTATCACATTCATCTTTCCTTCATTCTTCACTACTTCTGCTCCACTACTTAACCTTCTCTTGGAATTCAAGTCCAGTTCTTTTCCACATGACATATTCCTAAATAGTATGACCTGATTATCTCTGAAGGAGCCCCAAACAAATAATTTTATTTTTTAAATTTTCCTCATCTGACTCTTGATTTAACGTTTTACAGTGTGTGTGTGTGTGTGTGTGTGTGTGTGTGTGTGTGTTGTTGTTGTTGTTGTTGTTGTTGTTTTTTGAAGGTGGGATAGATGGGTGACATGTGAATTGAGACATGATAGGAATCTATATATGCAAGTAATTGTGTTTGAGTATGGTCTCAGAATTTAGAATCATAACTTTGTTTAAAATACTGATTTTGGAAAAGACTGAAAATTCATCTCTGAATTCTCAACAGAATCTAGTTTTACTTGAACATCACACTATTTAACTTTGTCTAAATAGATACTGAATATCAATAACAAAGACTTCATAACTGGAGAAATTAAATATGCTCTATCCATTTATACTTAAAGAAAGGACTTTAATAAAATCAGTCCACTGTTTTATCCTTTTAAAACATACACACACACAAAACAACTCCACAAGGATTACTTTTTACTCTGGGGACTCTGTCAGGGCACCACAGTTTTTGCAATTAGACCTAAAATGTAATACTGTATATCTGGGACATATACCTGAGGGAAGCCTTCCCAGTTATTAAAACATATTGAGGATATTTCAGTATCCCAGATGTTTCTTTATTAAAGACATTTTGGTATCATAGGTATTTCCTTTTCAAGCATGCTTTGGACCATAGCAACTATATTAGTAAGAATAAAGATTTGCTATTTCCTTCAATAAAGTGAAGGAATTGTCCTTATTTTCAAAGTGTGCCTCTTTCAGTGTAGGCTAGAGCATTAAAACCTATTGCAGAATTCTACAAATTCAATATACGCTTAGCTAATGTCCACATCTTTCTGTTTCCTTATCTTCTTGTTTTTATTGGTCTGCTTCAGACCACCATTAATTTGAACACACTTTAACAAATTAGCCTCTAAAACATTATTACAGGTTCCAGTTACCAAATACAAGGCTAATTTTATGAAAGTGCAGCTCTGATCTTGCTACTTCTTGCTCAAAAAACCTCTAAGAATTTTCTACTTTTGAAAGAATAAGGTTCCTTGTGCATCCTTCAAGGCTTTTTGGAATCTTATACTAGCCAAACTCTTTAGTATTACTTTATGTCCTTACTCAGTTATTTACTTATCTAATGTAATGCTTTTGTTCATCCTTTATATATTAAGCAAGGTTCATTTATCCTGCTACTCTACCATCTTCCATTAGGGAAATCCAATTCACTCTTCAGGGCTCCAAACTGCCCATTTTAATGAAATATCTCATGTTTTACATCGATGAAAGCAGTTTTTCCCTTTATAGTACGTTGTTAAATTCATTCATTCATTTCATACATAATGTGTTAGACATTGTGCTCTGAAATCAAAGGCAAATAAGGAAAACTCGCTCTTATATCAGGCAGGTGTCTGCTCAATTTGTTGTAAGTTGTTTATCCTCTTATTGGTTCGTACATCAGTTTAGACAAAATTGAAGACCTCAGAGTTTAAACTAATTGTTGTTTATGTCCCTGGGTCCTGGCAGGGAACTTTGCATATATATATATATATATAGAGAGAGAGAGAGAGAGAGACAATAAATCTTTGTGGAAGTGAAGTGAGTTCCTAGTCTGTTGTGGACTATGATTCATTATAAATGGCACTTCGGCTTTTTGGTAATTTATATGATTTGAGCTACTGTGAGCTGGTCTCCAAAACAGGTTTACTGGTTTCATTGGGCTCCAAAATGAATGCCTAGTGTAACTAATTAAATTTTTACTTTGATACATTTCCATTGTGAAAGGCACTATGGAAGAGTACAGACTCAAGCTGCTTGTCTGAACTTGGGCTTGGCTTTTCACTGGTTGTATAAACTTGGCAAGTTCCTTCACTAGTTTCTCTGTCAGTTTTTTCATGTGAAAAATTTAAGTCACAGCAGAACTAGCTGACAGGGTTGTTTACATAGCATGAAAACAACTTGTAAAAAAAAAAAAGGCTGGCACATAGTAAGTTACATGAGTGTTAGCTGAAATTAAACAGTGAAAAGATTGCAAACAGTCACCTGTCTTGACACATGCCATTCTCTTTGCCTTAAACAGTCCCCCTTCTCCCAAATTAACTAGAATATCAATTTCTCCAGCCGGTCTTCTTCTTTTCATCAATCTCCTATTTTTCTTTCTTTTAGAAGTGACTACCCCACACTGTCCTTTCCTCCCCAATCACAGCACTTGTTATACTGATATAATCATCCAAGAGAAGGTGAGAGCTAAGTCTATTTAATCCAAATTTGCACCTCGGATCTATAAAGTACATGGCACACGGCCGATGTTTGATTTAAGGTAAATGCTAGATGAAGTTACTGAAGAAAATTGAAGTTTAGGAAATTCTCTTACTCAAATGAGTATAAGCATAATAATAAATAAGATTACTATTAAATGTGATTAAATATATGCATATATGATGTTGAGGCCTATTTAAATAGAAATAGAAGTAAAAATGACAAAAATAGAATAAAATAAAACATGAAATTATATAATGACAAAAGGAGCAATTGTTAGTTTGTGGGAAATGAAGAGAGAGTAGGATTTAGCATTTCTTAAAACCTTACTTAGATATTAAACACAGACACCTAATGGTTATCGATCTCACACACAGAAAAAAAAGTCCTTATTTGTGAAAATGCTTGTGATTTAGCATGTAATGGTGACATTAAAACATAATTGCTGCAAGGAATTAATGCATGATGTATTTTAATTTGATAGTTTTGAATTTCTAAATGCTTAAAAAGAATTTGTTTTACATTTAATATTTTTTCCTCATTCTCAAGTTGTCACTCTTGATGAAATTGACCCATCCTGGTTGGATGAATATTTTTAAAGCTATAAAACAAGGAAGAAATGGAAATCTTCCAAAATATATTCTTACATGTATAGCTATTGAGCTTTGCACCCCAGACATACTAACATTATAACTCACACACCAAGTTCTCAATCACAAATTCCAAAGAAACTCACAGATCTATTAACAAATGGTCCTTTTGGTCTTTGTCACTACTTCCTGGCACTGAGACCATAAGACCTTTGGAAGACCCTGAGTGTTGGCAGTATCTTTCTTATTCATCAAAGGTCACTTTCCATTTCCCTGGCGTTTACACTGAGGAGGTGACACAGGTGGAGCCCCTAGATACCTCAGGTCTGGGGCTGGTGATAAGAAAGGCAAACCAGTAAGTGGGTGAGGACTTTTGGCCTCACCCCTGACCTCCAGAAGAAAGGGGAAGGGACTGGGAACTTGGTTATAAACACTCTTGAACAAGGAGATCCACAGAGCTTCCCAGATAGTATACACACCAAGGTGCTAAAAACTCCTAGCCATCTCCCTTATCCCTCTTCCCCCAACCCATCTTTGCCATATGTATCTCTTCCCTTTGGCAGTTTCTGAGATTACAATCCTCATAATAAGCCAGTAATGAAATAAGCTAATAAACGGGTAAGACGCAAATTAACAGTCACTCTGTCGCAAAGATGGTGGCACCCAGTTCTCTCAGCCCAGCTGGAGAGTTCCTCAGTCCCAGGGGGACAGCCACTGAGAGCAGGCAGAGTGAGCAGCCTGGCGGAATGCTTGCTGCATCGCCATGCCCGGCTCAAGCAGACCCCCCAGGAGCCGGAGCGGGCATGGACAGGGACAGGGGGGCTGGCCTGCAGTCTCTGCCGCCGAGCGCAGGCCTGGAGAGGACACGGCCGGCCCTCCCCCTGCGAAAGCAGCACGGGTCCCTGTTGCCTCCCATGGAATCTGCACAGGTCCCGCCTGGCTCCTCTCTTCTCTCTTCTCTCTCTCTCTCCCCCCCCCTCCCCATTTTGCCACAGACAAAATAAAATAAATGGGGCATATAATTCCTGTGAGCACCAACAGCTACCTTTTACTAGTTTTTAAATATTCATCTAGACATCTTATCTTTCTTTGCTCTTCTAAATCAAATGTTGGATTTGCCTGTTTTCTTATTGTTTCTTTTTGCCCCACAAAAAATAATGAAAACAAATGGTGAAGATTCACCATTTATAACATTTAATAATGTTATGGCACTGGGCAAGTCATTTTCCTTCAAGAGGGGGAAAATATTTTAGATGCCGTGGTTAGGATGGAACTGTGTTCAACCTTGAGGGTGAATATAAGAGGTGTTAGATGACAAAATCATTCTCTTCAAATAGAAGATTAAAACTGCTAGAAAACAGAGTAATGATGAACTATGTATGATCTCAAGTACAATTGTAAATGATTTGGTTCTAACTCCTTGTACTATAAAATGCCTTTCATTATGGAATGAAAAAAAAAATCAGTTTCTTAGTCTAAAACACCTGTCCTATCTAATAAGAGAGTAATATGCAAATTGATTGTCATAACAAGACACAAGATGGCCGCTCCCATGTGGTCAAAGATGGTTTCCCCCATGTGGACACAAGATGGCCACCACAAGATGGCCAGGAGGGGAAGGCAGGTGTGGGCAGTTATGGGTGACCAGGCCAAAAGAAGGGCAGTTGAGGGAGGCCAGGGCAGCAAGGGAAGGCAGATGTGGGGGACCCAGGCCTGCAGTGGAGGACAGTTGGCAGGGACCCAGCCTGCAGGGGAGCGCAGTTGAGGAGGCCAGGCCTGTGGGGGAGAGCAGTTGGAGGGAGGAGGCCTGCAAGGGGAAGGCAGTTGTGGGCAATCAGGCAAGCAGGGAGGGCAGTTAGGGATGACTGGGCTGGCAGAAGAGGGCAGTTGGAGGAGACTAGACCAGCAGGGGAGGGCAGTTGGTGGGGACCAGGCCTCCAGGGGAGGGCAGTCAGGAGCCAGCAGTCCTGGATTGTGAGAGGGATGTCCAACCAACTGTTTAAGTCCAATCTCACTGGGGTCAGGCCTAAACAAGCAGTGGGACATCCCTCAAGGGGTCCCAGATTAGAGAGGGTGCAGCCTGGGCTGAGGGACAAGCTCCCTGGGCACAAATTTTGTGTACTGGGCCTCTAGTAAATTAGATAACTGAATTAACATAAAACATTACAGATGAAATAATTTTTTTTTTAAAATCTTAACTATTTTGTATATATATATATTTTTCTATTTGGAAATAAATCTTACTATGTATTAACAAGATTAGTTCACTAAAATAATGCATTAAAAGTTCACTAAATTAGTTGACAAAATAATGCATTAAAAGTTCTGAAATGATATACAGAATTGGGTGTACATTAAGTGGAATGCACAGATATGCACATATATAAAACATATATACATATATATTTACTTATATACACATACATATATATGTATATAGATATAGATAGATATACATTTTATAATATTTTAATGATGCATTATCAAGTATTAAAATTTACTTATATTTTCTGTCTATAATTTACGGAAATTATTTTTATTTTTAAATATTTAGTTATGACTAAAGGTAATGACAATAGAATTTTATTTTCTCAGATAAATTATCATTTTACTAATATCATCTTAGTTTTTAGGTTAAGTAGTTAAAGAAATCATATTTTTCCAATTACATAAGTGTGAGAATCAATGTCAAAATTACCAAGTTTCTAGATTAAAATAGAACATTTTTACTCATGTAAAAAGCTTTCAAGCATTTATAACAGAGAAACTGAGTCCTTTGATTAGATGATATGCAGTCTTCTCCAGTTCTCAGACTGTCTAAATTAAGTACCATATGTTTATAACTCAGTCTTCTTCCAATAGGTAGAATAATAAAACTAATGATTAAAATCTAGTGGTCAGAAATAAACGTATCAGGCTGAATGTCATGATGGAAAAGACAAAGGAAGTGCATGGATTGCGACAAACTGAGTAACAACTCTTACACTATAGAAAAATAAATCAGGTCTAGTACACAGTTATCAAGAAGTGATAAAGTTCCAGCATCGTCAGATGTCCTGATTTTCTAAAGAATCAACAAAAATTAAGATATAATTTGAAAATTCACGATTTTTATATGTTGGGCAAAAATTTTATTTATAAATATCTGTGTGGTTAAACAGGCATCAAACTGTTACTCATGAGTTTGCTACTCATATTCTACAACCAGAAAGAGAAACAGAAAAGGCAATAGGGTGTTTCTACGGGAGAAATGAAATAAGTCAGGGATTTTAATGAAGACCAACATGATATTACTTATACTGCTATCAGATATGTGCCAAATAGATTCTGAAAACAACATATTTTATAAGTCTGTCTGGAGTAAAAATAATATGTAAGTTACATGTTTTTCTCATTCTAATCCAAATATTTGTAAATTATTATGTTTGAAACACTACAGTGAATACTAGAAAACAACTTGTTAAATTAAATATTAAAAGTCACACTACTACATTTATTTGCTTATCTATATCTATATCTATATCTATATCTAATCTATATCTTTATCTATATATCTATATCTATCTATATCTATATATCTATATCTATATCTATATCTATATCTATATCTATATCGATGCCTAAGTGACCATTATGACCAAGTGGCCAGAACTAACAGAACGACCAGTCGACCAGTTGTTATGACACACACTGACCACCAGGGGAAAGAAGCTCAACACAGGAGCTTCCTTCTGGTTTTCAGTGTGCTCCCAACCTCCCACAGCCAGCCAACTTCCTGCAGTTCCTCTCCCCTGCCGCCCCTCACCAGCCCTGATTGCTGGCCAGGTTGAGAGACCCCCACATGTGCACAAATTCATGCACCAGGCCTCTAGTTTATCTGTAAGAGTGCAATTACCATTTTAATTCAAATTTAAAATAAAGACCTGAGGGAAGCAACTCAAGTGCAAGTCATCAATATTGTAGTTATTTAGAATAAAGTCCCTGGCACCTTTCTCAGATATACCCTCAAGAATATTTGCTTTCTATAGAATAATAAATGTGTACAATAGAAAACAAAATTGTCACTAGGTAATTTCTGAAAATTGTGAAACAGTGACATTCTGATTCTATTACTTGTCATCCACATTAAACTTCTCAGCAAACTTATTTGAGTCATGCTGACAAAGCTTGAACTAAAAATATATTATTTTTTTATTCCTATAACCTTTCATTAACTTAGAATGTGTGAGAATTGATATTTTTATTATGATATAAATTGCATGTCTTCTCTAGCTAAATATATACCTTGAAGTTCTGTATTATGTTTCAAATTTTATTTAGAATATTTCAAATTTACATGGCTTGAGTTTTATAAATAATTCTCTAGAAGGGATCCTGCTTTTGCTCTACAGATGTTGGCTGAAAGCCTGAGTAGATAAAATAATATATATGTAATGAAATGCTTCAGAACCTAGCTCTAGGACTTGTGTTCTCTCTTTTAGAGTTGAATGAAAAAAATAATAATAATAATAAAAGGAAGAAATTCTATTTTAGAATTATTTAACAACTAACTGTGTCTGAAGTTTGGAGTATAGTCCTTAACTATATAGACAGTTTGTTTAGTTGTTTCCTCTTCTTATCTCTGGAAAATAATCTTCTTTTTCTCTCTGGATAGGAAACATAAGTCAGAAAGAGTTCAAGATCTGTGATGACATTTATACAGGAATGCATTCACTTCCTGAATATCATTTTGGAAAAGAGTACAAAGCTATATAAATTAATATGTTTTATTATATTGAAAAATAAACATCAAAAGGGAATAATGAAATAACACAAATACTGCCATACTAATATAAAGCTACATCTTCTATAGAGATATTGGTGGAAATTTCCTGGAATCAGCAAGTTTGGCTCTGCCACTGAGTGTCTAGTCTTAGGTGAAACTCTGGGCCTCAATATCCTGCTCTGCAAAATGAGGGGCTCAACTAGATATGTGGAAGGGTCATTAAAGTCTCTGTGATAACCCCCTGGCAATGGGCAAGGAGACACCTGATTGGTGGTGTTGGTCTTATATCAGTCAGGGGCAAAGCAGACGTACAGTCCTTAGTTCATCCTAGCTTGATGCCTGTGTCGGTGGCCAGAGCTGGTTCATGCCTGAGGCACATTAAAAAAAAAAAAAGTCTCTGTGATACATGTACATTAGCTATGCCTAATATATTTATGATATTATATCATTTTAATATTTTCACTATACCTAAAATCTTTATTCTTGGTCCTGAAGTCTTGTGATATATATTGATAAATCTTGTGTTTATCAGTGAAACAAAGCAAAATTATTTGATGTATGAAATAAGAATCTTTATTGTTTTCCAAATGAGTTGGGATTTTTCTAATCAATTATGAATTTCCACACTTTTCCAATTTTTTAACATATTTCAGGGAGGATTATAGTACTATTTTTAAAGAAATTCAAAGTAGAGAATGCAGCTGTTTGACGAGTGTATAAAATACATTAGAGTTTCTTTTAAGGTAAAAGATTGGGGATTTTCAGAAACTATACAAACTATTTTCATTGCATTACTATCATGAAATAAAGAGCAAGCTATGAAAATGTTCCCTAATATTGCCAACCATCAGCTTGGTTAGAAAGTCCCCAATCAAACTTATGTGTTAAAAGGTTCAGAAGATTGAGGGGGGGTGAGGGTGGGAGGAGATGCCAAATTCCCCAAAGGGTTCATTTCATCATGAGTCACAATTCTGTGCAATGCAGTCATTTCCTAATATACTAACTTCCAGAAAGAAAGTCACATGACTGTCAGCGGCTGGCCAGTAGGAAACAGTGTTTTTGAACAGTGCTCAGTTTGCCTTCAGTCTTTTTCCCAGTTAGCCTACATAAGCTCTTGTCACATACCTGCCTCAGATTCCTTAAGGATATAAGAAAACCAGTCTCCAAAAACCACTTACATAGAAGCAAAAGAACAAAAAAAATGCAGATTGTAGTTTGTTCTTTTTCTTTTCTCCAATAGGTACCTGCCCTCCTTCTAATCTCCTGGAAGTCAAGAGTGTGCCTCCCTATTCTCATATTCTGTGTCCCATAGAGAGTTATCCAAGGAGTTACTTCCTGTACACACTAAGTTAAATGAGAAAACTAGAATAAGGGAAATGTCAAATTCACGATATATCATGGTGGAAAAAGAAGAGAGATTCCTAAACCTATTTGAGCATAATTTGTTCTGTCACCTTGTGTTAGTTCTAAATGGGGAACTCATTTCAGCAGTTATATAAATGCTCCCTCATATCATCTCCCATACCTTTCTAGAATAAATTTTAGCATTGTCAAGCCATTGTTTGGATCTTGAAGCTTTTTGTAAATTGGGAATCTGATTAATATTATTTTCTTTCTTTTTCAAATCAAATAATAAAGATGTGGAGTTATTTACACTTGGTTCTCTGAAAAGAGGACTATTATGCAGTGTATAGCTGTGAGTAGGCACTACTGTACATTTTGGCCTATACATTTAGCTGACCTGTAATCCTGCTTGGAAATTCTTCTGTTCATGTCTATTCAGTGACCCTGCTTATACATCCCACTAGAGGGATTCCAAATATTTGCCAAAACTCTTGGGCCTGCATTCTTAAATTACTTTGTCCCTTTTCTATGCAAATCTCTGGTGGGGATTCCACAATTTAAGGAAGCCAATCCTTTTGTTATCTGCTTTGCAACCTCAGACCTAGCCCAATTCCTGACACAAAATGTACTCTATCTATAAAGGTTGTTGAAGGGATGAATGTGAAGAAATTCTTCTATTCATATTTTCCATCAGAATTACGTGATTTTAAGTATTTTTCTGCTTTAAAATAAAATTTTTAAATGAAAAATTCTGTATTTTATTATTTACCCTGACTGAAAAAAATGCTATCCCTCTGTGCATTACTAAAATATGTGTATGAACATATATTGTGTTAATTATTTTCCATAAAATAATCAGCTTACTGATTTTTGAAACTAACAGCAATTCTGTTGTAGGCATCTGTTTGGGGGGTGGGGGGGGGGAGAGAAAGAGAACATATTTGCCAGCTGAATAAACTACAAAATATGCTTAGCAGCACTGATTCTTCCTGCTGATGGATTATTTGACCTTCATACATATGGATTCTACAAAATATCAAGTTTTGTTTTTTTTAAATAATGCCTAGTAACAAGCAAAACACAGATGAGAGTTTTGAGAAAGTGCTCAGATCCCATCCAAACACTGCTTTTTTAATTCTGATTATTTTAAAATAGCTACTGCCAAACATTTACATGACTATCTACTTTTCTACAGCAATACTGAGAAACGGGTATTTTAGTGTAAGGTCAGTGAGTAATAGTGTGAAAATTTCATAAATGGCTATAAAATAATTTCTGTAGAAAGTTTACAGAATTCATATTTGACAAAGGAGGCAAGAGCATACAATGGTGTCAAGGCAGATTCTTCAACAAATGATGTTGGGAAAATTGGACAGATACCTGCAAAAAAATGAAAGGAGGCTACCAACTTACACCATACACAAATAAACTAAAAGAAGATAAAGGACTTGAATATTAGAAGGGAAACCATAAAAATATTTTTTTTTAAATCCATAGGCAGCAAAATATCAGACATACATTGTAGCAGTATTTTCATGAATACAGCTCCTAGGACAATGGAAACTAAGGAGAAAATAAACAAATGGGACTACATCAAAATAAAAAGCTTCTGCTCAGCAAAATAAACCATCAACAAAACAACAAGAAAGCCCACTGCATGGGAGAACACATTTGTCAATGTTATCTCCTATAAAGGTTTAATCTCCAAAATTTACAGGGAATTCATACAACTTAACAAAAGGAAGATAAACAATCCAATAAAAAAATGGACAAAGAACCTAAATAAACACTTTTCCAAAGAGGACATACAAAAGGTCCAAAGACATATAAAAACATGCTCAAAGTCACTAATCATCCTAGAGATGCAAATCATAGCAACAATGAGATACCATCTCACACCTGTCATAATGGCTATCATCAACAAATTAACAAATGACAAGTGATGGCAAGGATGCAGAGAAAAAGGCACCATCACGCACTGCTGTGCTGTTGGGAATGCAGACTGGTGTAGTCACTGTGGAAAACAGTGGAGTTTCCTCAAAAAAATTAATAATAGAACTCCCATTTGACCCAGTGTTTTACTTCTAGGATTATATCCTAAGAAAACAGAAACAAAAACCAGAAAGGACATATGAACCCCTATGTTCATAGCAGTACAATTTACAATAGCTAAGATTTGGAAACAGATCAAGTGCCCTTTCGCAGATGAGTGGATTAGAAAACTATGGTACATCTATACAATGGAATACTACACTGCTGTAAAAAAGGAACTCCTACCATTTGCAATAGCATGGATAGACCTGGAGAGCATTATTCTAAGCAAAATAAGCCGGTCAGAGAAAGATAAATATCACATGATCTCACTCATTTGTGGAGTATAAAGACAACATAAACTGATAAACAAAAATAGATCCAGATATAGAAGCATCAAACAGTCCATCCAACCTAAGAGAGAATGTAGGGGTGTGTGTGTGTATGTGTGTGTGTGTGTAAGAGATCAACCAAAGGACTTGCATGCATGCAGGCATGCATATGAGCCTAACCAATGGACACAGACAGTAGAGGGGTGAGGGCATGTGCTAGGGGGTGGAAACGATGGGGGAGAGATCAATGGGGAGAAAGGAGATTTATTAAATACTTTAAACAACAAAGAATTAAAATTTTAAAAAGCACACATCTAGATTGGTAATACAAATTAGATTAGTTTACACAGGTAAAACACCTAGCATATGTCAGAATAATTTATTGAGATATCAATTGCTATTTTGTTATTAACTGCATTTAAAGAATTAAAATAAATTGCTATTTTCATTCGACAAAATACATAAAATAAATATTAAAAAAAAAAGTTTACAGGATTCTACTGAGAGAAGTAAGATCATCCATTAATGGAATATAATCCAAAATGAAAACTTTATCTGCACGTGATAATTTTACTTTAAGTATTGTAAAATCCACTGGAGCAAAGAAAAAGAAAAAAAAATGTTTGCTTTTATTAGACTAAATTATAAAAAATATTAATAGTATAATATAGAATTCTTTGCATTTTAGACATTACATGATTGTTTTAGCTATTTAACAAAAATTTAACTAGCATAAATATTGTTGGGTATCTGAAATAAGGAAGCTATAATTCTGAACTCGGTTGGTTGGTGCTCTAGCTTAATTAAACTTGGAAAATTTCTCTGAAATTGTGATAAAGGCTAAGGAAACATAGTCCATATAATTCATCAATGGAACCTATACAAACTAAGTACCTAAGATTTCCCAATTACTATATAAAGCTGTATGTATTTTTTACAGAAGGTTAAATGGATTTTTTCACTGATTTGACCATCTCTAGAAATACATCAAATGGCAATCTTTTCTTCAAGAGTGTGCTTTAACTGAGGAATTAGAGAATGAGACAAGCACTATGGACCATACTTTTATTTTGAATACAATTGGGTGCCGACAATGAAAATGTAGACTGCCTGAAACAAAATTTGTTCCTGATAAGAGACTAATAATAAAATAGCAACTGCCACTCCAATCTTCCCTGCTACACATTCCATTTGACCACCAAAAATGGTCATTGGGTGATAGTTTGGAAGATAAAAGTGGAATAGAGTAGAATTGAATGTGATTGAGTACTTAATATGCTAGCATTACAGTTATATTTTCTTCAGGAAAATTTAATCAAGGAATATATACAGTAATATCATTGCTTAGGTAATGAGGTCTGTTACACAGACCTTTGAATATACCAAAGTCTCTCAGTGACTTTTTCCTACAAGGAAAGTCTAGTGGACAAACCCCAAGTTTTTTGCTTTACTCTCTTCTAATTTGTTATCTTGAGTTGGCATTAAAATACCTACAGCCATAATTTGAAAGTGGTAGCCTGATAATCTGATCAACCATATTAGAAGTTAGAGTTAATTGATTGTTTATAATAAATCATTTGAAAATACCTAATCTAAACTATTGCCTTCAAGCTAAACCAGAGCTAAATTATTCCAAGGAGATAAGAAATTGTAAATTTTTAAAGATTTATGGGACACTTGATTCAATAACCTTCTCAGCAAACTCAATATCTAGAGATATTCACTTCTTAAAAATCCATTAGGTTTGCTTTTTATTTTAAATTCACAACTAATTATTTTAATGTTTATAAGAAATCTCTGAATGTAGTAATTGCCCAGTCACTTTGATTTCAGTTAGAATAGCTTTATGCAGATTAATTCAATTCATATTTTACATATTGATCAGTGTTCCTCTTTTTTTTCTGAAAGGTCAGAGAAACAGGGGGATTCCTAAGATTATGCATGTATTTTCTACCACCAGTCATTACAAGATTGGGTAAGGCAAAAAACATACACATATACACACCCCAACCCAAATGCATGTAACAAATATAACATATAAAATAAATGTATGAATCTTTAGCTCTTAAATATAGCAGTATAAACTTTTATTCTGAATATAGTCTTGGAACTTAATGATGAAAATACATTTCGTTCCCTGGCTAAAGTGGGAATTGTTTAAAGAAACAATTTTTCTTCTCAAGAGCTGCATAGTAAATTCTTTATAAAATATTCAAGATTTCCCTCTTCCCCTCCTCTCTCTTCCTCTCTAACATACATATCAGAATTTTAAAGATTATATTCAAGAAATAAAATTAAGATATTAAATTATATACCTATGGTAACTTTTTCAGCTGGCCAGGATATATGTTCCTAAGTTTCACACTTCATTATTATGATCCACTTATTTGTTAATCAGAAGTCAATCTTATATTTTCATTCTAATAACACCTTAGGCAGGTAAAATTTAGTAAGCATTCATTTCACAATTTTGTGATTTTTGTTAGATACTGGGCACAAGTTGGTTCTTAATATGTATGAGTTGGTTAATTAACAAATTACTGGGAAGACAAGCTATCCAGGTTCTATTCTCATTATTTGAGATTCACACCTTCCTTATTGGCATGGGTTCCCTCTGCTTCAACATAAGCTAATATGATTTCTGATGGTAGCCAGAATGATTAAAAATGTTTTTCTTCCATTCTACTTGCTACCTTGCTTTTTTGATTGCTCTAAAGAAGTAACCTAAACCAAAGTTCAACACAACTTTGTTCTTTTTCATGACTCTATTCTCTACCCCTCTGCAACTGTGCCTCAGCCCTCACCATAAAGAGTATGAGGTTTTCACACTTCTAAGATAGAGATAAATCAATCTTTGTTCTCATATAATTTATAATATAGACAGAGAACAAAATGAATAATAATCATACATTTTGATGAATGTTTTATTAGAGACATGCATTACTTGTGAAGAAAACACAAAGACACAAGAGTGAGGAATTGTGCCCTATTCAAATTTACCTTTCAATGGAGACTTGAAGAAGGAGTGGAAGTTATCCAAGTTGAGACGAGAGAAAAATGCATACCCAGGAGAAAAACCAGGATATGCCTATGTCACGGAGTGCCACGAATGCTTCCCCACTCATCAAAAAAACATTCTAGATATTTGCAGAGCCTTTTAGTCTCAATGAGAGAACAAGAATGGGAAGCATGCTGGCCAAGGGCAGCCTGGCATCTCTGTTTCTCACAGGTTCCTGGTTGAGCCATACACCTGTGAATGACTTCTCAGATATAAGCTCTTCATAATTTCACATTCTGGGATGAAATTGAATAATTGGAACTGCTGGGAAATATTATTTTGACACAAGAGTAAAAAGTTTAAAGTATCAGGAAATGGAGCAATGCCAGAAGGGTGAATATCAGAGTCCCCAGTAAGGGAAGAAATACTCAATTACGAAAATATTATGAGGCTTAGAACACCCAAAATGCAGTGTCTAACTGCTCAAAGGCGATAAAGAAGGATACATGTTTTAGAAAGAAATATTACAGCTGTGTTGCTCATTGGTCAAAATAGAAACCAGATGAAAATGTGTTTGGCATAAGATTAAATTTAGAACAAGCAAGCCATTTCCAGAAGGCATGTGGAGTGAATGTATCCATTTCCAAAGTTGTTTTATTAAATTGCTTTTACTTATGTGATTGAATAGATTCAGTATTCCAACACAATCCATTTGAACAACCGTGATAAACAAGTTTCCTGAAGTCTGCTAGTGGTCTATTTTAGAGGGGGCTCTTTTCAGAGGCTGGTCTGATTCAAATTATTGGGCAAGCACATGCCATTCACATGAACTTACGAGTAGTCTGCAGAGGATCACCCTAATTTTATATAGCCTTTTAGTATACTCATTTAAAATTGATAAATTTTCACATCTGAAAAGTAAGTGCAGTAACTAAAGTAATCTTAAAATTGGGGGGGGGGGGAGTTAATACTGGAAGATGTGTGAAAACATAATCTGTTTCCTTGTTAAGAGCCACATAAAAAATCATACTTTAGCAACTAAAGCATGCGTCTTTTAATAGATACACTGGACTAAAGAAATATTTTACAACAGAGTGACAGCTACATAAATAAGAGGTGAGCTAGAAATGTCACTTGATTTGATTTCTCTAAGGCTTGTTATTTCTGCTTACATGTATACCAACAAGCTAGGAATTATGACCTTGATTGTTAATTGTGAATCAGCCAGTTTACTGGCTGCATGCCACAAAAAAACATCAATAACCCAGCAAAACTCTGGGAAATTTAGGAGGGTGTATTAAGTGATACCTCATTACTCAACATAATTTTGTTTAATAGCAAAAATAAAATATGTATACTATTTGTGAAGTATGCAAATTGATTAGAATCTTCTCATATATTCTAAATAAAATGAAATAACTAAAAAATTATGTAGTCACAGAATAGTATAAAAAATGCTTATCCTCCCAAAACAAAATTAAATTACTAGGAATAAATTCATGATAACACAACAAATACCAACAATCCTATCTAATAAAAGAGTAATATGCAGATTGACCATCACTCCAACACACAATATGGGTGCCCCATGTGGTCAAAGATCCTGCCCTATGTGGACACAAGATAGCCACCATAAGATGGCCAGCAGGGGAGGGCAGTTGGGCGGCAACAGGCCTGCAAGGGAGGGCAGTTGGGAGGGACCAGGACTACAAGGAAGAGCAGTTGGAGGCAATCAACCCTGCAGGGGAGGGCAGTTAGGGATGACAGGCCAGTAGAGGAGGGAAGTTGTGGGCAAACAGGCTGGCAGGGGAGCAGTTAGACATCAATCAGGCTGGCATGGGAGAAACGGTTAGGGGCAATCAGGAAGGCAGGCAGGCTAACAGTTGGAAGCCAACAGTCCTGGATTGAGAGGGCTGTCCGACTGCCGGTTACTCCCCAGCCCCTGTGCATGAGTTTCATGCATCGAGCCTCTAGTATAAAGTACGAGACTTTCGCTACATATTAAGTATACCAAATCAATTTTAGAAAATCTCAAGTGATAACCAGTTGAATATAAATCAACAATATATCAAAATTATAAGGAAAGTCAATGTATTATTAATACTGTGTCTAATGTGCAAAAGGTCTAGCAAAACAACTTGTGTGGAATATATACACACTATTCATATTTTATATTTTCTATAAATATATGTAACAATATATTGTTTTATGTACTTCCTGAGTATATATGAAACATTAATAGTATATTAAATATTACATATACACTGAGTGGCCAGATTATTATGATCTATGAACACATAATAATCTGGCCACTCAGTATAAATCCTATATAATAAAAGTCTAATAAGCAAATTGTCCCCTCGACCAGAAGTTCAACCAGCAGGCAGGCCGGCCAACCGCCCATGTTCTCTCCCGCTGGCCAAACTTAGCTAGACCCACCCATGCATGAATTCATGCACCAGGCCTCTAATACACACACAGACTGAGTGGCCAGATTTTTATGGATTCAGAGATCATAATAATCTGGCCACCCAGTGTACACTGTGTGTATATATAGCATCTGTATATTCTATTTTTATTTTTCATATATGTAACATATACTAGTCAAGAAATAATTTTCCATAATCTCCATTTATAAAGTTATGATTTTTTAAACTTGAACAATTGCAGAAATCCAAAGAAAGAATAAATTCAATAGACTATGTAGCAACGTAACAAACATATGTGCCTATATTTTCTCTTATCTATTTATATACATTTGGTTGTGTGTATATCTTTTATTATCAACAGTAAACATTCAGATGAAGTTAATTAATTTATGGTATTAAAGAATATTAAGAATATTTAAGTTCCAAGAGATATTACTTGAACATATAAAATAGGAATATTTTAGTGAGCTAACTCTATTACTGTGATGCTCAAAAGTTAAACTTTCTTTAGGTTATAGAGAAGATATTTTTGAAGATGTTTATGAAAATCAAGTATAAATGTTTATTGTGGTGGTTTGAATATGCACTTTAGTAAGAACAAAGTACAGAAGCAGTAAAACTTGAAACTCAAAGGAATACAAATGATTATTTATGTCAATACCCATGTTTTAAGATATGAATATGAGACTGAAAATTGAAAATAGCCTTGTCTACAGTCAGAATAGGAGAAGTGTTTTTTCATTTTGTTTTGTTTTGTTTACCATACTTGGAAATCAACCTTCTAAAATATTATTGACACATTCTCTAAGAAAATGTTCTCAGTTTGGATGAATGTAAAAACATGTTTTAAAGAGAATAAGGACATTTCTTCACACTCTGCAATATATGTCTGCAAACTCTAACTTGAGAAACACGACTGTAGGTCATGAGGGGCATATCAGGCATTTCAAATGAAAATTCTTAATTCCAAGAAAAATTAAAGCAGTTATTTGGTCAATTTATCTCATACTTTCACATTTATTATAGTTATTAAGTTATCCTTCAAATAAAAAACATCTGGAATATTTGTCAAATATAAAAAAAATAAAAGGATAGCATATGTATTCTCCACTAAAAGATAAAGAACAAACATCACAAATAGAAATTGTACCAAAATTTTAAAAATCTATATTCACTCAATTTATTTTTTCCTTAAAATTCATTTTGTTGAAGATATTAGCAAATAAAATTGTTGGATAACTTTAGAATGACTACAATAGTGACATCAAAGAACATATCTACCTTTTCCAAACTCAATAATCACCAATAAATTTTCAAATGTTTGTCTCAATTAATACAAAGTACAAGCTTATTAATTTGATGAGAGTAGAAGCAGTTATATTAAAACAAATTATTAGTTAGAATGTGGTGACAAAATAGGGCATATACATTATTTTTGTTATAGTAGAATTAAAATAATAAAACTAATGGGTCATATATTATACATTAAAAATAATTGATTTGTTTTAAATATTTTAATAATAATCATAATAATTGCCAGAGGGCAAAGGATCCAAATATAAATATTCAAATTTTTTTGCTGGACTGATTGTAAATGAATCTAAAGTTTAAATCAATAGCTCTTAAAAATAAATATCTGAATAGAGAGAAGAGCACTATAAGAAATAGAGGAATGAAGATGAGAATGATAAGAGCAAACTCCCTAAAGTGCAAAATTCAAAAAAATTTGCATAAGTGTGCATGTGATTCTAATATACAACTAAGAATTTACAAATATTTAGTTATGTAAACATAATTTTAAAATATACTCATTTATTTATCTCTTAGGAGAATTTTTTTTTAATTTAAATATGCTTTTTATTCATCTCAGAGAGAGAAAGGGAGAGGGAGAGAAACAAAAATATCAATGATGAAAATCACCTGCCTTCTGCACACCCTCTATTGGGGATGAAGCCCACAACCCTGGGATAGGCCCTGACCAAGAATCAAACCATTACTTTCTGGTTCATAGGTTGTTGTTCAACCATTGAGCAACATCAGCCAGGCTGAATTCCTGGGAGAATTCTTAATTATCTATAGCAGTTGATAGTGAAACTGAGGATCTACTTTTTTAAAAATTCATTTTTTTTTTGGTGTGTGTTTGTTTTGTTTTGCTACCATGTTAAAATATAAGAAATTAAATAGAACAATCCCTAAAAAACACACAACAGTACCTAGTTATGAATCAAATTATATTAATTATAAAAGTCTATATTTTTGCTTAACATATTTTATAAAATATTTTGAATGTTTTACATAATACAAAACGCGTTTCACATAACGAACTTTTCACATAACGAGCTTGCTCCTGGAATGAATTAAGTTCGTTGTGTGAGGCACCACTGTAATTTAAAATTGTATATTATATTATATTATATTATGAGTTAGGTAATTTTTACATATTATAATAATATTTTTAAAGTTTCAATTAGTCATTTTATAGTTTCAAAATCCCTTCTTTACTCTTAAAATCTTATGAAAATTGTCCCATTCTTTATAAGAAATATATTTTTTAAAATAATAAAATAAGTAGACATGTAGGTTTCTAAAGAACACCAGTGAGAAGCTTGCAATCCCAAACCAGTTGATACATTTAAATTTGTAATTATATATTTTATTTTTCCCTGTTAAATTATCCTTTCCTTATGTTGACTGTTTTAAAACTTAGAGAAAATAGCTATAATTTTTCTCTCCTGCTTCACTTATTATGGCTTGGGAAGAATGGCCATATATTAAAAATCATGTAAGAATCTCTTTGAGTTTTAAGGTTGATAGTTATATTTTAGAGCTTTTATAAAAAAAAAAAAAAACACAAAAAAACAAAAAAAACCTGCAAATGGATGAATGTTTAAAATTAGTAAACCATCATAATTTTCAGAGAGGAAAAAGTTTAAATAATGAAGCATGACAAATTGAAAACTACTTAGATGATTCCCATTCTGTTCAGGAAACTTTGCTTTCCCAGTAGCTTAAACTTTCTACTTGTAGCTGCAGTACTTGGGAAGGCCTTCACATTTTAACATGGTGACTACATGCACCCTAAAATGTATATACGGAGTACTCTAAACCTTTCCTGAGACACAACAAACTCCAGTAATCAGCAGAGGATATGAAACTCTCTAAATTATTTTATTGCAGTGTATAAACCATGCAGTTTCAGAGAGATGTTAAACAGATCTTTGGGAACTTTGCTCTTGTTTTGTTATCATGTGACTCTGGTTTCATCACTTCCTTATTTTCTTTCAGCATTTCAGTAGCTGCACAGACTACAAACATCATGACAAAACGCAACATTACATGCACTAATGTATTATTAATTCTGTATGTGAAATTGCCTTTCACATACACCGTGTGTACGGATTTCCAAAATATTTGAAATGTGAAAGGCATCTCTACAGCTACTTTTGATATCCTGGGCTACAGTTTAGAACTCAATCACTTGACATTTCAGGGGGAAAGTGTAATTAGATAAGACCGGGAAAGTAGCAAGATAAGTTGTTTCTGGAGAATTCAAGCTAAGTCCTGTCAAAAGCACCTAAAGCACAATAATAAAAAGAAAGCATACCATTAACATCACCACACGTAGTCAGAAGTTTGGTCTTGCTCTTTGAAATAAAATGCTTAGAAATTAGTGAAGTAGTTTCTACTTATAAAGATAGGGAAGAAAAGTGTTCAAAATGTAAAAGGGGCGTTCTGATGAACTCATTATTAAAAGTTGTGCAATTTCTATGTTTAATATATCTGTTAAAAACCCATATGAATTTGTTGTTAATAATGCTTAATTCTACCTGGACTCTAATTGAAAATGCCCTTTTTGAACCATGCTTCTTATTTTGTGTTTTGTTATGTGTGGTAAGCTGATAAATATAAATATCTAAAGAACAAAGTTATCAATCCCAAAGATTATACAGAAAGGCAAAAGACCCATAATAGTCAACATAATATTGATGAATAAGAAAAAGTCAGCAGACACTCCCTAACTTTAAGAATTGCTATAAAGCTACAGTAATCAGGATTACTAGGTGATGGTGAAAAATAGACAAACAGATTAACCAAATAGGTAAAGAGCCCAGAAACAGACCTACACAAATATAGTCAATTAATACTTGATGAAGAAGCAAAGATAATACAATGGAGTAAAAAACTATTTTCAACAAAATAGCGCTGGAATTCCAGGATATCGGCATACAAAAAAATGAATCTACACACAAACCTTACATCTTTCACGAAAATTAACTGACAATAGATCACAGATATAAATGTAAAATGCAAAATTATAAAACTCTTAGAAGATAACCCATAGGAGAAAAATCTCCATAACTTTGTGTTTGGCAATGACTTTTTAGACATAATATGAAAAGTCATGATCTATAAAAGAAAAAATGACAACCTGGATTTCATTAAAAATAATAAATAATATTCTGCAAAAGGCAATGTCATGACAATGAGAAGACAAGTCACAGACCAGGGGAAAATAAGTCCAAAATATATATCTGATAAAAATGTTACCCAAAATATATACAACTCAACAAGAAAACTAACAACCTGGATAAGAATTCGGTCAAAGACCTTAAAAGACATCTCAATAAAGAAAAGATACAGATGGCAAACAAGCACATTAAAAGACGCTGGGCCAGCCCTGGGTGGCTGGGGGCGGAGGAGGTTGGGGGGCTCTGGAGGCAGGCGTGCAGAGGCAAACTTCATTATTTAAACTTTTAAAAATATATTCTATTTTTATCATATGTCATCAGAGAAATGCAAATTAAAATAACTACAAAATATCACTACATACCTATTAGACTAGGCAAAATCCGGAACACTGGGAACACAGAATACTGGTGAGCATGTAGAGCTACAGAAACTCACATTCATTATTGGTGGGAATGTAAAAATGGTACAGACACTTTGCAGGACAGTTTGGAAATTTCTTACAAAACTAAACATACTCTTATCCTAAGATCCAGCAATCATACCTTGCCATTTATCCAAATGACCTGAAAACTATGTCTACCCAAAAATCTGCACACAGGTGCTTACAGAAGCTTTAATCATGAGGGCCCAAACTTGGAAACAACAGATGAGTGAATATATAAATTGGTACATCCAGGCAATGGAATATTATTCCCACTAAAAGGAAATGAGCCGAAACCCGTTTGGCTCGGTGGAGAGAGCGTCAGCTTGTGGACTGAAATGTCCCAGGTTCGATTCTGGACAAGGGCATGTGCCTTGGTTGAGGGTACATCCCCAGTAAGGGTTGTGCAAGAGGCAGCTGATTGATGTTTCTCTCTCATCGATGTTTCTAACTCTCTATCCCTCTCTCTTCCTCTCTGTAAAAAATCAATAAAATATATATTTTTAAAAATGAAATGAGCTATCAAGCCATGTAAAGACAAGGGAAAATCTTTAAAGCATATTTTAAGAAGACAATATAAAAGGGAAACATACTTTCTGATTCTAGTATGTAACATTCTAGAAAAGGATAAACTATGGAGACAACAAAAAGATCAGTGCTTGCCATTTATTAATGGGGAAAGAGGGGTGAGTAGGCTGAGCATAGAGGATTTTTAGGGCAGTTAAACTACTGTTTTGTGATACTTTATTGGGGGCTATATGTCATAGTACATCTGCCAAAGCCCACAGAATGTGCAAACTAAAAGTGAACTGCAGTGTAAACTATGGATTTTGGGTGATAATAACGTATCAATGAAAATTCATCCATTTTTAACAAATGTATGACTCTGTGAAAGATGTAGATAATGAGGGAAGCTATGTGTGTTTGGGGAGGCATGGGTATTTTGGAAATCTTTGTGACTTTCTCATGCTTTTGCGGTGAACCTAAAACTGCTATTAAAATAGTCTATCAAAAAAAGTACTAATTCAGAGTAATAGATTTCCTAATTAGTTTCCTATACTCAGGAAGTACTTCAAAACATTTTTTTAAAAATCTTAATGAGGGGGACTGTGTGTGTCAGAGGGTGTGCACATGTAAAACAGCATATTTTAAAGTTTTTCTCTGAATCAAATGGCATTGGCATTTCAAAGAATAGTATATATTCTTAGCATAATGCATTGTGATTCTGTGTTAAGAACACATTAAAAAGAGCATTGTTTTTTCAAGTTGTAATTAATAGAAATCTTTGTAACCAAAAAGTACTTTTCCTCCAAATGGGCATATTTTTATCTCCTTTTGTTGAAACTTTGTGAAACATCAGGAGAATGAATGTTGAATAAACATGATCCTACTTAATAGAGAGGAAATATGCTAGTTGACCATCATGCCCTCACAAAAGGTGGCACCCACATCCAATAAGAAAGGAATATGCTAATTGACTGCCACACCCTCAAAAATGGCAGCGCCCATAGCCACAAGATGGCAGTGCTCAGTCCCTTCAGCCCAGATGGGGCCAGCAGCTCTGCACACTTACGTCTGGAGTCCCCCAGTCTCTTCAGCCCTCCAGCTGCCCAGGGCTAGCCTGAGGCACAGACAAGCCTCAGATGTAGGCTTCTTAGTTGACTTCGGAGGTGCAGGCAAGCCTTGGATGGTAGCTGCCTTGGATGGCCCAAGGCATAGGTAAGCCTCAAGTGGCGGCTGCTCAGCCTTTCAGGGCCGGTCGGAGGTGCAGGCAAGCTTCGGATAGTGGTTGCCCAGCCACGCAGGGCAGCCAAGGCTTGCACTGCCAGCAGTGGCAGCAGCAGAGGTGTGATGGGGGCGTCGCCTTCCCCTGAACAATGGGTCACCTCCCACCCCTGAGGGTTCCCAGTCTGTGAGAGGGGGCAGGCTGGGCTGAGGAACCCGCGCCCCCCTCCAGTGCATGAGTTTTTCATGCCCTGGGACTCTAATATAAGAATGCAATTGTGCTCAGAATAATACAATCCAAGAAACTATCTTTAGACAGAACAAGGAAATGGTAAATCTTTGAGGAGAATATCTCAGTAACAAAACAAAATGAAAATACTAGCCCAGACCCAATTATAGTAGATGAAGGAAACTATTTTTAACTCTGCGGTTGTTAACCACTTTCTTTTAGGACTTCTATCCACTGTATTCAATTGGTCCCCTGAACTTGCCCTTCCTTTCCATCTACACTGATTCTGCACTACATTTTTTATCAATTTATGAGTCAATTAGTCAAAAGCCTAATTGGTTTTCATTCTTCTAGCACCTCTTCTTGCCAATGCAGAGTCGGCAGTTACAAGATTTACTCTCCTAAATGCACACAGCTAACTGTGCTTAATGCAGGATAAAATTGATTCTCTTCCCAACCAGAACACAAGTAATTTTTCCAACTTTGTAGTACAATGCCCCACAATACTCCACAGATGTCCTGTGTACTTAATCATTTCCTGCCTCAGTTTGCTCTAACGATGCCATAGAATTTCTTTGTTTGGTTGTCTCTTGCTCTTCCGACAATTGTTATTCTATTTTTAAGGTCTAGTTCAAATGTTCGACTTTTAAGACTTCTTTTGTTAATCTGAGGGACAAATTCTTCACTCTGGACAACATACCTCCTTAACTCCATTTGTTTATGTCCTAGCCAACTGTGCATGCCTCTGTTTCCACCATAAGCCTATGCATTCCTTTAAAGCAGTGACAAGTGCTGTTTTATTTTTGTATCTACAGCACCTGGCACTCAGTAAGAGTTCAATAAACACAAGTTATTGCTTATCTTTGCCTTATATATATCACACAAACACATATATACAAGACTGAATTTGACCTTTTGGTTACTTGTCACTTTTAAACAAGCGTATACTTCTTAGGTTTTTCTGCTGCTTTTGAGTTAATAAATAAAAGGGAAATGTTAACTTAATTCATAAAAACAGAATTGTAACTTTTGGGGGGAAAACATTATGGATTATTATTTCAGCCAGCTTCTCTATCTCCAGAAGGCCTCTTAGCTACAGATGGGTCTTAACTGCTCTTTAAATACATTTAACATGTATGCTTCAACAATAGCACTTCCATTGTTTCATTACCCAAGTTTTATCAATTTTACCAAGAATTCTCACTACTGTTTAACACGTAAAAGTATAAAAATCAGTAGTTTGTTCATGAGCAGACATATGTAAGTGCCAAGTTCAAATATTTGCCTTTTCAAGAAAAAAGAATAAACTGAAATATGATAGCTCATAAATAAAACTCACGTTGGTGAACAGAGTAGCCATTATCAAAATATGGAAACTTATACCCACTGGGAGAGTGTATGGAGGCTCCTCCCAGCCTAGGGAAAATGTTTAGTTATGTGCTCCATTGTGCCAAGGACAGACTGGCCCTTTCCAGACACTTACCCTCTGACAGCATGAATAAGTCTCAATGATGGATAGGCAGTTCGCACTCTCAGTTTATTCTTAAGGATTAATGCATTAACCCACTCCACGTGCTTCTCTCCTCCTTTGACCATGAAAGCAGGGATCCAAAGGACACTGTCATTCAGCATGGAAAGTCTGTGCACAAATTTTTCTCTGTCACTCTCATTCCGAAAGCCTCCAAATGCTCTTTGCACAACTGATGGATTCATGGTAATAAAATCTGATTTAGTTCCCACATCTGCAGCAAACTCCACCACAGGGGCTAGATTACACCTGAAGAGGAAAAAATTAATGGGAAAGTGAGAAATAAATATGAAACATTTACTCCTAAAATAGTATGCACGGAGAGAAGAATGAGAAACGAGCATAGTTTTTATTTTAACGAGGTAAAAAAATAATAATAATCCGGTAAAATTACATTTTCAATAAATCACCATGCATCAGGAATTTTCTTCAATAAAGATGTGCACTCCCAGGGTAAGGTTCAAATTGTCACTTACATTAATTCAGCCTGCTGTCTAAGAATGCCCTTTGCTGTAATCATCATAAAATCATATGATATGAATTCCTAATCGGTGAATTTATGACAGTAAGTTTGGCTGTCGCCATGCAGGTGGGAAACCTAACCACATGGTATTCTATACGTAAGTAAAACCTGATATCCCAATCTGCACCACTTCTCAATCTTAAGTCATTTCAACAACTTTATAAACATAAATAAGTGACGATGGCTTTTCTGTAATCTGTAAACTGTATATTCCTTAAAGCATTTTTCATAAACATATCTATAATTGATTTTAGGGACCTAAATGGGAAATTAAAGTAAGAAAAATGGAGTTCTCATATTTAATATGCATTTTTGAGATGTTAAATAATGCAAAAAACCCTGCTTTAGAGACAAATACCCTCCTGTTTCTCTGAAGACATACTCAAAATGCTTGTTTTCCCTGATAATAGGAGACTTGCCCTCTGTCGGGATAGACAGAATTGGCTGACCTGTCCTCACATCCGAGTTCTTGGATGTTGCAAAGTGCCTGTTCCTGGTTTTGTATACTAATTTCACTCTTGTATTACAAACTTAGGAAAGTACCTTGAACATAGTCTTCAACCAATTTGTGATGTTATTTTGATTCTGTGACACAGATCTTTGGCTACTTGAAAATAGTATTTTACTTTAAAGTACTTTAACTTGTTAGGAAAGGTAAATTTTAATTAGTTGATTAGTGAAAAATTAGATGTTTAGCAAACAAGATTTTGCTAATTTGGAAAAAAAATCATTTGAATCTATTCAATGTACACCTTCAAAACACACACTAGCAAACACACACACACACACACACACACACACACACACACACACAAAGTCATACAGAATTCTCCTTTTCTTTTTCTCTCCTCATCTCAGCCTTTCAAGGGAAGGAAAAATAGAATGATTTCCTCTTTCTGCATTTTACAGATTTGACTGCATTATGAAAATTTCTCACATTTCTCTTCCTTATGCATTTAGCCATATTCATTAAATTCTTAAGCCAGATAAATTTAATTAAAAAATAAAGTGTATGCTCTGCTATTAAAAATACTGGTATATGTATCCTTTCTTATCTCTTTTAATTAATATATGCATTATTACTTCTTAGATCTCTAAAAACATTTAGCTATCACAACAAATATCTTTCATCTTACAGAATTAAGCAAAGTCTTATCAAAGATGAGCTACGGAGATAAAACAAATAAAAGTTGATACATCATATTATTTAGAAACTAGAGGCCTGGTTCATGAAATTTGTGCACGGGGTAGGGGTTCCCCCTCAGCCCAGCCTGCACCCTCTCCATTCTGGGACTGCTGGCCCCTAATTGCTCACTTGCCTGACTGCCTGATTGCCCCCAACTGCTCGCCCCTTGCTGGCCTGGTCACCCCAAACTTCCCTTCTCTGCTGGCCTGGTCAACCCCTAACTGCCCCACTGCCTGCCTGGTTGCCCCAAACGGGTGCCCCCCCCCCACCTGCTTGTCCCATACAGTCTGTATTCAGTTGTCTGTCTGGTTGTTTCAGTTGTGATGGACCCTGGTTTTTTATATATTAGGATAATATTTTCAAGTTATGCATATTTAAATACATCCACTATAATATGAGAGGGTATTTTTGTCTCTATCCATGATCCACACACTCTTTGATATTAGACACTATTCATTCCCACCACAGTCAGAATATTATGGATGGGATTGCCCTGGAAAAGAACAGCCACATGTGAACAGAAACCAAAGTGAGCATACTGCAATGGAACTCGTGGAAGACTGAGGATGTGGTGAATTTTGAGGGCCTAAAATGTACTCCACTACAACTTTTAAAATAATCTAAAATTCTAAGCAAGCAGATTATAAGATGAATTTAGATACTGTGGGGAAAATGTGTTCTTATTATCTTTATTACAGACACTTTTACTTCCACAGATAAAAAATAGGCAATGTTAATATTACAGTTAACATGCTCCAGTCAGGAGAGATAGCATCAAATATTCTTTTTGCTATAACAATTCCTCAGCAATTCTTTTCAGAGGATTCCCACTATAGAAAAACAATATCTATGCTTCACTTTCTCTACACTTATAAAAATTATCCAAGCCAACCCAGTTAAAGAGAACACTCACACACACAAAAAAACAAAAAAAACAAAAAAAACATTCAACTGAATTATCTTCTCAGGAAAAAAAAATCATTCATTTACTTTATGCTTTTCTTTACTTTTCTTTATCACATATTTAAAAGCTATTCCACCCCCAAGTTTCCTAACACCCACTTTTTAAGAATTGACTCAGCATGTTACTAAAACATGATTATTTGGTCACGTATAATTTCAGAGCTAGAAAGACATTCATCCATAAAGTTGGATATTGAAAAACAGGTACTTTCCACCTTGGAAGTAAAAGGAAACTAACAGAAGAACATTTCTGGAGAATAGGGTTGACCCAGTAGACAAAACAACATAGCTGATGCAATCAAGGAATGCTAAATGACTGTGGTGCTAACTAAAGGGAACAAAGAGATCAAAGAGTAATTAATCCACATGAGTTTATTGTAAAGTTTTTATGACTTAAGTACAGCCCAACCAGGCTTTTCCAGGGATGGAAATCGCATGACAGAAGGACACATAGTAAAATACTATCTATGCTGGCTCCAGGAGTTCAGCTGGTTCATTTTCCTTGGGGTGACTATGTCTAATTTTTCATTGGAAGGAAAGATTAACATCCTGCTCACATGTGGCAAATAAATTAACTACTCTGTGGCTGAGTCAGATATTTAGTCATATATTTAGCTGAACGCTACATAATCAGGGCAAGCATTAAGCAAGTCAGAATAAGCAACCAGCTGTGTTGTACTCCAGCAATTCAGTAGACTTTTTGCAAACCACATAGCGATACTAGTAGCAATACTGCTGATTGAGCAAGATTATGAATAGATTCCCAATCACATGCACTTCATCTTCTTTTCTTTAAATCTTCTTAGGGATCACAATATTCAAAAGTACCCAGAATGTGTCGCAAGTATTTATGAAGTAACACATTATTTTAGATGTTATTCTTAATCTCAGAAAATTTAAGAGTGGACAACTTATAAATGATGGATTTTGTGAGTCAAAATTACTAAGAGCATAAGAATATTTAATATAGTTAAGCTCAATTTCTTTAGTCAAATTAAATTTTAACTGTCCAACTAGTTTTGACATATTAAAAATCTGAAGACATATGTGTATTATCCAAACTTCCTGTTTACTCTAAGCTGCCTAAAATATTCTCTAGGTTTATTTACCATCATAACTGAAAATGCTAAAGAAAGGCAGCTAGGTCCTCTTATTCTCTATAATTTCTTCAATAATCTCAGACTAGGTGTGATTGCCTTTCAACATTCCTTCTATGCAGAACTGAAGGTGCTTTTGTTTATTTAAAGGCTATGTAATTTTTAACGTTCATTTTAACATTAATTCATTTAATTTTTAAGTGAAGAAATGCTTATTTCATGTATAATACCTAAAGATCACAGAATTCCCTAGGAAGACATATCTTTTAGATTTATTGATATTCCCTACATTCTCCTTATGTTATAGTTCAACAGTATAAGCAACTGAGAAGTTCTTCTCTCAATAGCTCAACGGTTCTCTTGAGAGTTCATTCCAAAAATACTACACCATATGTTCAGAACTCTTCCAGCTATCTTAATATTTAATAGTAATTTTTACAATGATATAACCTGGCCAAAATACAGTATTTTTTGCTATTATCAGTAATACCAGTAAGATAATGCTCATTGATTTAGCCATATCTTTAATCATGCCATGGTTCATCTTATACATTTGTGCTACCTACAGGTCTCGTCATCCACAATACTGAGGTAAAAGAGCATGCACTGTGATATAGAAGGTTTTAATTACTTCCCTATAATATATAACATAGATTAAGTGAGAAGGAAATAAAATTGAGTGCATTGAAGAATAAATTCTATTCTTCCTCACTACTAGTTAATGTACAGACAAGTTCCAAACACATGATTAGCATCATTTCTCTCCTTTGACCAACTCCACTGTGTGTGTCTGTGTACTAGCATTAAAATCCCTTAGCCCAAACCATTGTTACCAATGGAACCACATTTGTCAACAAACCATGAAAAGAGAGCTAGCCTCTTCTCTTTTCTGCTCCCAGAGGAAGTTTATGGTTCCTATATACTTTGAGCTTGAAGAACCAAGAGAATAAATACTCTCTGCTACCTTGGTGTTTTAGGTTTTGTGGTTATCCTCTCAAAATTGCTAGAACATGCAATCTATCAGTCTTTCTAACTTTCTTAAGGTGAGGGTATTAGGCTTCTCACTGACTTGAAACCAATACTTTTTGCAACACTTTCAGGTAAGTAGTATTAACTCCACTTTGAAGACGAGAAAGTAAGGTCAAAGTCATTTAGAAATATGTCCTAGGCCATAGTACATATAAAAGAAAAAGCACAGCTACTTTAGAATCACTCAGGACAGAAGTTCTAAATGACATAATTTACACGTGTGATTTCTTTCAGAGTCAGAGGAAATGTTTATATGCTCATCATTCACCCTAATTTCCTGTAGGATAAAGAGTACTTTACCATTTAGTTTCAGATTCCAGTCTCAGACTCCCAGGACTTAAGCATATTATATAAAGCAACTCAGCCATAAACACTCCCCAAATCCTGAGGAGTTATTAAACAAGGGGCTTTAATTATATTAAATATGAAAATAATATTCATACTTCAGATCTCTTGAGGAAAATTTTTCAAAATGCAATCAGAAGGATTACCTATCTAATTTAGGTCATTTTGAAATATGAAGGGAAATTGTAATGATATTGGAGGAAAAATTAAACAGTGTGTAAGAAATAGAGATGAAATTTCATATTGAAGATTTGCATTTTCAGTATGGTGGGGGAACACAAAAATGTGCACATCACACTTTATGTTTGATGGTAAAATATCAATAAAATCCTAAGCTTGACAGAAATAAACACTAATGACATATGTCATGAAAACAACTGACTAAACACAAAAGAGACTTTTTCACAAATCCAGATTTGTTTACATTACTGGCAAGGTTGGCGAGAACAGTGTCATATTATTTCTAGGGAAATCACAGAATGAAAAAAACAATCAAGCTTATTATAAAATATAAACATCTGAATACCCAGAAATGTTACACTATGCATTCCCACATTCCAGTGGGAACCAAAACCAAAATGGAATCGCTGGGAAAATCTGCTACAACTGCACACATATTATTTAATAACATTTTTTTGGAAGGAGGTAGGAGAAGGGATGCCAAGAAATTGATATATTATGCTTAATCAAATAAAATGTTAAATGTGCATTTAAAGATATCCAACTTTGGCTTACTTTAAGAAATAAAAGGTATTTAGCTTAGTTTCTGCCCTCAGCCATCTTTTAATTAGTAGCTATATGGGCATTGGTCTTCACATTCCAATCTATGTGACTTCACATATATTATAATACCTCTCTGAGATCCAACTTTTTCTATAATTGAACCTATCAACACTAATTGGAATGATAATGGGGTTGAGGGAGGAACAAAATATCTAAATATCCTCAGAATTGATTGCTTAGAATTGGTAATAAATATTAGCTAATGTTTATCATTTTTACATGCTCTTTCCTCTTACAGCCTATTGTGAGAGTCAAAAGAAAAGCATACAAACAATTTAAAGAGCATGTCAAATAGGAAGGACTTACTGAGCAACAGTGTGGAAAGAAAGATTTATTTATAGGTCATTTAATAAACCATTTTGTTTGGAAGTTAGGCACCCCTGAAACTAATTGGGGTTAGAATGTGCACACACACAATACAGTGTACAGATGATGTGTTGTGGAATTGTGTACCTGTATAATTTTGTTAATCAGTATCACGCCAATAAAAAAATATTATGACATAAGTGTGTAAGGGAATTAGGCTCTACAATTAGAACTTTAAAATGGTTTATATATAAGGTAGCAAAGATCTTTCATTATGATATTAAGAAGAATAAAAACTAGGTTTTATTAAACACTTATTATGTTCCAGAAACTGTTTTATTTCCTTTGTATGTGATATTATATGCAACTCTCATAATGATCCCATAAGACAGAAACTGAGTTGTGGTATATTGCACAAATTGACATAGCTAGTAAGTAGTAGAGATAGGTTTTAAGCTCTTAAATATTGAGTACCCATTAATCCCTCTGAATGAAAAGTAAGAATTAGACCACAGACCAAATATAGAGGATTCAGTCACAAATTTAGTTACATTTGAATATGATACTAGTATAGCTGTGGTTTTTACCATCTCATTAATTTCATTGATTCACAAGTCTGGCCTAAAAGTCTAGTTGGCTAAGATAGAGGTTCAATCCTTCCTCATCTCTCCTGTAATCACTTGTGAATTCAAATCAAAATTCTATAGCAAAATTACTAGACTATGTTCTTTTCCCTAAAAGAAGGAAATTGTTTACGGTGAGAATAAGAAGTAAAGTCTACTGATTGAGCTTAACTTAGAAATAAATACATTTTTGTTTTTCTTTTCTCTGTTTTTGGAGATTTATTTATCAAAAGTGCCCATTATGAAAAACTACATATGAGCAAGTGGTATTGCTGAAAGGACAAATATTCTTTAGCATTGGAACTCAGATCTTAACATAATGAGAGGATACTGAAACTATCTCAAAATATTAAGGGAGTACTGGAGGGCTATTTGTAACTTCAATGAATTTAAATGTGATATAAAATACAAGCATCTCCTCTGATAAAATAGATTAAAAATAAGGCCTAAAAGTGCAGACTTAAAGATTTCAGCTAAAAATACAAATTTGACTCCATAGACCTCTGCCTATGACTCTCATGACTAATCCTAGCATATGAAAAGGCAAGAGTTAGGGAAATCAGGGGAGGTGGTTATAGTCAGTTTCCACTATGAGTCCACATTTTTTTGGTTAATATTTACCTAAGGATATTTTTCCATTGATTTTTAGAGAGAGTGGAAGGGGGAGAGACAGAGAGAGAAACATTAATGGGAAAGAGACATATTGATTGATTGATTTGAGAGAGACACATCAATAGGTCTCCTCCTTCATGAGCCCTCAACCTGGGCCAGGTCTGGAGTCTGCAACTAAGTTACCTATCCTTGACCAGAATTGAACCCCAGACCCTTCAGTCTGAGGGCTGACGTTCCATCCACTGAGCCAAACCAGCTAGGATATGAGTTCACATTTTTAATCAAGCTCAAACTTAGCATTTATTATCCTTCACTTTTAATCCCAATTAATTTTGAGTGGGTGACTACTTATAAGTCATCACCCATTTTTCAAGAAAATAAAAGATAGAGGAGGAGTAAAAGGAGTAACAGGAGAAGCAAAAGAGGAAAAAGTAAGACATCAGAAGGATAACAATTTAAAAATATATTTTTCTCCATTAAAAATAAGATATTATAGCCTCTGAATAACAGTGTGTGGTTGTGTGCACTAAGTGATTTTTAAGGTAAAAACTAGCTGTTCTCTATCTAGAACTTCACAATATATTTATAAAAGTTAATAAACTTCATGAGCATTGTGAAAAACATATTGTTATACCACATGGATTTTCAAAGTAATTTAACTATGAGCTATTCATTTAATCCATTATTATAATTAAGAAATTTCATGTGATTATTTTATAAAAAAATAAATTATGAATTATTATAAATGTCATGTTTCTTGCAATAGCATATAGAATAAATACTAAGCATACTCTCTTAATCCTTCCTTTATAATTAAACTAGAGGTCTGGCACACAAAATTCGTGCGTGGCTACAATCCCTAGGCCTGGCCTGTGATCAGCAACATCTTCCCCAGGTGCCCCCAGCGGGCCCCATCCCCTCTGCTCTCCATCCCCATGTTCACTGTTCACCATCTGGTGATTGGTGCCTGACGGCCAGGGAAAGGGACGGAGAGCTCAGCTGTTCCTGCCTGCTCACCAGCTTTGCCCCCGCCACAGGTGTCCATCAGGCGATCAGAGCCTGCCGGCCAGGGAAAGGAACCAAGAGGTGGTCAGTGATCCTCATAGTGACTGGTCCAGTGGTCATTCTGCCTTCAGGGTCAATTTGCATATTACCCTTTCATTATCTAGGACAGAGGCATGGTGCGCAGGTGGGGGCCTGCTGGCCTTTTCTGAAGGGGTCCCAGATCAGGGTGGGGTCCACACTGGGGGGCAGCCGAGCCTGGGCGAGGGGCTGCAGGCTGTTTGCAGGCCGGCCATGCCTCCAGCTTTGTCAGGAAGGACATCCTACAGTGACATGAGGAAGACACCCAGTCTATCTGGTTTAATTAGCATATTACCCTTTTATTAGTATAGATAACTTTAATTTTTCTAAAGGATGTGAAGGGTAATTTCTGACAGTTGAGAGATTTCTTATTCATTGTCTAGGCAGAAATCCATGACAGGAATATTTAAGACAAGATGGTAGGAAACCAAGCAAGAATTTTTAGAATGTATTTTTTAGGTTCTCTTGTCATAAACAGGGAACTGTGTATGTGAAATGAGAACTATATACAATGATATTTGATCTCTCTAGTCTTCTCGGAATACCACTGATGCTCTAAAGCAGGTCTGAAAACATGCAGGCCTTTGGACCAGAGATTAACGTAACTCTGGAGAATGGGTAATTTTGCTTATACATTTCCCTATTTAAAGGGACAGTGATGATAAATGACAAACACAACAACAAAATCTACTACCTGGATTGAGCCCCCAGGCTGTCAGTTTGTGAGATCTGCACTAAATCTTCTGATTCCCTGGACAGTCACGTCAATCTTCATTTTTAAATGTTAGTTCTAATCAATATGTTAAAGATGTTCCATTAGAAAGTTGATATAGTGTGATTTTTTAAAGTTGAAACAAATATGATATATTAAGCTGCAGTTTAACCACAGGTGCTAACTAAAATAGACCAAAAATCATTTTTTTTTAATCATCCTTTCAAGTTGGAATTATTTAAAAGTAAACAGGAAATACAAACTATTTTAGGTGACTACTGTTTTCTGAAAGCACAATCATCATCATTCAGAACAAATTAGGAAACTACAGAAGTTCTAAAAGTTGACTTTTAAAACATCCTGATTTTTTAAAACATTCAAAACTCAAAATTTAACCATTAGAAAATATGGTAGATAAGGATAGCAAGTGTGTGTGTGGGGGAACCTTACAGAGTTTAGATCCTTCAATTCTCCCCCCTTTTATTTTATTAAAGCGTTACAGATTCAGTTTTTGGTTTGTAAAAATGAAACTTCCAGTTCTAGCTAAATCCAGATAATGTTCTGCTTTCTGTTGAACATCACATAAAATATTAAAATATGCCTAAAAGCATATTGTACATTAGAAATTAAAGAATACCTTAGATAATTAAAGAATAGATATAGTATTTTAATATAAAATGCACAAAATTAAGCTTCTCATATATTAATAGTTTCCTTAAATACACATAGAAGGCCATGCCTGGAGAATTTGAAAAATTAAAATGAAGGGCAAAGTATGTTAAGAAATTGGGTAGGATTTTTATTAATGATCTCAATCATTGAGGCTAAAGAGCATCATGAAAAACACATCCACACAATACATTGCTAAGATGATAAGCACAAAGAATAAAGGCAAGAATGTGCATAAAAATATGACAGTCCTCAAAAGGAAATTATTTTTCCTCTTCCAAAAGGAACTGCAATAAAACTTAAATTCTTTCATTTTATAATTAATTCCTTTTGTCTCCCTGGTGGCAATACTTTTTTTCCTAGCTTTGTTATTAGTACTGCTATTGTGTTATTTTCTTATTTCTTTCTACATGTCTGTCTACTCCATCAGACTGAAAATTCCAAGAAAGATAGACCATACAATTTAGCTTTGTATCCCTAAAACCTCCTGAGGTCCTTCAGAACTTGGCATCTAGGGGATGCTTGCTCATTGTTTTTTTAAGAAAGAAATACCTGTTAAATTATGCAACAACCAGATGAATTAAACTACCACTTCCATTATTAAACTTCAATATATATATATATATATATATATATATATACACACACACACACACACACACACACACGCGCGCGCACACACACACAATCATATTTAGGTGCCATACACTTAATGTCAAAGGTCAAAGTAGTACTCAAAAATAATTATGGGATTCTAATTTTTAACATCTTTCCTAAACAATTTATGAATCTCAGCAGAAATATTACTCCCAATGCTTATAGGATCACCATGCTCTTGACTCAAGGCTGTGTTGTTCAGTCCAATATAATTAGCTAACCATTATGAGAGCCAATGGTTACTATCTATCTTATGCCAAATACTACACAATATTTCAGAATCAAGTGATTTTGATTATCCAAAATACAAATTCTCTCTCCCTCTCCCTCTCCCTCTCCCTCTCCCTCTCCCTCTCCCTCTCCCTCTCCCTCTCCCTCTCCCTCTCCCTCTCCCTCTCCCTCTCCCTCTCCCTCTCCCTCTCCCTCTCCCTCTCCCTCTCCCTCTCCCTCTCCCTCTCCCTCTCCACAAATAAGACACACCTGACATTAAGAGAGAATACTCAAAACTACAGGCTATAAAACTCTATATTGTCAATTTTTATAAAAACATATATCATTCTTAAGATCACTCAGGTAGTGTCAGAGTTGAAAGAAATATGAATCCAATTCTCCTAACCCATAGTACAGCATCCTACTAGTCCATACTCCAGATTTTAACATAATTTTTTTTAATTAAAATTACTTTCATTCCCAATTGAAAAGCATTATTTGTGTTCACTGCATGAGAAAATACACACACACATAAACATCAGTACCAAAAACAGAAATTAAACTAATTTTCAAACAGAAAGCACTGGTAAGTTTCCCTCTAAAATACAATCACTGTTAATAGTTGATAATATACCACTATTATTTTTTTTTAAGTTTCCAATAATGGCATGAGTCAAATTATATACTGAAAATATTCTTTTCTGTGGTTCCAAGAATTTTAGTGATTGCAGTGAAGTAGATATGGGAAGTGGGAGGTCTTATCTTCCAGAGAAATGTCAACAGCATATTAAATGATGCTGATGTGAAATAACTTCTCTATCCTTGTAATAACACTTGTATTTACTGTTTCTTTACATATTTTGAACGCACTGTGACTTTCCAAGTTCCTGACCTTTCAATAATCATTATGAATCATTAAAATTTACCCTTATTTTTCTTTGGCTAAGAAGTTATCCTTTCCTGATTTTAAGACTTACCCTTTGTGTGCATACATCATGAGGAAAGGCAATACTCCTGGGCCCAAGGAAACAAACAGCCAGATCAGATGATACAGTATGAAGTGGAAATATTTCTACAAGTTGACTGATGAGGAAGAAATATCTTTATAAAGCATGGCAACCAGAAGGAAAAAATTTAAACAACAATGCAAGCTGACAGGACTTATTCCAAAGGTATCTATTGAATCATAGGAAAATAGTGTCATGGAGTTTCAGATTCAGAAAGGAATTTTTTCTTCCATCTAGTTCAACTGCCGCATTTGGCATATCTGGAAATTGAAACCCAAAATGGTTTACCTTCTGGTTCCAAGTCACACAGCTATATTGAGCAGCAATGCCAGCAGGGGAATCCAGGTTTCTGAACTCTCAGATAAGTATCATTTTAATTTTACTTCATGGGAGAATACACACTGCCTAGTAACAAACGGCCATTTAACTGCAAATATTTACATTTTCTGTGTACCCAGGTCACAGATACAATTTTTCTAGAATGAATATTAATCCTATGCCATCAGAAGAAGAAAACTTTACATTTCTTTAATAGCTAATTTATACTTGGGTTTATAGTAGACCCTTTCACAAGTATTATCTCATTTAATTTATAAAATTAAAGGTAGGGATTATTTTCTTCATATTAAATATGAAGAATCTGTGGTTAAGAGAAGCAAACAAATCATTTAAGATTGAATATAATATACATATATAATGAAAAATCTGAAACTTGAAATCACATCTACCTGCTTGATTGAGGTTAGCTCCCTAGAGAGAAAAGGTCTTGAGTCTCCTGCACACTTAGCTGACATTCTTTTGACACACAAAAAGAAGTTCTCACAGATGGGCCATAGACCACAACTGGAGAAACTGTTCAACACTCAAAAGTCAGCTTGAGGTTTTTTTTTTTATATTTTATTTCTTTGATTTTTTAAAATTGTTTTTTGCCCCCAATTTTAGTGTGAGATAGTTGGCAAATAATATTGTGTAAATTTAAAGAGTACAACATGATGTTTCGGTATACAGATATATACTGTGAAATGATTGCCAGAACAAGGTTAACACATTCATCACCTAAGATAGTTGTGAAAAAGCTATGTTGTTGCTTCTTTCTCCAACTTATTGTGTACACTCAGGAAAAACACTCAAAACTCTCTATGGGAAAATATAGTTTGTAAGCCTAATCCTAAGTACCTTAGAGGAAACCTTTACATTTGGCTTTGGAGTACATGTTTAGGGCCTACGTCCACTTACAGATGAGTTGGATAGATGAAAGGTAACAAATACCTTAAACCCAAATATAATGGAATATTATCTGGAGTCTTCATTTTCTGTCGTCCCCCTAAAAAGTTACATTTTAAGGAGAAGCATACTCACATTCATTATCATTTCCACTCTCCATTTGTTTTACTATTCATATATATATCATTCATTAGTTTTCCTAATTTGCTTCCAAGTGACTCCCACTGTCACTGTCTTACTTTGTCATTTATTATTTTTACTTTTAAACTCTTTTCAGTATTACTGTGCTTGTCTTCCACTAATTTAGTTATCACCTAGATGCATTTTGAAATTTAAATTTGGTCAAGCCATTCCTCAACTGAGTGTCTCCACAGACCTTATGCAAAATTAAGCCCAACCCCCTTAGGAAGGAATGACCTGTCTCCCAGCTTCCTCTCCAATCCAGCCTGCTTCCATATGCCCACCCAACCCTTTATTCCAGCATGCTGACACTACTTCTGGTCCTGGGAAAGCCACTTGATCCCAGGCCCAGGTCCCTTTGCACACCATAGATCCAGTGTGGACTAGGTCTCACGCTTTTTCCTTTCCTTTCTATACTTGCCTCCTCAGCCTTCATGACATAGCTCAAGTGCTATCTCTCTCAGGAAATCATCCTTGACCACCCCTTATGTCTACTTTGTGCCTTGTTACCAGTGCCTACTTCTCTGCGTACCTCTAATAAAGCAATATGCACCTTACTAGTTCATTATTTTATCTCTACTAGACTGTGATCATCTCAATGTACAGACTGCTCTCCATTTCTGTATCTCTTCCTAAAACAGGCAAATAAAAAAGTGAAGGGGATCATCAATAAATTATAAGGAAAATCAAAGCAATGCTATCTATGACCTGAAACCTTTGCATTTGGCTTTGGAGTACATATTTAGGCCTATGATCACTTACAGATGAGTTTGATAGATGAAAGATAACAACTACCTTAAACCCAAAACTGAAGCCACACTTTGAAATCTATAGAAGGACGGATCAATGCCGATTTACCAATGCTCATTTGATGTCGGGAAAGGATGATCTCTACAATATTTGACATTAATACCAATCATACCAAATAAGCTTGGTTTATCACCTTACTCTGTCCTATGACTTGGATTTTATCATCTTTTGCTTCTTGTAGTTTATTGATTGTTCTTTCTGATCTTTGATTATTTATTGCATGGTCCTTCCATCTGCAAACATGCTCATGCTTCTGTACCTCTAAATCCGTTCCTCTCTGGCTTATAGCAACAGCAAAAAACCTCAACAAAAACAAGCCAAGAAACCAAAAAAACTCTAAGGTTCTTTCTTGGACTACAGGATATCATGTAAATCCTTAACATGGTGTAATACAACTTCATCATTTAAGCACCAATTCCTTGCCATTTCCCCTTTCACACAGATGCTCATTATGAATGTGATAATAGAATGGTCACAAACTCTGCTTTATCCAAAGACCACAGGAAGCATTTGTCTTTGTGCTTACTGGTTCCTGTGCCTGAGATTCCTCTTTTCCATGTGTTGAATGACTAATCATCCAGGTGTATGATGATTTATTTGTCCTTTCTTGTCATTATAAAATGCCTTTCTACTTAAATATTTATACACATTTGCACAGGTTCTTGTTCCTGGAAATACTGATTAGAGAAACATACTATTTTTAAGACTTGTTAGAAATTATCAACTTGATCTTTAGAAAAGTTTTATCAATTTACAATTTTAAAGTGTTTTACATGAGTTCCAGTATCACTGAAACTTTGTACTGAAAATGCAGAACTTTAAAGTTCTTGCTGGATTGATAGATGAGTTACTGTATCTGTTTATAATACTCTAGTTTAAAAAAATGTTTTAAAAGTTAAAATAGTTTATCAGTCATTGTCATTTCCATTTTAAAAATTATCTACTGTAAATAAAACCTCTTTATCCAAGGAGTGACATGGTTGGAAGAAAAACGTTAGAGCTTTACCTCACATCATAAGAAATAAGAAATTCCTTATTTAGTTTGAAGATGACCTTTTAAATTTTATTTTGTTATATTTTTTCATAAGCTTTTATACTCTCTATGTCCTCTACCACGTCCATTATCTCCTTCCACACCCATAATAACCACACTGTTAAATTTTTTAAATAATTAATAATAAGAATAAAATAAAAATTCTGATTTCTACCTATATTTTATAATTAATACATATCACAAAGAAAATTAGTTTAAAAATGTTAAAATGTCACTGATCAAAAATATCAATAATATATTAAGTAAAAATAAGGTAGAACACATATGTAGTAATATCGCATAACCAATGTTGTTATTCTTAAAATATAAATTACTTTTTCTAATCAATAAGAATTTTTTAAAAAATCTTTATAATTCCCTGGACTTGGATCCCTACCAGAAAATTAGCTGTTTTCATGTAAAACATTTGAATTAAAAACAAACATATTCTGAGAGAGCCTGAAAAAAATTTTGTGAACACACAGAAAAGCAGACTTTTTTCCCCCCTCTTCTAGAAAAGAGTCTATTTTGCTCTAAGAGAGCAGGCATTCATAGAATATCAAGAGGATGATTTAAAGTTTGCTGTAAATTATCTACTAGTGGAGAATGAAACTTGATTGAAATATAAAACCACATTGTATCAGTCAAGGCAAGTCAATTCCTCCATCTTTTTCTTTTGTGAAACATAGCATCTCTTCTCTTAGGAAGCTACAACATCATACAGTAAAACCTGTTTATCTTATTTCTTTAGTTTCCTAAAGAAATACATACATTCACTACAACTATTTCCAATTTTATGTATTCGGATTTTATAGATACTCCTTTCTGTTTGAGCAGTGTTCATGTGTCTGCATTTCATATTATTCAGCAGCAACTATTCACATATCTGGTAAATATGGGGAAAGTTTGTCCTTTGTTTATATCAGACAATGAGAATTTCTATTTCTAATCCATGGACACTGCTATTAGAAAATGCAGTGACAAATTTAATTTTCAACTACAACATTTAATTCAAACAAGATGAACTTTAGTATCAATCATTATTAACTTTACAGTTTATGCATTTCTTTACTATATTTCTCCATCTCAATTTTAGAAAAACACTTTGAAATAATAGGTCTATTGTTATTAATACCATTGGAGAGTGGAAGTAATGATTATTTAGCAGCTTAAGATATTTGTCCAATATGATGTTTCTAGTAATTGTCAGGAACCCAATTTTCTGATCCTTAATATCTAGAACATTTCATTAAACTACTCTTCATATTCCTATATTTTCTTTTTCATTGTAAGGGTTTAAATGAATTTTACTTAGATGTTAAATTTGGAATACAGTGTTGTATAAATCTAAGACAACAATACATGAACAAGAACCAAAATTTTCTCAAATCCTACATTAATTCTTTAATTTAATAAGTACTATATACCTCATACCAATTACGGTACTAGATCATTAAGACACAGGGTTAATAAATCAGATTTGTTGGAGATATCAGCTTGCGTAGTGGTCGGCAAATTGAGGCTCTGTTGACTAAAGAGTTTGCCAACCACTGAATAGGGGCTTAATCACAAGGAACAACAGCCTGTAATTATTGGAATTGAGAGTCTGGGTCTGTGGTCGGCAAACTCATTAGTCAACAGAGCAGCGATCCGCAGTTTGCCAACCACTGGCCTAGAGCATTGTCCAGGCATATTGAGCTGTTCAGTACCTCCCAAACCTTAATGCACATAAAAATCATCTGCTCAATGCTCATTCGGATGCAGCAGCTCCAGTACAAGTTCAGAGATTCTGTTTCTAACAAGCTACCAGATAATATTGATGCTGGTAGATGATAACTGTGATTTGAGCATCCAAGATTTACTTATATAAATGTGGATATATTTAAATGGATATTTTAACTATCTCTCATTGCTGTTCTTAAATTTTAGGGAAAAAATATAAACCAAGAGGAAGTTAGGAGGGAATTGGTCAAGCATGGCAGGAACTGAGAAACAAAAGAAAAAAGGGGACACTTAGAAGAAAGTGGTCTAGGCTAAAGAGAAGATGGGAACAACAGAGAATGGGAAAATGGGAGGCACAATAAAGGCCTATTTATGATCAGTTTATTTGTCAACATGGCAAGTCAGCATACTTTTTATCTATCATTATACTGCTCTGTTACACATTTCAGTATACATATTTCATTTATTCAGTGAATTTCCTAGAAAAAATAAATAAGCAAAAAAATTCTGTTCAAATACAAAAACCAGGAATTATAAGTTACTAATATTTATGATACCATCACAATCCCATGTCTACAGTTGTGTTTTCTTCATTTAATTTAAAGTTAACCAAGCACAAGACTCATCAAATATCTGTTTACCCTCAATGACAAACCATCAGGTGTGTTTAATTGTGTATGAAAATTCAAAAATTAAAATATACTAACAAATACAAATACCACATAAAAGAATAATGAAAATAATTTGGCCTAATATATCAAATATAAACTTGTTAAATTATGTCCTTGAAATTTGCTAAATAATTATCAGAATAAAGTAAAATTAATTTACATCTATTACATCACTGCATATTAATATTTGTAATGTCTGTAAACAAATAAAGTAATATAATATACTTCCTTTAAAGAGAACTGTGAATATAACTAATTGAATTAATTCATTCACACATATAATTAATTTCCCATACACATGAATTCTTTAATATTAAATTGATAAATATAAAGAATAAATATTAATAAAAAGTTTCTCTATATAGTATTAAATACAATAAAATTGCCATTTGATGAAAAATGCTGGTATGAATCTTTTATTTCAATGATATAATAATTTTATATTTCAGGGTAAATGTAAATTTGGATGTGACACAGAAAAATATACTGTAGATAAATATTTGTTTGAGCTTTCAATAATCCTTGATATTAATGTTAGGTTTAAACATTTCTGCCAGTTTTGTACTTCTAAATTAAACTTCTTTGAAGAAATTACAATCTTCAGGAAAAAAAGAAAACTCACCTTATTACAAAATTGTGACTGTCAATCTCCTTTCCACATTCACTATCCAGCAGAATGCCCGAGTTTCCCACAACAGCACAGGTCTTAAACCTGCGGTTCTTCATCGGTGACACTTCAGGGAGCAAGCTATGCAGATCCTGAGAAATATTTAGTGTCCGGCGCCTGTCCAGCACATAGTGGATGACATCACCAGGCTTAAAGCTGCTCTTGACCACAGAGACATCTCGTTCTGCATCTAGGAAACGAAGAATGTTCTTCCTATATTTGAAACACAAAGTTTTCTGTTAATGACAACATACCAAGGAACTGGTGATATAATTTACAAAGTGGCATATGATGAAATGTAAATTGGTAAATTACTATTAATAATCTCAAATTGTGATTAGGTAATTAAAGCAACAAGTTAAACAGATTCTACAGGAAATAGAATATATGTTTTAAAAATCATTTGCACATAGTTTCTCAATGATTTTCTAAATAAACATAGTATCTACACCTATTTGTGGAATGGCAAAAGCCCCTCATTTACTAAAATATACAGAAAGATTAGTTTAATAAATAAAATGCAATTGTGATGATTTGATTTTGCATAATTAATTCTACTAGTGTTAATTAATGCTCTATAGTTATCTATTTTGTTTAATATTGTTTCAAGGTGAATAGAAATAACATGAAATTGTTTGAAATTACACCTTAATAAACTCTATTAAAATAATTGAACCCTCCAATGAACTTATACACATTTACTCAAATTATGTGAATATTATAATTATTTGAAGAAGAATTAAAACTATAGCACTATCATAATAATAAAAGGCCAAGAGGTGTCAAGACCAAAACGACCAAACGACTGGTCATCAGGAAGTGCATGGAGTAGCTCTTGGCCCAGTGCCCTGTGGGGCGCCTAATGCGATTTCACATGCTGGGCCCCTGGTATGTATAGAAAAGCTTTCTTCTGAGCGTAACGATTCAGGAAGTAATATGGGTAAATTTGATGAAAAGATAGATAAAACACTGGACTCGGGCAGTGATAGCTAATTGTTCCTTAGTGTTCTTGTTCCCCTGCTTCCTTTCAGTATTTGAATGCTCTAAGTTTTAATTGAGCACATGGATGGTCATCTAGAACATTTCCAAGTTTTCAAACCCAAGTGCCGCTGGGTTTGGTCATGCAGTCTGTTTTCTTAAATGGTATATGAGTGAATCATGAAAGTAACTATTGGAGAGAAAAATAAAATTTCAACTTGTTTAATCCACTATATTTTAAGGTCTTTTGAAAGAAAATTTAGCCTATAACTAGTAAAGAAATTAATACAAGATGTGAGATGCCACATCAACATATATACATATGTTAAGTAATGATGGAAAATGAAAATAGAGATATAGTAGGCTAGAAAGGTAGTGACCCTTAGCATGATACAGCAAAGCTCCTGATAAAAACTATTATCTGCAATAATTTGGGAGTCATAGTCTATACCTAAAAGCCTGTCATTCTTGGAAAATTGGTTTTAAAGTGTAAGTTGCTTGTTCCTTTGAGCAAGGCACTAAAAGTTAGGAATAGCCAAATTGCAAGCTGAGATGGAAAGGATAATTTCTAGTAACGACCTATAATCTAAACCATGTGAGAATCTAGTAATTGGGACCTCCCCAATGTTTCTAATACCCCAGGGAGCAAGAGAGGCAACCACAAATCAGAGCCATCCTAGCAGCAAGAGGGATATCACCTTCCCATCTAAGTGTAGTCATTCAACTGATGTAAGAGTAGCTGCCATTCAACTGAGGGAGCAAAATCAGTGAAGAGCCCTGTTCAGAAGATATTTGGGGTGGGTTTAACTATACCAGGCACTAACTACGAAGAAGTAGCCCAGCAGTGTAATAAATTTTTGAGGGAATTATATTGCCAAAGACACTATGTACTGGGTCTACAAAGTCTGGGATTGCTTATCCTTAAACTACCAAACATAAACCAGCTAGAAGCAATTTGAGAAAGCTCTTTTCTAGATTGAGAATTGGATATTGCTTACTAAAGTGTACTACTGCAGCTGGTATACAATGCCATTATTATTACATTCAAGTTATAATAGACATATTTTTTCCTCTAGTGCTGTTACTATTTAAGCTCCCTCACAGTCTATATACTTCATTACAAAATATGGCTGTCCTCCCATCAATCCACCAGCAAGGCAATTCATCAAATCATACAAAAGCCAGTATCATGACTAGGAAAGAGGGAGAAAATAAGTCCCAATTTAATGTGTGGTATAATTAAAAAGCCAGGTGATTAAAAGTTAATTTTGCCAGATTTTTATAAATGATATAAATATAGATATAGATATAGATATAGATATAGATATAGATATAGATATAGATATATTCTCTCTGAAAAAGAAAATGATTTTTTGAAAAAATTTCTCAAACATTTGGAATATTAGGTTCACAAAGAGTAGAATTTGTACAGGAAAACCTGTATAAATGCACTATAGTGAAATTTTAAAATTAATAGAAATGTTTTCAGACACTATAATAACTTATCTTAACAAAGTACAAATTATATGAGAAGAAACAACCAATATATTTAGCAACTATAGGGCATAAGAATTGCAGAAAATTGAGAAGTCTTTCATTTCATTAAGTATATATGATTCTTAACAAAAGTTAACAATTGGCTGCAATTTATATAACTTTTTATACAGACTTATAAAATAAAATTTATTTAAGAAAAAAAAAGTAATGCTTGACACTTGTATTTTAATGAAAAAAAATGTTCATTTCCTGTGAAAACGACAAGGCTGGCTCTAAAATAAAGGCTGCACGGATGTGGTCAGATTACCTAAGGCCATGATATTATCATTTTTCCTTTGAACATAATTCGAAGGAGTTGCAGGAGATATCTGCAGATGTACTCACAAGTATGCAAGTAGAAGTGAATAGATTTCAGGCCCAGATTTGAAAGAAGAATCTTTAGAGCCTGGAAATCCCTTTCCTCATGAAAAAAAATTAACACTTAAATGTTGTCAGCTGACTGCAAGAAGGTTTGAGAGGGACTTTCACATTACAGAACCTTTGTCATGTGATCAAAAGCAGTAAAAATATTTTAAAGCATTAAGTCTTCTAAATCCCTGACTATCAATGATCATCTTTAATTTATTTATTCAGAGAAAAGTTCATATAATAAAGTGGGTTATTAGAGTTCAGAAATTTTTTGAAAAACAACATAATGTCCTACTCTTGGAAGAAAAGAATGCTTAATGAAATACATAATTATTAAGTAGAGATGATACATTTGTGAGTGTTCCTCCAATACTGTTATAGCCTCAAAATTTGTGTGTGTGTGTGTGTGTGTGTTTTATTGGCAGCAGTAAAAAATATCAATAGTAAAAGTACTTTCCAAGACAGAATAAAAATACCAATTCACATAGACTAATCAAAATATAAAAATATAAGTTTGTAGGCAAAACTCAGAATGATTGTGTAGTATTTGTTTTTTAAAACTGAGGGGGAAGGGGGAAAAATCTTGAGGGTTTCTAGTTTGTTCTTTTTCTTATATTGAACCCACCTTGGAGACTTTTGATCTGAGCTAAGCTTTCTGATGTAGGATGCAAGTAAGACTGAAAATAATTAGTTAGCGAATAATATTTGTATTTTGATGCTTATTTTTTAAAACAAAGAGAAAATGTTAGTTCTTTTTCTCCTTAGCAGGTTATAGGCATTTTGTTGTTGTTAATCCTTACCCAAGGATATTTTTCCACTGATTTTCAGAGAGTAGAAGGGAGGGGGAAAACAGAGAGAAACATTGATGTGAGAGAGGCACATTGATTGGCTGCCTCCTGCAAGAGTCCTGACTGGGGCCAGGGCCTTGCAACCAAGGTACATGCCCTTGACTGGAATTGAACCCAGGACCCTTCAGTCCTTGGCAGACCCTCTAGACCACATGTGTCAAACACAAGGCCCGCGGGCCAAATCTGTCCCGCCAGGCCTTGCAATGTGGCCCGCACCGCGCTGTCATCACTGCACTCGGCTGCGTTTCCATCACAATGACAGTTTATGACTGTTCAGAAAACCATTCGGCCCGCGATTTAGGCTGGATTTTAGATTTTGGCCCCTTCTCTGATTGAGTTCGACACCCCTACTCTAGACAAACCAGCGAGGGCTATTTTTTAGATTCTAGGTGTGACAGACTATACAATGTTCTGTGGATTTGCTAAGTCTAGTTGCTGTTTGAACTATAGAAAAAAGAAAGAAGGAAACTAGAGCTTAAGTACAATTAACTAAATATCCTTGGAAGCATGAAAAACTAGTGAACTTACTTGCAACTGAAACAACCTTTAAGTGTCATCAAGGATAACTGACATATTCTGCTCAGAAGATAATTAATATGAATGAAAAGATCAGGTTAAACAAACTTATTATACTTCAGAATGAGAGCGATGGAAAGAAAACTCAGTTTAACTTCTGGGCTCTAAAGAATCATGAACCAACAAAAGCTATTTATTAATATGCAGGCTGAACCAGTACTGTAAGTCCTCATATTTAATATAGTGGATAGGTTCTTCGAAACTGTGACTTCAAGAGAAATGAGACATATAATCAAGCCAATCTTGCCACAGTCTAACTGATATCTATGAGTGAAATTCCGACGAGACATTTCTGGTCACAAAAACATCATCAAACTTCTAAGTAAAAACCCAAAACATTTCAAATATTAAAACACTGAAATAAATGTGAACTGTATATACATTTAAGAAAGATGAATTAAAATAAGAGAATTCTCTCCCATCACGCTTATTCCAGTGCAGGGTCACAGGCAGCTGGATCCTATCCCAGCAGCTCAGAGGGCAAGGCGGGCACCCACCCTGGAGGGTTCATCCTTCCCGCTCAGGGCCACTCACACCCACACCCACTCAGATGGGGAAAGTGTGGACAAGCCAGCTCACCTAACATGCATGTATCTGGGGTGGGAGGAAACCAAAGGACCCAGAGAAAACCCGCAAAGACGTGGGGAGAACGTGCAAACTGCACACAAACAGTGGCCCAACCAGGAAATTATTATTTTTTCTCATCAATGTATAACGGACTGACACTGAATGAAACCATGTTATTCAGGGACCTGCTGAACAAGTTTTCCTATAAGTAGTCAGGTTATTATTACTAGATATTTAAAGCAGGGGGTTGTGCTTTCTGTTTGTGACTTAGAAGAACAACAACAGAAAGACTTAATTTAATGTCTTTGCCATTTTGTGAACATCAAGTAACTTTTGAAATCCCATTGGATAAGGACACACCTAAACTCAGCGACTGTTTTAATGCTAACTGAAAAAAAAAAAAAAAAAAAAAAAAAAAAAAACCAAAAATACTTGTTTCACTTTCAGTGAGACTTAACTCCTAGTCAGAAAGGTCATTTTTTTTTTTTTTTTTTTTGGTTAGGCAACGCTGGCTTCAACTGAAAAGTTGAGGTAGACAGTTGAACTGACAGAAATAGATTCTACACAGAAACTTGTCAACTGAATTCTCAACTAGAACTTCCCTTTCAACAAGCGCCATCACTCGAAGCAGCAGCTGCAGCCTCTCAGAGAATTAGTTTGCTAAATGTTGTTTTCACTTGTGAAATGTGAACTAGGGCGAACCTATCACCAGGTGCCCCTCTTTCTTCTCTGCAGCTTACTTGTCAACAACAAACACATGTGCTCTGGCAACAAAAAAATCCAAATGGCACTGTGGACTCCATCAGCAAATACTGGGAGACAGATCTTACAGTTGGAATGCATCACAAGTTGAGAAGCAAATTAGGTTGTGACACACAAACTTTTGACTCCAGACAAGAATTGCTAGATCAGTTGTTATGCTTTACTAAAAAGAAAAAAAAAATAATTTAAGGAGTGCCAAGTGTTTCATGATGCCTAGGGAAAGCAGGAATAACACAAATGTTTTTAACTCAAAAGGTTATTTCCGTGAGCACGTTGCCTCACAGTTCTGAATGAACATAACCTATAGGTTGTTCAGGCTTCTGAGCTTAGTTAGGGTCCTCTATGACATAAAATAAAATCCTAAATCAAACAAATAAAAAGGCAGAGTTGTCTCTAATTGCTTAAAGAAAAGCATTTCTTGGTTTAATTTACCACTTAGATGGCCATTTACTATTTGACCCAGCATTTGGTAATATTGGATTCCCATTATCTTATGTGTCTTTTATTATTTTGGTGCATAAAAACTATTGTTTGCTTCACAAAGATACATTTGATAATTTTAGTACTAAAATATTGTTTTCCAATTAGACCTGGTTTTAAAGCTTGACTCTGCCATTATGAAGCTGTGAGACCCAAGATGTGTTCTACTGGTCACTCACTGAACAAAATATATGGGGACTCTTTTCTAAAGTAAATTGATGAAGGCAACAGATAATTCGTTCTTTACAGATAAGCACATATAAATTTGCAGTTATGTTTAGTTGCTCTGCTAGCCTTTTCTGTTTGAGAACGTTGATATGTGGTAATACTGAGAGTTGAAAGTATATTTTCTGACTAATTATGACATGCTTAATCTGTCCTGAGGAGTAGCTGAGCTCATACATTTCCGTACATCTATATTTGGCATTATAAGACTTTAGGTTTCTACTCAACATATGAAAAATAAGTAAAAAAGAAAGACAAGATACAACTTAAAGATGGGAAAAGCAAAGTCAAGTCACAAATGTTGGACATGACCAAATTACATCTCAGTAAAATGCTCATAGACTTACTCACATCTTAAGTGTGCCATTTCCTAGCTTATAATAATGAAGAACCAGAACTAATAAAATCAAGCCTTAAACTACGCAAATTATTTTAATTATAAAGTTAGCTGTAGTGTGAATAAACTCCCCTAAACCATGATGAATCTTCAAAATACAATGAACCAGTACAGGAAACCATCTCTCTTTTCTAAGTTCCCAAAGGTACTTAGAAACAAAGGTACAGTGTTTGATGAATATATATGAGTGCTTTCTTGATATGTTTGTGATAGTAGCAGAGTACAGATGGGGTTGAAAGAATTAGTAATAAAAAGAAAATCATGTTTATAAATGTAAGGAAAAATGTATTTTCAGTAGCTGTTTTACATCTTAATGTAAATAGATAATTTACTAGGAATGTCACAAGAGCATTTTGTTTAGTGAGGTTTTTTTTTTTTTTTAAATGAGAAAGATTTGTAAGCGTGGCTCAATCACATAAGATAAAAAATTATTAGTTGTAATTTCTTAATCAATAACTTGAAAGAATTTTGAAAACACTTATGAAATATGTCCACACCCACTCACAGACACAAAGTAATATGGTTCTACATAAATGCTATAGATATGGAAAGAAAATAGAAAACTTAATTCAAAACACTGTACAATTAGTTTCCAGTGTGACTTAAAAAATAAAAGTGAACAACAATAAGACATTTTGTACTCTAAATTTTTTATTACAAGTTTCATACTGATTAATAATCACTAGTCACTACTGCTAGAGGCAATTATAATTTTAATGAATTGTTTGCATGTTGTGCAATAATGGTTTTAGAAATTAATATTTCCTTGTAAAGAATAATAGTATTCCTCTGTAGATGTGGAATAGTATTCCCTAATAATAGTATTCCCTGACATTCCACTGAGTAGTATTTCAATGTATGTGACAGCTTTGTATGCATTACTTAATATTTGCTAATCGTATTATTGCTTATTTCTTTATCTGTTAACAAGAAACATATGAAAAGAATACTAATATTTTACACATAGTATCAGATGTTATAATTAAAAATAAACTATTACCCTAAAAGATATGAATGCAACCCTTATTAATTTGTAAAATTACTATAATGAACTGCGTGAGTCAGTTTATGTTTAATACATTTAATTTGAATATCTTAATAATAGCAAAATACAGCTCTGTAGCCTCATGCACAACTACACTTTCATTTTTCTACAGATGCTAGGAAGGCATGGCCAGTTACATTAATTGAACTATTGCCAATTAGTTATTTTACTTTGCTATCTTCCATTACCCTTTCCCCTGATCTTTCCCTTACCTACATGTCTCCCTTTTCAAATCTTTCCATTTAAAAATTCTCTTTAGAGACATCCTTAAAAAACAAATATACCCTTTTTATTTATGTTATTTATTATTAAATGTATTGGGGTGACAATGGTTAGTAAAATTATATAGGTTTAGTTGTACATTCTAATGCATTGCATGTTTACCACCCAAAGGCAAATATATGGTGGCCTTCCATCAGCCACCATATATTTGACCCCCTTTACCCTTTACCACCTTCCCCACCCCTCTTCCTCTCTGGTTACCACCATACTGTTGTCTGTGTCTGTCACGTTTCATTTGTTTATTTGTTTGTCTTATTTGTTCATTTGTTGCTTTCAGTTTTATATTCCACATGAGTGAAATTACATGGTGCTTGATTTTTATTGCCTGACTTAGTATTTCGCTAAGCATGAAAGATTGATCCATGTTTTTGCAAGTATTTCATCTTTTCTTATGGCTGAATGTTATTCCACTGTTTACTAGTATATGCACCATGTTTTCTTTATCCAATCATACACATTAATATCTAATAAATGGATAATTAGAATTTTGTCAATACTAGAAGTATTCAATAATTTTATTTTGTAAAGATGGTCATTCGGAATGGCAACCTACCATCAATAAATCCACAAACAAGTGCCGGTGGGAATGTGGAGAAAAAGGAACCCTAGCACACTGCTGGTGGAAATGTAGACTGGTACAGCCACTATGGAAAACAGTGTGGCTTCCTCAAAATACTAAAAATGGGTCTGGCCAATGTAGTTCAGTGGTTAGAGGATAAGCCTGCAGACCAAAGGGTCTTGGGTGCCCCAGTCAAAGGCATGCACTTCAGTTGCAGGTTCAATCCCCTACCCTGGTTAGCGTGCCTGTGGGAGGTGACCAATCAGTATGTCTCTTTCACACTTTCTCTCTCTCCTTCCCTGCCTCCCGTTTTCTCCCTTTTTCCCTTCCACCCTAAAAATCAGTGAAAATATATCCTCAGGCAGTGATTAATAGCAAATAAATTAAAATGGAACTGTCATTTGACCCAGTGATCCTACTTTTAGGAATATATCCTAAGAATCCCAAAACACCAATCAGAAAAAATATTTGCGCTCTGATGGTCACAGCAGCATTATTTACAGCTAGAAGCCAGATGTACGAAATTCGTGCAAGAGTAGGCCTTCCTCTCCCTGGCTGCCAGCACTGACTTTCCTCTGGCACCTGGGACCCGGGCTTCCCTCCAAATGCCAGCAGGTACCCGGGCTTCCTTCAGCTGCCAGCAGGCACCCAGGACCCATGCTTTCCCAGCCCTGGCTTCACTTGTCTGGAAGGATGTCTAGCCTAATTAGCATATTGCACTTTTATTATTATAGATAGCTAAGATCTAGAAATAGCCCAAGTGCTAAGAGTAAACGAATGGATACAAAAAAAAAACCCACCTGTGGTATCTTTACACAATGGAGTACTATCTATACTAATAATGTATACTAATAAAAGGGTAATATGCTAATTAGACTGGGAGACCTTCCAGATGTCTTTCTGGTGGGGCTGAGGCAGAGGCAGAGGCAGTTAAGGGTGAGCAGGCCGGGGGGGGGGGGGGGGGGGGGGAACAGTTGGGAGCGAGCAGTTGGGGATGATCTGGTCAGGGAGGGGGGGCACTTGTGGGTAAGCAGGCCAGCGGGTGGGGGGAGGGAAGTTGGGGAGAAAAGGCTGGCAGGCAGGTGAGCGCTTAGGAGCTAGCAGTCCTGAATTGCAGGAGGGATGTCCAACTGCTGGTTTAGGTCTAATCCCTGTGAGATATCCCCTGAAGGATCCCTGATTGGATAGGGTGCAGGCCAAGCTCAGGGACAACCCCCCCCCCCCCACCCCCCACACACACCATGCATGAATTTTGTGCACTGGGCTACTAGTCTATACTAATAATAGAGGAATAAGCAAATTGGCCGTGACTCTGTCATGTAGCAATCTATCAGGCTGGGGCATGGTGGAGAGCTCTCAGCATGCCTGTGCCTGGTGTTCAAAGGGCACGGAGAAGAAGGGAAAGCAGATAGGCAGCTTGAAGAATCAGGCCAGGAGGGGTGAGCAGTTAGGGGAATCAGGCCAGAAGGGGAAGAGCAGTTAGGTAGTTAGGGGGACCAGGCCAGGAGGGGAGTGGAAATAGGCAGTTATGGGGATCAGGTCAGGAGGGGGGAGCAATTAGGTAGTTAAGGGGATCAGCCAGGAGGGGAGAGCAGTTAGGGCCATCAGGCTGGCAGGCAGGTGAATGGTTAGGAGCCAGGGATTCCAGATGTAAGAGGGATCCCGGATAGGAGAGCGTGCAGGCCAGGCTGAGGGACCTCCCCACCAATTCATCCACGGGCCTCTAGTCTATATATATAAAAGTCTAATGTGCAAATAGACCAAATGGTGGAACAATCAAACAACCAGTTGCTATAACAAATGCTGACCACAGGGGGCACATACAAAACATGGAGGGCATCAGCAGCAGGCAGCAGAGCGAGGAACATGGCAGGCATCAGTCTTAGTGGGATGGTGGAACAGGTGAGCAGGGACTCCAGACCAAGGTGGGGCACCAGTTGCTGTCATAGGAATGAGCCTCTGCTAGTTACTAAAGTCCAGCCTTGCAACCACAGTCTAGCCTGGCACTCACACCTGCTGTCAGCACTGGCCCCGCTCACACCCACTGCTGGCACCAGCCCCAATGGCTCCATGCCAGAAATGGGTATGAGTGAGACTGGCATTGTCAGCATGTGGGTGTGGCAGCAGTGGGAGTGGGGCTGCTGGCAGACAGGGGACAGGGGCTGTGGTAGAAGAAGCCAGGCAGGGGCTTAGAGGATGGGCCAAGACCCACCCCTGTGCCCTCCACATCATTGTGGCCCATAGTTCCTTTCAAGATGCACTGGGTCCCTAGTTCAGCTATAAAACAAGGGGATCCATTAACCTTTGAGATACCATGGAGATGGTTATGATAAGCCAGTCAGAGAAAAACAAATATCATATGATCTCACTTAAATGTGGAATCTAATGAACACAATAAACTGATGAATAAAATAGAACTAGAGGCATAGAAACATGGAACAGACTGATGAACCTCAGAGGGAAGAGGGGGTGGGCAGAGATTAAACAAAGAACTTATATTCATATATGCATTGCCCATGAACACAGATAATGGGGTGGTGCAAACCTGGGATGGAGTGGGAACCAGGTGGTGGGAAGCAAGGGGGGGAAAAAAGGGAGGGAGGATCTGTAACACTATCAACAATAAAGATTAAACAATCAATCAGTACACTAGTTCTGATTTACTAAAATGCTCTTTTTAAAACCTGCTGACCAATACAGTAATGTAACTATAGAGAAAAATTATGTCTGTTTCCCCATAATTAGGAAAGTCTAACCCTAACTTTATTAGTAATCCTATGTAATAAAAGGCTAATATGCAAATCAACTGAACAGCAAAATGACCAATTGCTATAGCATGTTCTGACCACCAGGGGGCAGATGCTCAATACAGGAGCTGCTCCCTGGTAGTCAGTATGCTCCCACAGAGGGAGCGTTGCTCAGCCAGAAACCAGGCTCACTGCTGGTGAGCGCAGCAGCGGTGGCGGTGACGGGAGCCTCTCTTGCCTCCACAGTGGTGCTAAGGACATCCCCCAAGGGCTCCCAGACTGTGAAAGGGTGCAGGCTGGGCTGAGGGACATCCCCTCCCCACCCCAGTGCACGAATTTCATGCTCCTAGCCTCTAGTAGGATTATAACTGGAAAAAAAAACAAGCTATAGTGGATATACGTAGGCACCAAGTTTGTTTTCAAGAGCTTGTTTCACCTAAAATATTCCAAAGAATAAATCAGTATTATAGAAAAATTATTTTCTGATTTTTTACCTATTTAGGATATAATTACTGAGACTTTTATTACAGAAGCTCATATAGAAATACTCAGTGATAGAATGTCAGATTCATTTATAATTGTCAGCAAAATAGGAGTTGAATAAGTTCTATTTTCATCTAGTGCGAGAAAACTCTCAAAATCAGTATGAAGACTTAACAGGGAAGTAAACGATAATTCACAAAAATATGGCTATCCTGAGTAATTGAGTGAAGAAAAGTATGTTAAACATTAGTACTCACTTAAATATATTATTCCATTACTATAAAGACAGTATATTCAAACTCGTATATTCATCCTTAGATTTCTGACTGTATAATGATTTCAGTTTTATGGCTTCATATTCTTCAGTGAGTAACATTTAGTATAACTGGTTCAGTTCACTCTTATATTAAAGTATTCATACTTAAATCATAAATTAAATATTCAATATAAGTTTGCCAAGCCCAATATATCCAAGAACATGATGTGAAATGTATTATGGCTAATTAAAGAAACTCACCTTATCTCCAGGACCAAAGAAGAATTGATTTTCCAACCTTCTACAGAGTGTTGGAAGATTGAAGAGCCAGCCTTTCGAATGATTTTATCAGAACTATTGACAAGGGATCGACTCAAATATAGCTCACCATCTCTGAAACAAAATAAAAAATGCCAGCTTGGTGAAAATAAGCATTTATCTAAGTAGCATAATACATAATTTGATTTAGATAATTAGTGACAAATTGTAGATAGATCTTTTCTACAAGTTAATAGAGTTAAATAACCATGATAAAAAGTATTATAAAAATTAAGTGAATATGATTTTATCAGGACAATCATTTACACTTATTCTTTTTTAAATAGAGCCTATTTCATAAAGAAAAAGCCTTTGACAATAAAGGAAACCATCAACAAAACAGGCAATTTACTGAATGGGAAAAGGTATTTTCAAATTATACAAATGTTAATATCCAAATATATAAAGAACTCATTCAATTCAACAACAACAAAAACAAGCAACCCAATAAAAAATAAGGAGAGCATCTGAACAGACATTTTCCAAAGAATATATTCAGATGGCCAACAACATAAAAAAAAACATTGAACATTACTAATTTTTAGGAAAATGAAAATAAGAACTAGAGTGAGATATCATTGCTCATCTGTAAAAATGGCTATTATAAAAAATGCAAAACACAAGTGTTGGAGAAGATGCTGTGAAAAGGGATCCTTTGTATAGTGTTAGGGGGACTGCAAATTAGCGTAGCCACTATGAAAAACAGTATGAAGACTTCTCAAAAAATTAAAAATAGTACTAGCGTATGATCCAGCTATTCCACTTATAGTTACTTATCCAAAGAATATAAAAATACGAATTAAAAAAGATTATGCACCCGTATGTTCATAGTAGCATTATTTAAAATGCAGAAGATATGAAAACAGCCTAAGTGTCTACCCAGAGATGAATAAAGATCTGATTCACACACACACACACACACACACACACACACACATTGAAATACTACTTAGCCATTAAAAAGATGAAATCTTGACATTCAAGACAACATGGTTGGATCCTGAAAGCATTATGCTAAGTGAAATAAGTCAGACTGAGATAGAAAAATACCATGTGATTTTACTCATATGTGGAAAGAAGAAAATTAAAACAAAGTAAAAACAAACTTTTTTTTTTTTTTTGGTGGTTAGTAGAATGGAAGGGGTGATGGGAGAGTGAAATGGGTAAAAGTGGTCAATTGCATGGTGACAATGGAAATTAGACCTTTGGTAGTGAGTATGCTGTAGTGTACACATATTAAATTATAATGTTGAACACCTGAAACTTACATGATATTATATACCAAAATAAACCCTTGTTAACCAATAAAAACCAATGTTATCTAGATTTAAAAAAAATAAAAGGATCCTAAAAAAAAATGTAAAGACCTTTCTGATATTTAAAGAAGTAAAAAATTCTCATCAAAGCCCTGTTCCAGTTTAGCCCATCCTTCCCCACTGTTTTAGACAATGGAGACAGGATGTTTTGCCAATTCTTCTGCATCTGTATATTTGTGACTCCCAAGACTGTAATTTTATTTTCACAGAAGGCATACACGCATACTGGAAAGCGCTTTTGTTTTATAGTAAGAAGGCCTTGGGATATCAGGTGATCTGGATATGTTAGTCATTCTATCACTTGCTAGCCTGTATGACCTCGGACAATTTTTTCTTTCTAGGCCACTAAATCCTTATCTTAACTTGTGAAACTGCAATAAAATTATCTAATTTGCAATGACTTTGTGAGGATTGTGTGGGACTCTGAATGTGAAAGTAATTTATAAAGCACTATTAACATGCTACTTGCTAAGATTACTTTAAGTCATCTCAACAAGAGACACTTTCCTGACAGCTGATGGTGGTAGGGAGATAGAGACTGTAGTGGGGAGAAAACTCATTGAGTAGTCATTATTACTGGTATTTCTTGTACATTAAAGAAATTAACTGTACTACTCCCCTCAATCCATAGTGTCAATCAAGTATCACATGTGTCATGGTAGTAGCAGGGGTGCTGGAAATAATGACGAGGGTGACAGATATCTCTGATTACATCCATGCCACTGGAACATTAATAGCTGACTAGATGACTGTTTAAACAATTTTCTTGGCACTTTATAGATGTAAAGCCAGGCTTAGAGGATCTGAAAGCCACCTTTTTATGGCATAGCCTTTTCAACATCTGAATTTATGTCTTTATATATTACCTTTTAATTTTTAGACTCTCAAAAGTATAATTTAAAAATAGCATAACTATTTGCTCAATCAGAAAGCCTAAATCTGTTTATTACGTAGGCAATCCTCTCCTACTATCAGTGGAAACATTGCTTGTGTAACAGCTGTTGGATGAATTCTGTAATTAGAGGTTTATAGTGTGATATTTTGGTCTGCATTCTTTTTTAAACATGTACTTCCAATTTGAAGCAACTCACGGCATCAAATGCAATTACTCACTGTAAAATTTAGAACTTTGTAAAAATTAATATTTAACCTATCTTACTGATGAAAATGATAGATTGGCAATCCTATATATGGCAAATAGTGATCATTTTTTAGAGGTCATTTAGGATGCAAGAAAACACAGGGAGAAATTTACTACTCAGTGGTCCAGAAGTCCATTTTTACATTATATATCTAATAACTACATATGAATGAAAATGTGAATATACACAGAAGTTAATTTTCACACTTTTGTAGGTATGCCTTTAAGAGTGTGGCACAAACTTTGACCATTTCCAGGGATACGAATCTTTCCAATCTACATCTTGTTAATAACTGGCCTATCAATATCATATATTTCTAACCATAGATTGCTATGATTATAATTATTTTCACTAATAAACTTGTATGGGAGAAGTAAAACTATGCACAGGCTGACATCTTAAAATATCCATGGAAGATTACTATTGATATATTTTTACATGACAGGATGATTGTTATGAGGTACCTAGCTGTGTGGAGCCTTTTCAGAACCCCTCAGATTTAAAAAAAAGGGGGTGTTTAAAGTTTAAATCAAATTTATATTAATGAAATGCTACTAGGTTACTCTTCCATTTGAATTATTTTCACTTAAAACTGCTGATAAGCCACATTTCAGGTTTTTATCATTGGAAAGAGCTTTGAATGCAAACAGCTGCAACTAGTTAACTTCTTGAGGTCAATGAAATTCCTGCATGAGAGAGCCTGGCGTAGTGCACTCTGAGGCTCTGAAGCAAATTTCTTTGGATAAAGTTAAATGGGTCCCAAAGGGGTTTTCACTTGGGACTTGGTAGCATTCTCTTAGAAAAGGCTTTTCCTTCCCGTGCGTGCAAGGATGTTACCACCCCCTCTACTAGCTTCTCATTCCCTGTCAGACATGACTGCTGAACAGCTGCACTGAAAACATTTGCATAGGGCTATCTATATACAGTAAGAGTCACTATGTACCTCTGCAGGGAAAAATATAAGACACATCGAGGAAATAATATGGCATAAAGCAATATATATATATATATAAAATTTTCCTGCTTGTCTGAAGCTAAGAGAAACCCTCTTAGATGGTCATCTATGCAATGCTAGTGACAGAAACTAATCAATAGTTAGGTTACTAATACTTACAAATATCTTTCTATTTGAAATATGAGTTGTCAGGCATCCCTACAATTTATTAAGTCACATAACACATACTAATTTTGTTTCATGAAATCAGATCCCAATAGCCCTGAATTCACCCCCACTGAAAAACTCTTCATGCTTTGTTTTTGGAATGAATGTGTCTCCTTTGGATTAGGTTAAATCTCCTGGTTAATATAAAATTTTGAAAATCATTTAAAAGAAAAGAACTTGCACCCAAGTTAGCGTGAACACAAACAGCAGTCAGTTTTCTGTTTTCACTACCTTAGTGTCAAACAACGAAAAATACTAGTAAACTGAGAAATGTACTACCGTAACTCACTACTTGATGGTTGTTAGCAGAGCTCCAAAGGGAGCATGTGAAGGGACGCACAGACCCTGGGTTTCTTGATGTACAAGAGGACACTCTGAAAGGAACTTTGCCGGCAATGGTCGCAGTCTAAGTAGGAATGCTTATTTGCGCAGTCAATTCAGTTAAAAGTTTCAGAGCTAATACCCGTAAGACAACACAAGATACACAGTCAAATTAAAAAGATCTCTAAATGATAAGAAATGTCAGTTAGAGCCTCATTTGTGGTCAGCCAGGAAAATGGCATGTGGCAAACTTTAAAGAATCACAATCAAAACAAACATTTGAATGATATTCAAGTTGCTGTCATACTCTCTCAAATACATTGTCTCATTAAATAAGCATACCCCCATACACGTTACCCGTAGGACACTTAACACGTTTCCAATTACACCCAAAGAGCACTCACAGGGTCAGTGAAATCCTGGGCCAATTGCGAAGCAAGTGTCGTTTTCCCCATTTATAGGGGAAAAACTGTTCATCAAGAATAGACCACTTCATACCCTTTCAGTTCAACTTTATTAATAGGTTTGCAAGGAAGGGAATTTCCGTTTTAAATGCCCAATAATTACTTGATCTATTTTCACACAGCCCCTTAGAAAAACCACGCTGCTAGTGTTCCTGTGGACAGATGAGATTGTGGATGGGCGGTAGGAAAACTGTGCTCTCTCTCCTTCCACTCCCACTCGGAATGACTGCTCCACATGGTGCCTGGGAGGAGCGCCGCGCTGGTTCTAGCTGGGACTCGCAGTTAGGAAAGGCACAAGTCCAATAGACAAAGAAACTGCCTGCCTATGGAGAAATGGTAGCAGTCAGCTAAACAGGAGCCTAGGGGGCTGTCCTAAGAGATGAGGAATATGGAATGCCCTTCACTGAATCCTCTTAGCCTGCTCAGAAGGCACGCAGTGCCCCCCAAAGGTCAGACACTGCCTCCCTTACCCCCCACCCCCCTCCCATTTGGAATACTGGTCTGGGCATTGGGACCAAACCTCCACTCCGGTTCACTGGTCTGGAAACTAGCCCCTCCACGTGGCGTGGGTAGAGGATCAAGGAAAGGATCTTTTGATGAGCCACCCCTCCACCAGAAGCACCATTTGTGCGTTGGAAACGCAATCCTTCACTGACATCACGAGCTTTCCTGTTGAACACTTTATCCCGAAGAAAAAGGGGGAGCGCTTACAGGTGCTGCTGTCCAACTCCCGGAATCAGGGGAAGCCCGTGCTGCCCAGACTGTGCGCGGTGGGCACAGAGGCGCGGGCCCCGCACACCTGTGATTGCGGGTTTAATGAAGGGGGAGGAGCAGGTGGCGGGGGAGCAAGATGCTCTTTTAAAGGGGCCCGATTCCTGCAAAAGGCTCGCCCGCCCTGTCTTCTCATCATCCTCCCACCCTCGCGGCCAGCTCTGAAAAGGAGGAGGAGGGGGAGAAACCGAGCAGACACCTCGCTTCCCAGGGATGAGCTCCAGCGCCAGTCCCAGGCTGGTGTTGTCTCAGGGGAGCAGGGAAGAGACCTCGGCTCACCCCGCAAAGGGTGCGATGTGAAACCCGGCCCAGCCACCTAGCCGCCGCGCCCGGCCCGCCCACCCCCGCTTCCCCGCGTCCTGGGCAGCGCCCACCGCCCCGCGGGGTCCCGGGAGCGACATCGCCCCGGAAATGGGGGGCGTCCTAGGTCTGCTACCCCCCACCCCCAAATTGGGACTGGACCGGAGTGCGCGCCGCCGTCCCTCGGGGCCGGAGCGGGACGCCTCCCCCTGCCTCCCGGTCGCCGGCGGGGGGGCGCGCTCCCGGCGCCCAGGCGAGGCCGGGCCGCTTTGTCTGGGCGCGGGCTGGTCTGCGGAGCCCACCGGCCGGGAAGGGAACAAAGAGCCTCCCCCACACCCCGGCGTCCGCCTCTCCCCAGCGCGCCGGTTCGGCACCTTCCCCAAGCCCCCTTTGTCTGCCTGGGAAGCCCTCCACCGCCCCCCGCCCCAGGTCCCCCTTTCCTGGCCGCGGAGCTGGGTCTCCTTCGCAGCCCACCTCCCCACTCCATGTGATCGAGCTCATCACACCGCCCCCCACGAACAGACCCACTTGGGGATTTGTGGGTGCATCGCGACCATCCAGGCCATTCCTCATTAGCCTTCTCATCACCTTCCAGGTCCACTCCACTGTACTTCTGGCTACCTTAGTTCTCTATAAAATAGCAAATTACTTCCCTCAGGGTAAGCCTGCGTTCGCTTAGGATCATTTCTCAGGGAGAAGGGATATGAACAAATGGGGTGCATGAAGTTCGCGTGCCTGTGCACGTTTTAGCACTCCTATGCCAGAGAGAGAGAGAGAGAGAGAGAGAGAGAGAGAGAGAGAGAGAGAGAGAGAGAGAGAGAGAGAGAGAGAGAGAGAGAGGGAGAGAGAGAGAGAGAGAGAGAGAGAGAGAGATTCTATCTTCGTTTTAATAAATGCCGAGGAAGATAAAAACCGAGCGGGCAAAGCGGGCATCTCCGCCAGTGTGTAGTTTCCCACAGCGGGCACCCCAGGATGAGGCAGGATTTCCGAAAACAGGACTTGGGTCCTTTGACAACCAGGTTCCAATCCTCAGCAAACGCTCCCCAGCCCTGAAAGCAACACAAAGTTGCAGCCACCCCGCTGGGTGAAACTTCAAAGAGACAGAGGCCAGGGGCTAGGAGGAAGGAAGTGTGATATTTAGAGAAGTTACTGGGGGTGGAGGAAGATGTTGAACTCAACTAGACAAACTTAAAGAAGGAAAAAAGAAAAAACACACCAAGGCAGAAATACAATCTGTCTGAAGCTACAGTACCCAGGACGTCCATGTGTTTTACAAACAGAAGAGCAACTCACTGTAGTGGAGTTTCTCATTCACACTGAGCTCCCCAGACCCACCCCACGCCGGAGAAGAGCCGGGAGAGGGTGCAGACACATGTCCTGCCCCTGGGCTTGAACTTCAGCCTCTGGGAGAGCCAGCCTCCCCCAAGCCTCTCTGCAGCAATCGGAGACAGAAGGAAGGGTAACCGGAGGGTGCATCAGGACACCTCCCAGGAGTTACGCCCGCGGACTGAAAGGACAACCACACACACACACACACACACACACACACACACACACACGTTCTTTGTTGACACTTGTGCAGTGACTTCCCCTTGGGCGTGCGAGCCCTGGAGCCCACGCCGCCTCTCAGCAGCAAGTTCAACTCTCCCTGGGAACACGCACAGGGAAGCACGCACACCTCGGCAACTGCCTTTGTTACTTAATTCCCAGACTAAACACACACACACACACACACACACACACACACACACACACACTCATAGGCTCCTAGGAACGCACAGAGGACCCCAACCCTCCCTCTATTGTCTCCGTCCACCTCTCCTCTCAGCCTCGACTTTTCCAAAAAACCATGCATCCCAAGAGGAAGCTTTGAGTTTTTACCCGATGAGTTGCGTCTCCTGGTGCTCCTCGGTCCGGGCTATTTCTTTTGTCTTGTAGAAGATCAGGAGCAGACTTATCGTGCAGATGGTCCACCGCTTCCTAACGGACCGCATCTTGGGAGCCTGGGACAGGCGTGGCTGCCCCAGTTCCTGCGCCTTCTCCGGGTCTGGAAGCTCCGTTTTGGGAGATGTCAGTCGCCGGCGGCGGGGGGCTTTATCTGGTCAGGGCGAGGGGAGCTGGAGCCGGGGTCTGCGGCGCGGGGCGCGGGGGTGGGTCCGCCCCGCTCTCCGCGGCGCCCGGAGCGCAGCCCTGCGCCCTGCCTCGCGGTTCGCGCCCGCCCCTCGCGGGATCGCCCCGCGCCGCCTCGCCTCGCCTCCGGGGGGGCTCCGGTTTCTTCCGAGACCAGACACCTTGTGCTTTGAAGGAGACGCGGCTCCTGCTGCGGGGCTGGGGGCGTCGCTGGCCCTTCCCTCTCCCAGGCAGGGAGCGCCGAGCGCCGCCAGCCAATCGCGGCGGAGGGGGCGGAGCTGCCGGCTGCCTGCGCGGTGCGGGGAGGGGAAGCCTCGGGCTCCCGGGCGGGCGGCCGTGCACCCGCACACACACTCACTCACTCACACGCTCAGGAGCCAGCCCCCGGCCCTGCAGGGAGCACCAGGCAGGCAGGCAGGCGGCTCTCCCTGCACACAGAGCGAAGCCCGCAGGACTGGGAAGCGCCCGCCGAGGTGGCCTGGCCCTAGCGGCGTGCAGAAGGCACTTCTGCTGCGGACAGATGAGAGAGGCTTCTTGGTGGCGAAATCCTAGCGATAAAGAAGGGGTGTGTTGCAAGAAGGGTTCTCACGCTCGAGGCTTTTGAAAACACACATACACATGCGCGTCCATAGGCATCCGCATGCCTCTCAAATAGAGTGATTTGGGGGGCGAGGGGAAGGTAGGGGGTGGGAGAGTAGAAAGGAGGCGTTTTCTAAACCAAGCACAGCTCAGTCTGGAAAGTGTAAATACATGAAGGCACAGATGAGCCCATCACCTCTTAGGGTGGTGGTGTGTGACCCCCCACAATACACACACATACAGGATCCTGTAGGAAGCAAGTGATGACGTGAGGCACTTGATGGATATTTACGTGACTCTCTTTCATTGTCATTCGGAAACTCCACAGAAGTCAAGCAAACTTACATTTTACATTTCATTGAGGAGAAACAGGAGTCTGAGAAAAAGCAATCACCAAGGAACTTAAAAAAAAAAATTCAAGTACACCTGCACACGTGAAGGAAAACAGGAAAGAAGTTAGGAAGGGAAGGAAGGAAAATAGAAAAAGAAGGGAGAGAGGGAGGGAGGGAGGGAGGAAGGAAGGAAGGTCTTCTTCAAAAGTCTCAGTAAGTATTTATCCTCTGATTTTCACCCTCTCCTCCCTCCAACTGTTTCCTCGCTTCTAAGGCAGGGGCATTTTCCCCATCCAGTTCCAGTGCTCAGTCTGAGTATTTCTCCACTGTCCTTTGGGCCAAGGCCTCACTCAGAGAGAAGTTTGCTTCTGACCATCCCACACCCTGGGTTGGCTCTTCAGCATGGGGCAGGTGGTGTGGATCCAAAGCGCTCCTGGCAGGAGACAGTGCCCGGAGCCCAGGATTTTCACCAAAGTAATGTACAGGCAAGGATCCCAAGTTCTTCTCCCCCTCCCTGCACCCCTAACTTGTCAGTTGAAATTTTTGTTCCTTCAGGTTGAGCAGTGGCTCTTTTGTAGGTGGCAGGAAGGGTACAGGTGTCTGACCTGTGGGGTCAGACCAAACCTGGGTTTAGCAACCTCCAGACTTGGGTTCTGGCTAGGAAAAGGAGTCAAAGGATTCAGAGCGAGACCCAAACTGTAAGAGAACATTTGTTTAGTAAATTACAGAGGTAGTGATTCTTAGGAGAAGCAGAGGCTCAGGATACAAGTTAGGAGGGTGAAGGAAGGGCCCTTGGAACTTGAGGTGAGGAAGCTAAGGGTAATGTGCCTGGGCCAGAGAGGGGGAGAGGAGGGCATGGGCAGGCTCCCTGGAGGGCAAGCACACTGGGTCTTTCATCCTGGGGGTTTTAAAGGTAGAGATTTGTACAATGAAAAGAAAAAAAAAAAAGATATGGTATTTTCTTTGTCTAACAGGTGTTTATATTATGAGCATTATTTTATTAAAGTGCAGCACAAATCTGAAAAAAAAAATAAATAAAGGTGGAGATTTTAGGAGAGGTCCCAGAGAATGATCTTAATAGAATATCCAGTACTCTTCCAGGTGTGTCATGTCAGGGTGGTCGTCTCCACTGATTGATTGGCCGGCACTGATTATTCCATGGGTCTGGTCCTCATGACTGCAGCCCTTGGTTTTGTTGCTTATCTGGGCCTGGAGCTGAAATACAACCCAGGCTTAGATGTTATCTCTAAGGGGAAAGGTCAGGGGTTCCAAACACAAGACCAGCAGCAGTAGGTTAGGGGAGGAAAGGTCACCCAGGGTGAGGTCCCACCCTATATTTTGTCCCATGCTAGCCACCTGGGGCTTTCCACTCTGGTGACCTTTTGTACCTGGCCTACAGCAGCTCCAGCAGTCATCCACTCTTGTCCCTGGGGTTTTACACCTCCACAAGCCAGAAACGGTGAGGCCCACCACCCATCCTATGCTGGAGGAGAGCAGGAAAAGGAGTTATGAGTTACCAGTCTCAGGATAGCTTAAAATAATGATAACATCTAACTGCTTTTTGTAATAGGAAACCAGGTCCTCACCAAGTCTGACATTCTTTGCCTACGGTTTGGGAAGTTAAGAACCAGCCTCTATTCACAGCAGAACAAACTAGGGAACTAGGGGGTTGGGTCTAAAATGCTCAAAGGAGCAAGTAATTATGAGCCTTTATTGACACTACAAGTGGTCTGCTGGGAGCCTTTCCAGTTTATTGATGTCTAGGCAACTCCCCCTTGCATTAATGCATCTCTATCACACTGCCTTCTTAACTTGGAGAAACTTCAGTAAGGGAAAAGCTTATTTCAGTTAAAAAGGAAACTTAGAAGGGGAGGACATGAGCAATGCCTGGTTAGGATGCTAAATCCTCCAGGCAAACTTTTGATTTTGAAACAGTAAATAAATTTTGGATTTTAAATAAAACGCCACTCACTGATGGTGATAGTGTAATGTGCATCACTTAAATTTAGCCAACATATCTTGAGCAGTTACTGAAAGCAATATGGAAGACATCTGAACATTCAGATGATTAAAATACAGCATCAGACATGAGGTTCCCTCACTCAGAGGGTTGGGGGCAGATTGTAAAACAGGTAAATTGCAATATGGCACCATGATTAACAACAGCATTTGAAGCATGTGCATGGTATGTAGGTAAACTACTGAGTAGAAGCAAAGGTAGTGTTTAAGTTTTGGGCAGCAAGGACAGTGAGCTTCCTGAGGGAGGGCATAGATAAACCGAGGTTTGCAAAGCTAAGGAGTGAGCCAGACAGAGGAGGTTAGGACACAACAAGTAGAGAAAAGAGCGTGTGCTTTGGGGATTTTTGGAGTAGTTTAGCACTGTGGGAATAGAAATGGGAAGGAAGCTTAGTGGAACAAAGGCTTCAGGATGATCATCATATTCTGTAGCTCCACAAGGTCAAGCTGTCTCCTCTAATGGGAGAGTTGCAACAAGAAAGTCTGCCAGAAGAAAGTGTGTTTAATTCCTGTATTAAGCTTTAAGTTAAATTAGGGGGAACTGGTCATCTGGCCCTCACAGAACAAAACAAACACACCAACAGCAGAAGAAAAGCACACCAAGTACAAGTTATAGGAACACAGAAAACATATTTAAACACCTAGAAGAGACCCTGTACAGTTTGGCTCAGTGGATAGAGCGTCGGCCTATGGATTGAAGGGTCCCATGTTTGATTCTGGTCAAGGGCATGTACCTTGGTTGCAGGCACATCCCCAGCAGGAGGCAGCTGATTGATATTTCTCTGTCATTGATGTTTCTAACTCTTTACCCCTTTAGAAGAGGGGGGAAATGAATGCCTGAATTGTATAATGTTGCTATTTCCAAATTCCTTAAGCATGGCACCTTTTATATTGATGTAAACACTTCTGAATGATTGATAATGGATCAGTGAGACTCAAGAGCTTCCACTTCCCATATTTGGACACTTTAGTGTTTAGAGTGTATTTTAGTGTCATTTGTCTAATCATGTTATTAGATTCATGAAATATGCATCTATACTTGCGAAGTTAATAAAAAGCATACAGGCCAACACTTGGTCCAAATCGAGGACAGTTTGGTTCTTTTCAATATGTAATTAGGCATAAAAACCATAAACATAAATGCTTTGCAAGAAAACATACCCACACAAGAGTCTTTTGGATTCACTTACTCCATCAGAATGCCTGTTTTGATGATCCTGAAAAATTCAAGTTGTTCCTAAATCTCCATTCTATCTTTGTACTGTAAGTTCTTCAATAAAGAGAACACATTTATCTTTATTCAGCACAATTCGGCAATTACACAGTACCCTATGAATAAATAATGAAAATAATGGCAGCTGCTTTTAAAATGCTGCTTTATCTTTTGACTTAATGTAAATCATGTTTTAATTGCGGCCTCTGCCCTCAACTTTAGCTAGAAATAAGTGGATAGACAGTTGGGGTTTCAGAGTGGAGTTTTTAATGGCCCATGACAGTTTTTCTTAATCAACTATTTTTAGAACAGTCTTTGATTTACAGCATCTTGAGCAGAAAGTACAGAGGCTTACCATATACCATCACCTCCAAACATACACAGCCTCCCCCATCTATCAACATCCCATACCAGAGAAGTACTTTGTTAAAATCAATGAAGCTACATTGACATATCATTGTCACCCACAGTCCATAGATTATTTTAGGGTTCACTATTCATTCTATGGACTTTGCTAGATGTGCAATAAGTTAAAAGTATTATATGGAGTAGTTTCACTGTTCTACATATCCTCTGTGCTCTGCTCTCCTTCCCCACTAACTCTTAGCAAACACTGTTTGTTTTATTTTACTGTCTTCATGGTTTTGCCTTTTCCAGAAGTCATATGGTTGTAATTATACAGTATGTAACACCTTTATATTGGTTTCTTTTATTTAATAATATGCTTTTAAAATTCCTCTGTATTTTTTATGGCATGTGTGCTCACTTTTCTTTCGATGCTGAATAATATTCCTTAATATTGATATACTGCAGTATGCATCCAAATACCTACTGAAGGTACTCTTGGTTACTTCTGAGTTTTGGCAATCACAAAGCTGCTGTAAACATCCATGTGAAGTTGTTTTGTGTTGACATAGTTATCAACTCATTTGGGTAAATACCAAATGAGTATAGTAGCTGGTAAGATTGATGGTAAGACTATGGTTAGCTTTGTAAGAAACCTGAATTGTCTTCCAAGTGGCTGTATTATTTTCCATCCCACCAGCAATGAATGATAGTTCTTGTTGCTCTACATCCTCACCATCATTTGGTATTTTCAATGTTGACCATTAAATAGGTGTTCAGTGGTATCTCACTGTTGTTTTAATTTGCATTTTCCTGAAGACAAGTGGTATAAAACATCTTTTCATATGCCTATTTGCCATCTGTATATCTTCTTTGGTGAGAAGCCTATTGAGATTTTTTGCCTAATTGGGGTTTTCATTTTGTTACTGCTGAATTAAAGAGTTCTTTGTATATTTTTGGATAAAGTCCTTTACCACATATGTTTTGCAAATATTTTCTTTCAGCCTATGGTTTGTCTTCTCATTATTTTGACAGCATCTTTCACAGAGCAGACATTTCAAATTTGATTAACTCTTCTAGTTTATCCATCATTCTTGCCTTTGAAGAATCTAAAAAGTCATTGTCAATGTAAGGTCATCTAGAATTTTTCACCTGTTATCTTCTAGGAGTTTCATAATTTCCCTTTTTATATTATGTCTACTGTGTATTTTGATTTAATTTTTGTGAAGAGTGTAAGTTATATGTCTAAGTTTTTGTTTGTTTTTGCATGTGGCTATCTAGTTGTTTATGGATCATTTGTTAAAAAGACAATGTTATCTGCATTGTGCTGTCTTTGTTCTTTTCTCAAAGATAAGTTGAATACACTAGAATGGTTTTTTTTCTGGGACTTTATCTGTTCCACTGATTTATCTGTGCATTCTTTCACAAACAATCACATTGTCTTTATTATTTTAACTTTATAATAAGAGTTAAAATCTTGTAGTTTCAGTGCTCCAACTTTGTTCTCCTTGCATATTATGTAGTCTATTTTGTATCTTTTGTCTCAGTATAAGTTTTAAAATCAGTTTGTCAATATCTTCAAAATAACTTGGAATTGTTGAATCTGTAGATCAAGTTGAAAAAAGCGGCATCTTGACAATATTGCTTTCCTAACATGAACATGGGCAATCCCTTCATTTAGTTACTCTTTGATTCATTTCATCAAACTTTGTCAGTATTCATCATATAGATCTTGTATATGTTTAGTTAGATTTACACCTAAGTATTTTATTTTTTGAGTGCTAACATAAATGTATTTTATTGTAATTTCAAGTTCCAATTGTTCCTTGTTAGTACCCATGGCATTTTTACAATGGGAATGTTGATATATTAGTCCAGAACCTCCAGAGAAACAGAACCATAAGACGTGTGAAAATACAGAGAAGAGAAAGATTTACTTTAAAGAACTGATCATGTAATTGTGGAGGTTAGCATTCCCCAATTATAAGAAGGAAGAGTTAATATTGAAGCTCAACTCTGAGGACATCTGGAAGCAGGCACCCCTCTTCTTTAGGGAACCTCAATCTATTATTTTCTTAAGGCCTTCAGTTTACTGGGTGATGTCCATCTACATTATGGAGGATAATCTGCTTTACTCAAAATTTTTATATTTAAAAGTTACTCTGTACTAAAAAACACCTTCACAGCAACATCTAGACTGCATTTAGCTAAATATTTGGGTACTATGGACTAATTAAGTTGGCACATAAAATCATCACAGATGCAGATGGGCTGGTTAAAATTCTTATTAATGACCTTACAATATACTGAGGATTATTCATGAAAGCCTTTTACCTGTGAGTCAATGATCAGGAAAAACAAGAGACATGTTAATGAAAAGTTAGCTGTTCACCACTAGGCAACTCAGTCTCTTTTAATTTTTTTTCTGGACAAAATATCTCATTTTAAAAATTTATTCTGAATTAATTCATTTTGCTCATATAACTATGCATAAACTTCACTTATTTTTGTTCAGTTATGTAGGTTCATTGTCCTTCTGTTTCTTTGTGTTTTGTGTTTTTTATCCATAATAAGGAAATGTAATAATAACAGAAGGGTGATCTTGACTATCGGTACAATATACAATTATTAATATAATTTCTGGAACAACAGGAAAAATCCCATCATTGCCATTCTCACTTCTTCTCCACTATCTAACCCCACCACTTACAGTTTTGTTTGCATTTATTATTTGAGCACTATTTAAATATAAATGTCTCTAGAAAAGACAGTTCTTACACACTGTTAGTCAAATATTCTTCAATTTATAATATCCATTTGAAATGTTCTCTGAGATATCTTTTAACAACTGCTAGTCCAATGTACTCCAATTTGGAATAGAACTTCAATTGCTCATAGTACACATTTTTATTGTTTTTAAACTCTTATCTCATTTGGTTTATAGTTTTCTTTGCTATTTTATTCCCTACTGCAAAGACCCCTGAAACAGACACACTATTCCTCACATGTTTTGGGAAATCCTTAAAGTCTCACCTTATTACCTAGTGATATATTTTCTCTGTTCTACTTTTCCTGTGTTTCCATGCTCAGTGGTGAGGGGAGGAACTGTCGGGTAGAAATAGAGTACCGTATTTTTCGGACCATAAGACGCTCCGGACCATAAGACGCACCAGTTTTTAGAGAAGGGAAATGAAGAAAAAAAGATTCTGAAATAAATAGTGTCCTAAAATATTTTATATGCATTAAAACCCAACATCACAGTCATAAACACATGTAATCAACCCTGTAAAGTAAACAGCAGCAATTAGGACCATTTTAGAGCCGGGCAAGCACACAGAGACCACACAGAGCCAGGCAAGTAAAAAAACTTTTTTTTTAAAGTATATGTGTAGGCTATATTTGGACCATAAGACGCAGGGACTTTTTCCCCCCACTTCTGGGGGGGGGGGGAAAGTGCGTCTTATGGTCAAAAAATATGGTAATTATCAGGATAAATATTACCTATCCCAAACTGTTCTCCTATTGAATGGTGGTCACATCCAAAGCAATTCTCTCTGTCACTATCTAGAGAGCTTATTGTTTTGGGGTCATAATTTAAAATATATATATATATATATATATATATATATATATATATATATATATAAAATTGATTTTTTATATAAAGAGGAAGGGGGAGGGATAGAGTTAAGAACATCAGTGAGAGAGAAACATTGATCAGCTGCCTCCTGCATACCTCTTACTAGAGATGTGCCCACAACCAAGGTACAAGCCCTTGACCAGAATAGAACCTGGGACCTTTTAGTCTGCAGGCCAACGCTCTATCCACTGAGCCAAACAGGTTAGTGCTGAGTCATAATTTTTTAATCTTAGGTTACTTTCTAAGTCTCTTATATCTGTGTTAGCCAATTTCTTTCTGCTCTCTCATCTTTCTTTTCTCATGTTGCCCAATCCAACCATCCACTTAATTTCTTTTTTAATTTAACCAACCTTCTTTTTGTATTATTTTCAATTGATCATAAAGGAAGCAAAGGGAAATAGTATTATACATTTTTCAAAGCTAAAACAATTATTTGTGTAGGCCTATCTCTTTTTATCTACTCAATCACTTTTATAGTTATAATAGTATATAATAAGTATCTCTGGAAAATATTGCTATGAACAGTTGTGTGTAAAATGAACTTTGTGAACCAGATGTTTTAAATGGTTTATTGTTTATCACTAAAATATTTAAAGAAAAATAACATTGAGGCCTTTTTAGCTGGTATACTAGTGATGATATAACTTCTAGAAGACTTGTTTTCCAACAAAATGGAATAAAATTAAATACACACACACACACACACACACACACACACACAATTAAGTGCCAGTAATACAAATTTATTTTCAATATCATAAGATTTGTTAATACCAGACTCACCTACTCTGATAGTAACGATTAGGAGGCATTTAAATAACAATTGTTTCATCTCATTTCACAATTTGTGTTTATTCCAAAAATCTCAATTCATTTATTCTATCTACTTGGTCCCTGCAAGTACGTGAATTTACAATCTTTCAATTAAATAATTCTGTTAAACGATACACAATTATTTCATGATTTACCTGTTTAATGGATTGGAACTTTGATAACCTGGGCTCTTGTTAAGTGAATAGTTGAGCAAATAACTTAAGTCCTTATGAACTAAACTTTTGAAAGCTAAGTTCAGAGATGCTTAATTTGACAGCAGGAGAAAGCTGCTGTGGGAGAATGAATAAATAGATACTTATTGGAGGGAGCCTGTGGAAACAAAGGAAAAATAATGAGTCTAATTCATATCAGACTTGTGCCTCATCATTGAATAATTGATCTGTATTCTGCATAAACACAATCATATTTACCTACATTTCACCAGAAAACTTCACTATGCAAATACCTAAAGTTAAGATAGGTATTATGATTAAACATATGCTAATATATTCATAACTCGTGCAAATTGTCATAGTTTATATTGGTTACAATTGTGTTTCTATTATTAGGAAAATAAAGAAATACATTTTAAAATCCTTTGGGGAAAATCCAAATTATTTGATCATTGTAACCTCTCTTGTGTAACCTAAATGCAAAACTAGCTACCTTTTGACCATGTGTGTTAAATGGAGATATGAAAAAGAAAGTAGGTTAGATTTAACCACTTATATATCTTTTTGACAGAGGAATAAATTTACATGAAATTCTCAACAGTAAATGGATTATTATAAATTTCCTAATGAGGAGAATTCCTGTGAAGATGAACTGAATGTGTGTCCTTAGTATCTCAGGCACCTGTCATGTTTGTTAAGATGAACAGAGGTGTCTGGCAGTTGATTCTTGCACATGGATACTGATATCCCTGTAAGATGAAGTCCCCTATAGAAAGCATCAAAATTAGACTTATCTCATCAGCTCTCTTATGATAAATGGTAGAGCAAGTGCAAAAGAGACTTCAAAAGTACCCAATTAATATGATAGTACAATTATCCACAACCTAGTCAAGAAGTTAAAGATGGAACTAAAATCCCACAAGACACTTTGGAAACCTTGTACTATCACTTTTTCACTCTATAGATTAAAAAAAATGAATAAATCCCTGGTCAGTGTGGCTCAGTAGAAAGAGCATGGGCCTGTGGATTGAAGTGTCCCAGGTTCAATTCTGGCCAGGGCACATGCCCAGGTTGCGTGCTCCATCCCCCTCAGGGGAGGATGTGCAGGAGGCAGCCAATCAGTGATTCTCTCTCATCATTGATGTTTCTATCTCTCTAGCTTTCTCCCTTTCTGAAATTAATAAAAATATTTTAAAAAACGAAAAAGTGTTATCTAGTGGTTTACATGTGGTATTAATTAGTCAATAATATTTCTTGAGTACATACTCTTAGACATTATGTTGGCACTGAAGATATAGTAGAGTACAAAGTAGACAAATGTCATCCTCTTGAGGAGTTTGATTTCTAGATGTAGATGTAGATAGATATAATACAAGGAAAACCTGGAGGTAATTCCATGTTGTGTTAAGTGCCGTGAAGGCCTCAACAGGATAGTTTAAGTAAGGGTGGTGAACTTTTTGGGAAGGGCTCTTGGAGGAGGTGACATTTGAAGAGAGACTTGCAGAATAAGAGGGAGCTAGCAATGCACAGAACTGAACAAGAGCATTATAGGGTGAGAGTATAGGCAATGCAAATGCAAGGAAGTAAAAGATTGGCTAGGAAAAAATGTCAGAAAATAAAGAACACAATGGAAGCCATTATATTGTGCATAACCAATTAAGCAAACTATGAGACCATATAAGAAGATATTTGTTGAAAGGGAGTACCTGAAATATTTTTACCAAAGCCAGGGAAATCAAAATCATTTAGGACATGTAGTATTATTTTGGAGAAGTGCTATTTACTTGTCTATTTAGGGCTAGAGCTCATGAATTAAAACAGATATTTGTCTGTATGGCTACATGAGTACTTCTAGCTGAGTTGAGTTATACAGGTAGTACACACAGAATGTGTATACTTGCATTCAGCCAGAGTTGAGGTTTTGCCAGTTAATATGGGAGAGGGAGAGAAATCAAGAGTTTAAACTGCTTAAAAAAATCATGCAAATAATGATGAGCCACCTAACCTAAGATGGTAAAATGTAAAAAAGAGGAGTGAAAACAGAAGAGGAGAGATGCATAAAGTCTACAACCCAACAGGATGAAATCTCAATATAATGAAGTAGTTTTAGTGGCTATTAGAGAAGTAAGTTGAAAAGGTGATAGGCACACAGAGAGTGAGAAACTTGCAACTTGGATTTCTGAAAGAGAGAAAACCCTAATGCTGGTGCAAGATACAGAATTACTATGGGAATTAGAGACTAATGGAAGATTAAATTGAGGCGAAACCAAATTTTGCTAGGTATCAAAAAGACAAGAATTGAATAGAGACTAGAGTTTTGGATCATCCATATGATTATGATTATTTAAAGTCACTAAGCATCATGGAGATAAGTAACAATTACATGAGTTGAGTAATCCTTTAATTACTGGCAGGTGATTAAGTGGTCTGTAGATGACAGCATGAGGGATGGCAGATGGAGATACCACTGATGGCATAAGCTCCAATGGGTACCAAAAGAATAGTGTTCCTGTTCCTGGCCATGACTTACATGTCCTTTCAAGGAAAACCAGCTTTCACATGCAAAGCCTTACTGAAGAAGGAGAGATCTCGCCTCAAATGGTCAGGAATGATCATCAAGTGATGAGATTAGTTAAATTAATCGTAGAATATTATAACCAAAAAACAGGTAAATTATGTTTTTTAGTAATTCTGGATTTAAAAAATTTAATTTTGTATTAATATGAATTTTAAATAACTTTCATCTTATTTTCACTCTTGTTTAAACATTGTATTTTCACTCATTTGACAGGTCATCTGAAGTGGATGTAAATTTGTAATTCAAATTCGCCATTAAGATATTTATTTTTATTATTTCCTAACCCAGCACATTAATTTCATTAGCTTTATTAACTAAAAAAAGACACCCCCCCCCCCAAATTAGAGTGGCTTACAACACAAACATTCATTTCTTATTCCTGATATTTGTCAGTGGCTGTGGGGTCAGCTTCCCTGTGTCTGTTCCATATGTGTTCTCATTCCAGATTCTAACCTCAAGGAGCTGGCCTTACTTGGGACCTCCGAAAGAGAGCAGGCAGAAACTATGGATGCCTTCTAAAGTTTCTTCTCAGTTCTGTAATTATTATTCCTCACATTTCTTTGGCTAATTTGTGTATTGTGACCAAGCCCTACATCAATGAGATTGGAATGTAGCACCTCCTTCAGGAGGGCTCTGCACGGCAAGTGCCCATGAATGGGGCTGGGTAAAGCTTTCAGTACGAAGAGAAGAAAGCAAAGATTTAAGAAACAAACAAACAAAAATACTAGCAGCAAAAATAAAGTGTACCACCGGAAAGTAGCTCTGATACCTTACACAAGATAAAAGGTTATAATGGATAGATGAGTAAGAGCCTAATATTCAGGAGATAAATACATATCTGGGTTGATAGACATGTATCTGCCATGGATAGAAATCCAAATACAAAGTCTTCAGGGTCCAAAAGGATAGATTTAAAGACAGAATAATGTCAAGAATATTTTTTGAAAAGTTATAGAAAATTAAAATAGACAAAGCAATGAGTACAGTACTGTTAGAAAATAAAAGTTAGCTAGTCCACATCCCTAAAACCTTCACAAAGTGGCAATTCTTATACGGTAAATTTTTCATGATCCAATGTCTGGCTACTGAATTTACTGACTCAGATATATGATTTTATCATTATTCTACAAGTGCTCCATGTGTCAGAGGGCAGACACGTTATTCGGCGCTGGAAGCTAATAGCTTGTTTTATTCATCTCAGCATAAGAAAGGTTTAGCCAGTGGGCTAAATGTATTTAAGGGCTGATTGCCAAAGCTCTCTTTCCATAGGACTGTGCTTGACTAGAAGCTGACAAAACTTGTATCTTCACATTTCTTTCCTGTAGAACTGGTACTGGAACCAGTTAATAGGAATTCTTCCCGGGGTGTCTCACGGAACTGAAGAATGAAGCTGAACTCAAAGAATGAAGCCACAGACCAGAGGAGTTCTACAAGGCAGGAGCTTATTGCAAACAAACACAAGATCCCTGCTTCCGAGGGGATTCAAATAGGTTATCCCCCTGAAGCATTCTGTTCTTCCCCTTATATCTGCTGAAGGCCAACTCTTTGTCTATTTGTGCCACTCTCTGATTGGTTCCTGGGCTTTTTACAACATTTTGTTTTATACTTGCAAGAAAAACATCCTTGTTTCAAAACACCCCATTTTTCTGCTGTCCAACCTGTTCTTCTGCTATCCTGTTTTTCTGCCAAACATTTTTGTTTGTTTGTTTGTATGTATGTTTGTTTCAGCATGATTCCTCCTTCTTCTCCCCCTCCCCGCCCTTTCCCTGTTTACCTAATTCTTCTTTAACTCCTTTCAGTACTTGGTTTAACCTTTACCCTTTCTGACTGACACATTTATTCTTTAGCATTTTTATCCATGCAGTCAGGTTACATTTATGTATTCATGGCTATGTAGCTATCCCGTTTCCTTCACATAGCATTGTATCTCCACTCTTCCCTTTTAAAATTTCCCTCTCAGGATGCAACGTTCACTCCATGCCATTCTAAAAATGCAGAGGTTTTACCTCATTGTAACCCCAGAAAACCAACATGATATACATACTCCTGAATCAATCTTCGAGGAAGTTTCCCCTTAATTACTCACCTCAATAAATTAATATTTATTTGAAAGATAGGCATCAAAACTCTGGGTTATTAAACAAAACATTTATTTGATCAAGACAGAATGACTTAATTAAGCAAAGAATCAATTATATAGTTATGAGACTAGAGATATTCACAAAGGTATAACAATGGGTTTAGCTATTTTACTCACTATCCACTACAGACTTTAAGAAGACTACTTCTTATTTTATTAATATAATAATTTACATTCAGTGAAAATGATACTGTGTGATTAACCTAGCTGTTAATAACACTTGAAAGGAGCAAAGGGAAGTCCAAATATTATAGGCATGTCGTTTAGACAGCTTCACCGGGAAACTACAGCTTTACACTCCCCAGGGAGCCAGCCGTCTATTTCCTGCAGATCTCTGGGGGAAGGGACTAGACAGGGAAGACAGACACAGGCCCAGTAAAGTCGGGGTGATGCGGGGAAGGTACTTGTCTGTCAGTCACACCCCGAACAGATCATTGGCCAGAGTTGTCATGGCCACTGCAAGGAATGTTTAGTCTCTTGAACAAAGGAGTTGGCTTTCTTCGTTAACTCCCATGTGGTGGGGCTCTTGTCCTGCTTCCTGGCATTCTCCGGTGTGGCCCACCGCCAGGTGTGCTCCCACACACAATGGACTAATGAGCTGCACACAGCCTGATGCTGAATGGGAACCTGACTGCAACGTGGAGAGGAAACTCTGGACGCTGGCTTTGTTTTTAGCTCTATTGAGTCCCCAGCTACTCTTCTTCCAGGACTTGCTTAAGGGAAATGGGAGTTTGGTAATGCAGAGTTTCTCTGGGTTAAGAGAAATGGGAGTTTTACTCCGCGCAAATAAAAATCATTCTTCCCTGCAAGTCTCAGAAAATTATGTTTCTCGAGGTATTGTAAGAACGCCATCCCCTGCACTAAGTGGGGAAAGGGATATCTCAACTTCCCCAATAATAAAATGTACTCTTCTTTGATGAATTTGGTAAACTGTATAAGCAATAACCAGTACTCAGATCAGAGCACGAAACATGTCCATCATTCTAGAAATACCCTTTTTCTTTTTCTCCAGTCATTCTTCATCTATAATTTTCAATAACTCTTTATTTATCTCACCATAGCTTAGTTTCTCTTGCTCTTGAGTTCCATAGGGATGAACTTATGTGTACATGCTCTTTAGTGATCTGGTCTTTGAGAGTTTTCAACGTTATGTTTATTGGTAATTTGCATATTATACTCTTTTTCTTCTTAAAAATACATTTTTTTTATTGATTTCAGAACAAAAGGGAGAGGGGGAGAGAGAAATGTCAATGATGAAAGAGAATCATTGAGTGGCTGCCTTCTGTATGCCCCTGGGGATTGAGCCTGCAACCAGGGCATGTGCTCAAACCATGACCTCCCAGTGCATAGGTCGTTGCTCAACCACCGAGGCACGCTGGCCAGGCACAGGGATAAACTTTTATAGTTTCATGGGAAGCACTGAAGTTGGGATGGCCTTTTAGAGTTGTCTTGCCTTGAGACAAGGGAACCATAACTTTACACTCTTGTATTTACGATGAGTGGGTTCCCACTTGGATTGGGACATGACCTGAGAAGAGAAGCTCTCTCAGGTAAAGTTTCTAGAGAGAAACTCAGCTGCTGAAATTCCCAAAAGGGGAAAAAGGAATGAGTGTCTTAGACCTATCTAGGGGTCTGCATGGCACTCATATTATCTACATTTGAAAGTGATTGAGGATGACATTGGTCATACCTTGACTTTGCATGCATAATGATTTTAGGGGCTTACTCCCTTCCTATTTCTGCCATAGTTTCTGAGAGTATGAAGTAAGTTAGCTTCAGTTTTATTAAGTTTATTCTGTATTATCATCAACGTTGATGCATACTATGGCTACTTTAAGCAAAACATGTTGGAAAGTTTTATTTAACATTTTGATGGGAATTACACTATGGGATTTTTTTCAAGAAACTCAGGATTTTATAGCAAAAAATAACACATATTTCTGACACCTCTTACAAAGGCTGACATCAGCAAGTTCAGTTTCTCTGTAGGCTTTAGAAAAAATGGGCTATTTAATTAATTATTCTGCCTCCTACTTAAAAGAAAATAAAAAAGAAGGGAAGAAAAAATAAATAAATAACCTCTATAGTTTTGTTTGTTAATCTTGTGTTTTAAAGCATCCATTGCTAATTTTGGAAATCCTTGGTGTTTAACCTTCAGATCACCTTTAATGCCACCGAGATTTATTGTCTAATTACAACAATCAAAATAAGAGACAGTCATATAAGTGGCAAGGACCTCACTTTGATATTCTCTTTGCAGTGAGATAATAAAGATCAGGTCCATTGATCCAGGTACCACTGTATAGGAGCATCTCATGGCTCACAGCACAAAATCCCAAAGAGGATGTGTGCAGAATGATACTCTAATATAGTAAAATCCCCATAGTAAGACACTGTATAACATTATGGTTTGGAGAAAGAATATTTTTGTGAGAGGTTTTACATCCAAAGATATTGAATGCTCAATGTAGCATTTATTTGGATGGGCAATGAAAGATTCATATAAACATCCATGAATAATCACCCAGTTGTACATAATGTTCAGTAGCACTTACCTAAATGTTTCATATTGCCATGGGATAGATTCTTATACAAAGACTGAAAGTACACAGCTGAATGGACGATTACTGAAAACAGACCTCGTTGATATTTTACTAGCATCATCGACTCACTAATGTTTATATAGGTCTTTGTTTTTCCCCCCCAAATATAAAACTATGAGAACTATATACATATTTTACAGTTTATTCTGAAATAAAAATATTTTTCAGAATAAAAACATTTTATTATTTTTTTTCATAGATTAAATATAAACTTTTAAAATAAAGTGTCAAACCTTGTGAAAATGGATGTGGCTCAATTACCATTGAGTACTTGGAAAAGTGATGTTTTTGAGATAAAAGGCACAAGATTCTGTTTCTTTATTCTCTGTCTCACCCAGTGTGACTATATAATGAAACCAAATATTTCTAGTCGCTGGAAAAAGCAGTTAGTTTTGAGAGTGGGGATAAGAATTAAGGGAGAATGGTAATTTTACATATTCTAAGTATTCTGTGAGAAGAAAAAGAAAGAAAATAAGTTAGCTGGCAAGAATTATTTACAAAAAAGTCAGAACACTAGTTATTTGGCTCTTGTTTTAGGGCCAGTAAGAGAGGTTAAAAAAAAGGCTCCCCACACACACACACACACACACACACATAAAATCAATTTGATTCTTATAGATTGGGAGGCAGAACCAGGAATCTTTTAACAAACTTTAGTTATTTCATTATTGCTGTGAATAGTATTGCTTTCTCTTTAGGAATGTTTACACCAAAGCCAAGGTTAAAAAATCCCTTATCCCTTGTGTGATTAAAACTACTAATTAATTATCACACTAATTGTGGGTTTTTCACATATGATCCTTTAAGTATCTGCAATCCTTAGTACTCATGAATCGTCATAGATATTCTTATGTGCCATCAGTATGTAAAGTCTTTGGGATAATAATAGATACTCTAGAGTCTAGACATTTAATAATAAGATACAAAAATATATAAAGTATGTTTTTCTTTATCTCAACTTGAGTGTTTTATATTCTAATGCATTTTCTATCACTTCTATCTCCTCCTCCTCATAATACCTGTACTCCATTACATTATATAAAAGCAGCATATCTTTTTAGTTTATTAAGCATATTCATTGTAAGTAGTTTATCTTCTTGTCAGTATTTTAATAAGGTTTACAGGATTAATATAAATGCTATTAGGATGCTTAATTTTTAGATGTCAATACATAGGTTGTTTGGGATTAGATTAACATTTAAGTTGATGAGCACTGAGTGAATCAGATTGCTCTCTATAATGTAGGTGGGTTTCATATATACACACACTAGAGACCCGGTACACAAAAATTCATGCACTGGGGGGCGGGGCGGGGGTGGATGGGGGCCTACAGCCTGGCCTGCCCCCTCTCATACTCTGGGAGCCCTCAGGATGTCCTACTGATGGCTTAGGCCCTCCCCCTGGGAGGTGACAGGCCGATCAGGGGAGGGAGCTGCTCCCATCACCCTGCTGCTGCCTCTGCCGGCTGTGGCAGCTGTGAGGCCTGAGCCCCAGGCCAGAGCACATAGCTGCCTGAGTCCATGACTGTCATGAGCCCATGGCTGCCATGGGCCCCCCTCACAGCTGCCTGAGCTCATGGCTGCCTGAACCCAAGACCTCACAGCCACTATGACTTTGTCCGGAAGACGTCTGCCCTAATATATATCTCTATATCTCTATAGCTATATGTACCAGTATATATCTTATTGGATCTGCTTAGTGGAGAGGTTGTATCAATAATGGCACTGCCGGGCAGGTTTATGATTATATACAAGCTATCACTCTCAAGAAAGTGACAATGAAAGCCTCTTATTAAATATTTGAGAACACTACATACAACAATATGAAATGGAAAAGGAAAGAAGGAATTTAAAATTACTAAAAATATTAATACCATCTGTTTTAGGTGGGAAATGACAACATATAGGTATAGAATAGACAGATAAGTAAAACAAACAAACAAAAACTCCTAAAGTCATTGTTAAAATGTGACTTTTCTTTTAAGTTTTCCTGCTTAACACCTTTCTACCTGGGAGAATCAGTCAAAATATACAATAAAATTTTATACATAAAATAATTTTAAATTAATGGTGTTTTTAATACTCCAAAGGAGCAAAATACAAACTTAATATATAAGAACAATTGGAACTATAGCAACTATTCTTAAGGTAACTTCAAAAGTAGGACTCTACCATCCTAAAATACTGAGAAACTTCTACAGCCCCTTAACTTCTTATGGATTGTTAGGGAAGAATAATATTCTGTCTGTTCTGTAACTTTATTTATTTATTTATTTGTTTGTTTGTTTGTTTATTTATAGAAGTAAAATAGGGTAGTTGGCAAAATGGCTATAACTAGTAAAGGTTACAAGGGCTGTTACAGAGATAAGATGAACCCCCAATGGAGTTAGAGCATAGAACTGTCAGAAGACCAGCTTGATCCAACATAGTGACTAATTTCACCTTGCAGTAATCTCTAGCTTATTAAATGCAAATTGTAAGACTAAGCATCACACCCTGAGCTGCCAAGATAAGAAATGAAAAACCATATAAGACACAAAATGGCACAGGTGCTCTCCTAGAAGTATTCGTCCTTTCCGAGAAAAACCCTGAACATTTCTCTCCGTTATTGAGTGCCCTCTCCCTTGATTAAATGAGCCTCAATTAAAAAAAAAAAAAAAGTAAGTTTCACTATGGAAGAGCTGCTCTGTCTGTGGAGCAGCCTTCTCTCTGTCCCACTGCTTCACCAATAAACTATCTTTCTCTTTAAACTCTATGGTGGCTGCAATTTGAATTCTTTCCTGTGCAAAGCCAAGAACGCACAGTAAGACACCTGCATCAGAAGTGGCCGAAAGTGTTCCTCAGGGGGGAAAAAAAATGTCTTGGTAGAGAATTTTCTATTAAAAGAGTTTCATAAAAAATAAATATATGCTTCTCAGTAAGGTCTTATTTACCTCTAGAAACAACTAAAAAATTAGACAATTGCTTTTGGATACTGAACAACAGTCAACACAAGACTATTAGATAAGAGAAACAAAAAGGTCAATGTTCTCAGTCACTCTGGCTTTCTGCTTACTGGTGATTTCTAAATCCTGGAGCAGGGAGACCCAACTCAAAAGACCCCTGGTGCACCTTTTGTTTGAGGAGCTGAGTTTGGAGTATCACTCCACATTACGTGTTGAGGTGACTAGAATGATCGAAGCTGATAAGCAGTGAGAATGAGCTCTGTAGTCTATGGTGGAATATCAATCTGTGTGGATAGGGGGAAACTCTGAGAGAAAACAAAAAATGTTCAGAGGAAAGAATAATTGCCAGGTATTTTGTAAACCAAACAATTGTACCTCAAACAGGGTCACGAATCCTTTCAAATCCAGCTACCAAGCTGAAAAAATATTAAGTTTATGGAGAACTTAGTGGAGAAAAAAAGAAAAGTCATGCAGTAGTAATTAGGCTGAGCTACTCTTATAAAACCGATGACTCTAGACCAGGGTTCAGAATCTCATCCACTGCCTGATTCAGTAAATAAAGTTTTGTTGGAACACATCTCTTCTTGTTCATTTACTTACCCACGGAGGTTTTTGTGCTATGACCTCAAAGCTGATGAGTTGACATAGAGGACACATAGCTTTCAAAGCTTAAGAGAGATAAGGGCTGGCCTTTTACAGAAAGTTTGCTGATTTTTCCTCTAAACTGATCAAAAGGATATTCAGGTAAATCACCAGTCTATTAGAACAAAGTTCAAAATTGTTGAAGGTCAGACAACAAAATTCAGTAATGAACAATTTTAAATTCACAATGCCTGCCATCAAATTTATAAAAAAAAAAAAAAAAAAAATTTAAAAAAAAGTTTAGGTTTCAACCAAGATAGCAATATAGTTAAACTCCTGAATTCCCTCATCCCAGGGACACACAGGTGAATGAAAAAAATACTGAGATAAAACCGATTGGGAAAGACTGAGCCACACTCTTGCCATTAACCCTGCCCCAGGCTGAGTGCCATCCAGTTAGGAAGAAACTCCCGACTTCCAGCCTCAGGAGACTTGCAACCTAAGACATGCCAGACTAAGCAAACAAAAGAGCAGTTGTTAATAAGCACCCCGGCTCTCTCCCTTTGGCTCTGGCTAAGCCACTCAGGGCTCAGAGTGTAAGGCCTGAAAGACCCCCGGTCCAAAGGATGAGCGGCGACCCCAAATCAAACGCAGAGCCCGAGTCTTGATGCAAAGAGCAGGAGGTTTATTCCAAGCGCTGCGCAGGGACCCACAAGCAGCGGTCCAGAAAAAGACTGCCGCTTGAGAGCCCTGAACAGAGGTTAGTTACAAGCTTTTATAGGCAGAAACCACACCCAGGTGGCCTGGGGAAATTGGCCTGGGGAAATGCAAACATAAGGTTGAGATTGCAATCTCTTGGCCGTTTCCCGGGCAGTTAGAAACAGGCCTGACCTTACATTCCCTCCTCTTCTCAGGACTGAGTTTCAACCCTGGAACTCATATTCTGTTTCCCCTTGCCCAGTTACGATACAGGGCCCGAGGGTTAGAAGTAATCAAAGGCCCCATGAGGTGGAGATTAGGGTGGTGAGCCACGGGGAACGATTAAACCAATTTTCAAACCACCCCTGTTGAGCTTCTCTATCTCTTTGCCTCCTGTCTAGTCTCTCTCTCAGTTTGGCCATAGAGTCCTTCACCATGCCTGAATGATCTATAAAAACAACACTCCTCTTTCAAAGCTGCACACAGGCCACCGTCCTTACTACCTCAGACAGCGAGGTCAGGGATAGTGATGGATTGTTCAATGGCTCGTATTGCCACTCTGAGCCCTTCTATACTGTGGGGTTTGGATTAAAGCTGCTGTCCCAGTCCCCACCCCGGCGGTTACCCCTAGCCCCAGCAAGACAGCTAGGGTTATTGAAACCAGCTCTTACAAAAGAAAACCTCAGCCCCTCCACACCGCCGGGCCTCACTCCTTGTTCTCCCATAAAAGGGGAACTGATTGGGCGGGGCATCATCAAGACCCGCCGCGAGTAGGAGTCAGTGGCAGCCACCATCCCCAAAGAGTGTCTATAAGCAGTCTCCACAGTCCATCCATCGTCAGGCGGTGGTGCAGGTTTGGCATGAGAGGCATGGATCCAGGAGGTGATGCCGTCTACCTTGATGGCGGTGGGTGTCCCTTCCACCGGGGTTCCAAGTTGGCTGTCCAGTGACGATGAACGTAGACAAAGTCCCCAACCTGGAACTGGTGTGGTCAGCCAAAGGGACCCACACGTCCTTTTGGACCGTCTCCAACGCCTTCAACCTAGCGAGCAGGGATTGAGGGGCGTGAGTTTCTGTCCACGGGTCAACAGTGAGTGGTGGTGGGGCCCCGAAAAGGATTTCAAAAGGGGTTACTCCCAGGGGCCCGGGCGTATTCCGGGCACGGAATAGGGCAAAGGGAAGGAGGACTGTCCAGTCTGTCACGCCAGTTTCTAAGGATAATTTAGTCATAGCCTCTTTTAACGTTCTATTCATCCTTTCTACCTGTCCTGAACTTTGGGGTCTACATGAACAATGCAATTTTCAATTAATCCCCAGCACCTTGGCAATTCCCTGACTTACCTGGGCGATGAATGCCAGCCCATTATCTGAACCAATTACCTCTGGAACTCCAAACCGGGGAAAGATGTCTTCAATCTTGGCTACTGTGGTTGCCGTTTCGCTAAAGACTACCGGGCCGGCTTGACTTCCTTCCGTAAAGTCAACTTCCCAATAGCTGCCCGGCCTATTTCCCCTTTCCCTTTCGAGGGGTGGGAATTTCATGCCTTGCAGCATGCCTTGCAGCTAGCGACAGTTCTCTCGGCTAGGGAGCTGAGCTTTCGGATTTTGGACCCAGATGGGTGAGGCGGTGTTGCCATTTCTTCAGGGACGATTATCTTCTCACCTGCCTTATCCTTTCAGACCCCGTACTTATCCTTGACGTATTTGCCAGGCTTTCTGGCCATCTCCCCCTCCTCTTCTGGGGAGTAAGAGAAGGACTTAGGAGGGTCCAAAGAGACTTTTGCTAGCGGCAGGATGTTTAGTCCCAAGGCAGCCTGTTTTGCTTCAACATCTGCCTTCCTGTTCCCTTCCGCCACCTCAGACGTCCCCTTTTGGTGCCCTGGGCAACTTCTTTGGGGGCATGTATGGCCTCTGCTGTCAGTGTAGATGTTGACTCTTCAGCCAACCTGAGGGCTTGTGTTCTGCCTTCTGTGCTGAGGTGCCTTCTGGCAGACTGCTAGACCAGATTACCTCATCCGTGCTGACTACCGCGGTTCCTGCCCTCCTCTTCCTGTCCGAGAGGTAGCTGCTGCCATCTGTGAACCAAGTGAGGGGGGACCCGGGTAGGGGTGTGTCTCTGAGATCCCGCCTGGCCCCCGTTTCTTCAGCCAATATCTTCTGACAGGAATGCAGAATCTCTCTCTTTTCCAAGTCTGCTTCTGGTAGCAGAGAGGCAGGATTCAATGTCACGGGGGCCCCGAATTGGACTCTCCCCTCGTCCAACAAGAGACTTTGGTCACAAGGAAAGAGTGGGTGACCGTCCCAGTCCCAAGATCTACAGTCCGGTTAGTCATCCACGGGTATTGCTCATTACCGGTGGCCCCAATGACCCAAGAAGTTTTCTTAGATATCGGCCCCAAGGGAGCTTTTATTGTGCTCCTGTGTCCACCAGAAATTCTACTGGTTTCCCCTCCACTTGAATGGTTACCCTGGGCTCAGGGAGGGGTTCCGAGCCCCGTCCCCCTCAGTCACTGTCCTCATGAAAGGCCAAAATGGTCTTGGCTTCCTTCTCCTTCCTCTGCCTTCTTGGGCATTCTCTCTTCCAGTGTCCTTTTTCTTTACAGTAGGCACATTGATCTCGGTCGAGTGGGAGGCGATCGCCCAGGTTCTACCCTTACCTCTCCCTTATCACCTACCACTGCTGCCAAGATGCGCGTGAGATTCTTCTCCTGTCTACACCTTCTCTGCCTCCTTAACTAAGTCCTGCAAAGTATAAAGCAGATTGGCCAATAAAGGCCATAGCCACCGAAGCCCGCTGCCCCTCGGTCGCAGGGTACCGCCTGAATGCTTCCATTAGTCGCTCAAGAAAGACCGAGGGAGGCTCCGTGGGTCCCTGAAGGACATCCCTTACCTTAGCCAAATTGGTGGGCCGACGCGCGGCTCCTCTGAGGCCGGCCACTAGAATCTGGAGATAGACTGTCAGTCGCTCCCTACCTTCTCATCACATGTACAACTTTTATAAAAACTTTCACTATTTTACATTAGCTCTTAAACCTTCTTCCTATGTCCTTCAAAAATCTATAACCATTATTTTAGAATATTTAGGAAAGGCAGAGGGAAGAGAGAGCAGGTCTAGCACTCTGTTCCCAATAGCCGCTTGAATTTTAAACTGCCACATTCTTCCTACAGATAAAGATCTCAGATTCTGATAAGACTGAAAAGGGGCACAGGAGAATTTTAACTGTGCCTTTAAATCCCCTAATAGAACACGGTGAAAAGTGTCCAAGCAGTTTCACATTGTTTTAACACAATTCTAAATAAATTATTGAAGTCTACTTAAATCTATAAAGTAGTCACACATGACTGAAACCAAAAATTATTCCCAAAGTTTAAACAAAATACAAGATGCAGGTACAAGCCCAAATTCAAGCTTACAATGCAATTAGAAATGATAACAATGGCATATGAGAAAAGCAAAACAAAACAAATTAATATGGCTATCACTTTTTCTACATTAAGAGAAAAATATATGACTTGGCCTACTTCTTACTTAGGTCTGTATGAAACAACCTGGATAGGGCTCAAGCATCATATAGATTCCTCATCTGACAAATGAGAATAAACCAATCCTTGAGATCTTTGATCATTACTGCTTATTCTCATCACATGTAATACAATTTAGCCTGCCATATTCTAGGCATTTAGTTACTGCAATTAACTTTTCCTAATTCAATTTATACTTTGAACCTTTAAAGCTGGCAAGCAACATTACATTTCTCAATCACAATTCATACTTAAGTAGCTATATGACTCTGCTTAGCTGATACCAATGACAAAGACTAACCATTGTGGGCTGCTGGAGCAGCATTCAAATGCAAATGAACACATTCTTTACCTAAAGACTCCTGGCCATTCAGGGCCATTCACCACCATTCACATAAACTTGTTACCATTACCATCTAGTTTCCGCCTCATGGCGGGGAATTTCAAGAGCTGCTTACAATGACTTGGGAAACCAGTTTTTAATTTATCTGCTGCCTCCAGCTACTCAACTCCTGGAGGTGAATGGAGGCAGGGAGCAAACGGGTCCCAGGTGACGAAGGCGGTGCTGCCACCAGAGCACTCAGCTTTAAACAAATTAAAGGTTTCTTTCTTTCTCTCTGCTCGCCTGTGGCCGGGCGAGTAAGATGGACCTGGGAGGTCTCTTTCCCAATTTTCCTTTGTCAAGGAGACAACCACACTCCTTCAATCATTTGGGGTTATCAAAAAGAACATCAATCCAGATATCAGTGTATGGAATTTGGTCCGGATGCCCAGGGCTCCTATAGACTATCCGCCGGACTCCCGTGTAGGGCCCCATGTCTAGGGTAGGGTCCCTGTTGAAGGCCAATCAACCCCAAATGTCGGCCACTCCAATTCACAGTCTCCGGAGAGTGAAGGCATCTACCGAAACACCATAGCCTTCACCTCGTTTTTTGAAGTCCGGAAAATTTTTAACCATGCATTCAAGGGGACTTAGGTGACTCTCCTTTGAGTTTCCTTGCCCCATTTTTCTCTTTCTTCTCAATTTGTTAGGCAACAAATAATTCCAAAACAAATCCAAAAGAGTAAAAACAAAAACACTGCACTTTTATCAATTCCCACACACTCGATTGCGGCCGCACTCTCTCAACACTCACAAAACACTCACTCAGACCAGAACCAGGGAATCTCCAGACTCCAAACCCAGACAGAGCCAAGGAGTCTCCACTTGAATCTCTTCCACAAACACACGATTGGGGCAGACGGTCGCGGCTGCCTCACTGTCTCAGTAACCAAACCTATCCGATCTTCGCCGGGACTCGAACCCGACACCTGATTGCCGGGACTCGAACCCGACACCTGATTGCCGGGACTCGAACCCGACACCTGATTGCCGGGACTCGAACCCGACACCTGATTGCCGGGACTCGAACCCGACACCTGATTGCCGGGACTCGAACCCGACACCTGATTGCCGGGACTCGAACCCGACACCTGATTGCCGGGACTCGAACCCGACACCTGATTGCCGGGACTCGAACCCGACACCTGATTGCCGGGACTCGAACCCGACACCTGATAGGAGACCGCCAGGCGCCCCTGGCTCTCCTGCACCCTTGGGGCGTCCCCCAGGGTTGCAGCCTGTGGCCCTCCGACACGTCTACCGACCACTGTTCGGCCACCCTCACGAGTTGCCGAACGGCTGCGAACTCAGAACCAGATCAGATTACAGAAGTGCGCACACAGAACCAGATCAGATAACAGAACACAAGACAAAGACAGACAACTTTGGGGTACCCCTTCTTACCTCCAAGATCGGTTCTGGGCTTGAGGGGGGGGCCGCTCGATCCCGGACGAGCCCCCAGAATGTAAGGCCTGAAAGACCCCCGGTCCAAAGGATGAGCGGCGACCCCAAATCAAACGCAGAGCCCGAGTCTTGATGCAAAGAGCAGGAGGTTTATTCCAAGCGCTGCGCAGGGACCCACAAGCAGCGGTCCAGAAAAAGACTGCCGCTTGAGAGCCCTGAACAGAGGTTAGTTACAAGCTTTTATAGGCAGAAACCACACCCAGGTGGCCTGGGGAAATTGGCCTGGGGAAATGCAAACATAAGGTTGAGATTGCAATCTCTTGGCCGTTTCCCGGGCAGTTAGAAACAGGCCTGACCTTACAAGAGCAGAGAGAGCAGACAAAATTGAGAAGGTTAACTTGAAGCACAGGCAGACAGGGCAGGGCAGGGCAGGGAAAACAAAGGCAGGTGAAACATAGGCAGGGGCAGACATGGCAGTTTGAGCAGCCTGATCACAGAAATAATAAATTGTTTCTAGATTCAAAGCAGGAGGCATGGGAAACCAAGGAGGGTGGGGTGGGGTGGGGGGGCTGCAGTAAACAAAACCTATGAGCACATACAGAGAAAGATCAGCATAGGAACAGAGGAAGTGCACATAGAGACAGGGAGCGTTCAGCATAGGATCAGAGGAAGTGCACATAGACAGGGAAAGTTTAGGTCCCTTGCTGGGCAAGAACAATTGAGGGAATCAATCAGCTGAGGACTCAGGTAGACACAGAGCAGGCTCATCGCTGGGCTATTAGGCTTTAATGGGCAGCCCATTATTGGATGGGGGCCCCGCCCCTTTTCGGGGAGTCTGAATCTGCTTGTAATATAAATCTTCCACACTTTGCTTAAGTCATCTGGTTTGCAGAGCTCATTCTTCAGTTTCCTGAGATACAACCTGGCAAAACACATTGGCTCACCATGCCGGTTATCACTACGAAGTGTGAAGAATAAACTTGCAGACTAAAATATATTAAATAAAAAATGCATCTTCATCCAATAATCCTTGTAATTGTTGGTCTTCAAACTTTTTTGATTGACCTGGATGTTCTTTGTCTTTCACACCAAAATTATCACTTTTAAAGCCTTTAAACTATCAGTTGCAAGTATCTTGAGCTGGAGCATGTTCACCATAAGCTTTCCAAAGTATTCAGCAGCATTTTTCTTCAAATAAAGTAATTCCCGCAAATGCTTTTTTTTTTTTGGCATGAAATTTGACATTTTTTAAGCGTAAAAATATCTATGATGTTAACACCTTCAGAAAATTGGACATATGAAGTTTTGAAGCTTGTTGTCAATACAACAAAATAGCATACATAATAAATCACATATATATCACCTTATGTGTAACTCCATCTATTGAAAAAAAAATCCGCATTCTTATCCAGTACACCTAGTAAAGGCTGCAGCTCCTTGTCTGAACATGACCCCTACTAATTGGGCCCTTCCTTAATTTAGGACCTCAATGCTTTCCCCATGGGCCATTCTGCTACATAGTATCAGTTTCAAAGGTCAAAGCCCATCTTGTGCTCCCCCTCCCTTATCTTGCAACATTCGCCTATTCTCTGTGAAAATATGTTTCCCTCTTCCCAATGTCTTGTGACTTTTCCCTGTCCTTGGTGAGAGTATGATAAGCATGTGATGGCTTGGAGCTATTTCTGCCCTTCACATATGCATTCCTTTCCTATGGACCCTTCTTATTCCCTAAAACTGCCTGTCCTGTCTTTAAAATCCCATTCAGTAGTTTTAATGAAATTTTGGAGATAGAGATTGATATACACTTAGTAACCTGTTTCATTGTTGAGAGATTTACTATATGTAGTTTTGACGATTGTACTGGAGTAATCATTGTTTTAAATTTAATGGTGACAGTGCTATATTCATCTTGCAAAGAGCTGTTCTCAAATTCATTAATAAAGCCCATTGAGTAGACCATTCCTTTAAGATTTCCTCCCATCTGCCCATATGTTGGAAGGATAATTTATATCTTTTGGTTGAATATTATTAAAATTTTACCTTTATATAGTTTAATAAATTACATGATTAATTGTATTGAGCTTTTATTTTAATTAGCATATCGCCTTCTAATTTTCACAGAATTACATGGTTCAGGTTCTTTTACCTGAAAATTAGCCATACACACACACACACACACACACACACACACACACACACTAGAGGCCTGGTGCATGAGATTTGTACACTGTGAATAGGGTGAGGGATGTCCTTAAGTCCAGCCTGTGCCCTCTTGCAGTTCAGTTCAAGGGGATCAGGCCTAAGTTGGCAGGCGGACATCCCTCTCATAATCCTGGGCTCTCACAGTCAGGGACCCTTCGCTCCTTACTGCCCAAAGTGCACCGCAGGGAAGAGAGGCTCCCACCACCACCTCTGTGCTTCCCGGCCATGAGCCCTGCTTCTGGCTGAGCGGCACTCAGCCTGTGGGAGTGCACTGACCACCAGGGAGAAGCTCCTGCATTGAGCGTCTGCCCCAAGTGGTCAGTGCACATCATAGCGATTGGTCTTTCTGCTGTTTGGTCAATTTGCATATTACTCTTTAATTATATAGGATATATTTATAGATAGATATAGATATAAATGATATAAATATAGATATATCTATATATCTATATAGACATCTAGATGTATAGATATATAGATATATAGATATATAGATATAAAGATATATAGATATATAGATATATAGATATAGATATTTAGATGATACTTTGGCCATAATTTTGTCAACCCAAGTTACCTTTAAAATGTTCATAGCACCTAGACCTCTGAATGAAATACATTTTTGAATCAAGTGCTAACATTTTTCTTGAGCTATAACAGTGCAAATTATAACATTGCACTACAGCTCTGAGACTTACTAAAAAAAAAAAAAAAAAAAAAAAAAAAAAAAGGAGGCATAACTCTAATTGTGCCAGGTGGTGCATTTCATTTGTAATGACAAAACTTATTACTACACAAAATGAGTTTACTGTAAAAGAATGTTAAGAATCTATCTAATGCATCACCAATTTATTTAATTACCCCTTGTTATGGTGCCTTCAGTAGCAATACACGTGCTGACAAGTTACTCAGAATTAAATATTTAAAGATTGTGCATTTATTATTAAATGAAGGATTTAAATAAAGCAAAAGGAACATTATATCCAATAATTCTCAGTTATGTGAAGAAGATTTAAGTACTATTCTCTTTCAGGGAACTTAGTAATAATTGCTGAGTTTCCTTAATAATGAAAAATTGGATTCAATCAAATATGAAATACAAATAATCATGTTTAAGTGGTTCAACATTTTAATGTGTTAATTACCTTCAAAGATATATTCTGCCTCAAAGCCTCCTAACATGCTGAGGAACATATTGAGAAATTATAAACATGTCATGTGAAATATGTTGTCATATATTCTGCAGTAACTTGATTTCAAGAAAAGTTGCCCAAGGCTTAAGAAAAAAAAAAAAACAAGTTTAAAGTGTTATCTGTCTATATCAAAAGCAGTAGTGTCAGGAAAACCTGCCCAAGGCTTACGAAAAAATCAAAAGGGTTTATAGTGTTAGCTGTCTATATCAAAAGCAGAAGTTTATCAGTTAAATAAATTATGATAATCTTGTGGAACATAGAAATTAAGATGCATTTATATAATATAATGATGTGTAAACAATAGAAACCTATTTTATCAGAATATTTGAAGTAATTAAAATGTTCATGATGTAGTAAATAAAATGACAAAAAATATATGACATGATAAAAATAGTGTGGGTGAATGCCTTATGTGTATATACACTGAGTGGCCAGATTATTATGATCTCTGAACCATAATAATTTGGCCACTCAGTGTATATGTACTAGTATGTATAATGCTTATAAAAAAAGAGAAACAGACAGACAGACACTACTAGCTAGCATCCTGAAAGAGTTATGACCAACTATAACAAGCATCATCTGGGTAGTGGGGTTATGTGTTCTTATTTTCCTTATTGTTTTTTACTACTTAAATGTTTTCATGTTGAATATAATAATTGTAAAGCGATGATAATTTCAAGTGAAATATTCAGTAATGACTGTGAAGAAAAAAATAATTGTTTCAAACATATTATACTAATAATGCCTTATTTCAACAGAAAATAACTGCTTTTTTCTAAGATAACACACAAATATTAACTAATAATTTCTATGTCCTAGATCAAATAATAAGATATTATGGTATCTTATACTTGTTGTAAGTTCTCGATCTATCTGTTCCATTTTATACCCATTCTTTTATTTACCTCTGAGAAAGGAATCCTGTTCTTGTATCTCTAATTTCTTTCTATTTTCTTTTTCTTCTTTTGCTAATCCCATAAATAAGTATGAAGTTTGTGGTGGGTGTTGGGTGTGCACTCAAGTCATACTTGCACCATTAGAAACCAGGAGTGCTGGGTGATGACAACTGGTAGAAATGCCTTTGACTAAAGGAGCTGAGTCACCCGATATATGAGAATGGACATAGGAGTGGCCATCGCTCAAGATAACAAATGTGGGATGCAGGTGGCCAGTCCTGTTCTGCACTTCTCTGAAGGGCCCTCCTCATCTCAGATCTTCTCTGGGGAGATCTAAAGCTTCTGTTCCTACTGCACCCAATTCTTCTCGCCTCCCCTCCCAATCCTGCTTTAGGTGTTCCTTTCAGACACCATCCCTAACAACATGACCTGATACCTCTGGGTCATAGAATGATGTCTAACAATAAAATATTACTTTGCAAGAATATTCTAATTTATTAAAATGTTCATAATATATTAAATAAAATTCAGTGTGCTGTAGAACACCTCTGCACACACATCTCTGTCTTTGGGTCTATTTTGGGAACATGCCAAACTGATTACGCAAAGTTGTTTCCAAGGAATATTTATTGGGATGACAGAGGAAATATTAAAGCCCTATATAAAAAGAGAGCCCATTTTTAGTACACACCTCACACAAGGGAAATTCTTTCTCTGGCCCTCATGTAACATGACAAAGAGCCCAGAAGTAGGGGATTTCAAGTTAGAGGGAGCTGCAGCCTCTGCAGACAGACAGACAGACAGACACTATTCCTGTGACTAACAAGGAAAGCTGTTGGCATATTATAGAACACCTCATAGGGAAGCAATATCTCTATGGAATCAATTAATGTAGATTCTACTTAAAGTTAACTGTGGTTTTTTTGTTTGTTTTTTCAAAGGTTAAGTATTTAGTGATAATAGCTCATTAAAATTACTGCCAGAAAGAAAAGAATTAGCAGATAATTTAATCAAATTGAATTAAATACATAATTATTAAATTCTTACTATATTTTTATGTCACTGATATGATCCTGGAAACAGAGCAGCAAAGCACATAGAGTAAAAACTAATCTTCTTTATTAGTGATTATTGGAATTAAACAAAGATGAAAAATAGCAAGGAAGAGGAATAGGTCATGCTGGGTGGAGTCTGAGATTTAAACTGAATGAAGAAATGAGTAGATAATATTTGAGTTAATATCTGAATGAGCTGATATAGTGAGCCACCTAGTTATTTGGGGGAAGAAAATGAAAGATGAGTACTAGAAAATATTATTACAGAGATTTTATAGTGATAGTAAGCATTAACATTTCTTTGCTTTCTTATTGTGGAAAAATGCAAAGATCCTTACTTGTCCATGCCTCACCCTCTTCTCATTGTTCAAATTCCTCACTTGCTTACCTTGCGTTGTATCTATTTCTCTTCCAATTGTGTCTAACATATCCACAGCTCTTGGAACCTGACAGCTAAATTTAAATACTATTCAGCCTTTTAAAAAAAGGAAAAGCTGTCATTTCTGACAATGCAAAATAACTTACAGGACATCATTCTAAATGAAATATACCAGACACAGAAAGACAAATATTGTATCATATCATTTATATGTGGGATGTAAAAAGGTTGAACTTAGACAAAGAATAGAATGTTGGTTGCCAGGGGCTGGAGGAAATGGGCAATATTGATACAAACTTTTACTTATAGGTCAACCATACTTAATAACCTATTGTATATAATAAATGTGCTAAGAGTGGAACTTAAATGCTCTCACTGCATACACACACACACACACACACACACACACACACACACACGGGTGTGTGCAGTAACTCTGAGGTTGCTCTTGTCAGGTCTAAAATCTTCCTTTTATTGTAACTGGCTGCTGCCCACTCATCGGTTGCCAGCATAAATGCCAGTTGAGTTAAGAGACATTTCCTTGACCTAAGAATAAGATAGGCCCCAGTAATAAATGTGTCTATATCATCCTAGGTCCTCTATAATCCCACTGTATTAGGCAGTGAATCATTTGGGGTTAAGGCAGGAAAACGGAGTATACAGGGTGAAGTTTAATAGAGGTTTTTAAGTGCTGAAAAGCCACCAAGATATTAGCAACAATTTGACTATTGAGCAACCAAAGAAAAACGTGGTGTTAGGAGAGCCCCCAAACCAGGATGAGAACATGAGAGCTAAACACATGGTTAGGATGGTGCAGTGAGTCTGAGGTCTCATATGGGATCATGTGCAGAGGGACCATCTGGAAGAAGTGAGAACCATTGAAGAGTTGCAGACACCATTGGAAATATGGCCAGAAGTAGAGAAAGAGGGCAAGGAATATCCTAGCTTCTCTCTCCCCCTTCTCTCGGTGACAGGTCCTAGACTGGAGCCTGGTGACATGGGAGCCAGGGAGATGCTCTCTGTGAGCATCAGCCCCACTGCAATACACAGAGTGTGGGGAAAGTAGGGGACACTGACTACTGTATAAATGCTTTTGGAGAAGAAAGAATTTGTCCTGTTTACTAATTTATGTGCAGAATATTTTACCTTATGCCTACTTTACTGTAGGTGCTCATAAGCATTCATTTGAAGGATTAATAATGTCAGTGTCCCCATATATATGTCTGCATTCTCTCTTCCATTCTCCCATACACACCCCCTCACACACTTTATTTCCAGGATTTATATTCTCAATAAAGCGTTTTACGTCATATCACTCTATTTTAAAACACTCCTCTAGACACAGTTGTATAGTTTCCCATACTGTATCTGAAAAGTGCTTGTCTATTAACATTCAAAATTCAGGTATCTGAAGTGGATAAAACCAGATAAGCAAACTCCTTACACGCCATCTTAATTCAGGTTGTTTCAGCCTGAGTTTCTTACATCTCCACTATTTACTTCCCTTCTTAATGTATCCTTCACCATCCATTTCCACTCTCATCTATTTCTTTGGGTGAGTTTTGCATCCTTAGTGAATGCCATCCCTGACACTTTCCTTCATAAGCCTCATGTTGGCTTGGGGCCCAGGAGACAGCACGTTATACTGGGTTTTCTAATATACTTCAAAAGTTCCGGATTGCATTTTGACATCAAAGAGCCAAAGTATGATAGACTGACAGCCCTAGATTGTACTTTGAGAAATCATCTACTTTATTCCCTCTCCTTCTAAAAGGTTAATAACTGCAGTCTAGGTAGTGGCTATCGCATACAATTTTTCCCTTTCCCCTTTTACTCATGCAGACATGCGTGGCATCTCTACCACCTTGCAGGTCACCCTATTCCAGAGTTAATAATACAGAGAGCTATTTTTTCCCCTTTTTTCTTTTAGGCATTTTTCTTAGTATTTTCTCTTGTTCAAACATTCTGAAAGCATTAGGTACAACGTGCTAGTGCTGCTTTTAACCAGTGACACTGACTTTATAAGATGGTCATTAATGTACGGAGGCGTTTTCACTGGAAGAGCAGGTACAGAGGTCGTGGTCGGCAAACAAAGACTGCCAAAGTAAAACTCTATTTTCAAAATGTACTTAGGCATTGGGTCCCAATTTCTGCTTTTATTAGAAAATTATTGTCAACGTAAGGTCAAACCAGTTCTCTCTCTCTGTCCCTCCTTTCTCTTCCCCTTCCCTCTCTTTCTCTACTTTTTTTTTTCTCCTAGTAGTTAATCAGTGAATTCCATATTTGCCCTTATTATTATTATTTTTTTCTCTTTTCTAGGCTTGGAAGGGACTTATACACCAATAATTGAATTGTCCTCATATTTGTTCTCTAGTCACTCTCAGTGCTGTTACACTTAGCCAATGGAGCAGTGTCTTCAGGCCTATTTTCCTACCCCTAGCCACAAGTTTTGGAGATACAGAATACCTGGGAATAATTTTCCATGCCATTTCATATTCAAAAGAAAATGGTGGTGTTACTGGTGTACTGAAAGTAAAGATTTTGTTTTTTCATTTTGCTTTTGTTTAATTTGTTTACTCAAGTTTCACATGGTATACAAGACACTGCTTTTCTTTATTCCAGACTCCTTCTAAATTATATGGATATATATCAGGATATCTATTGGGTCGGCAGCTAAGTAATTGCGGATTTTTTAAAGAAAATCAAAGACAATTTTTTCATGGAACTAAATAACTTTATTCTGTAATGTATTGCCCATTTTGATCAATGACCTTTTGCCATCTTTCAGGCAGCATCATAATCCCACGTTCAAAAAACTTCTGGTTTTTATTAGCAAAAAACTGAATCGGGTACGATTTGACATCATCATCATTATTGAAATTTTTACCATTCAAGGAGTTTTGTAAAGATCGAAACAAAAAGTAATCAGATGGTGCAAGGTCAGGACTATATGGTGGATGTGGCAAAACATCCCAACCAAGCTCCATTAATTTTTGCCGAGTGACCAAAGATGTGTGTGGCCTTGCATTGTCATGATGGAATACAACACCTTTTCGATTTGTCAATTTGGGCCGCTTTTCTTCAACTGCATTGTTTAATTTCGTTAGTTGTTCAATGTAGACATCAGAATTGATCGTTCGGTTGGGTGGTAAGAGTTCAAAGTAGACAATTCCTTTGTAATCCCACCAAACTGATAACAAAACCTTCTTTTGATGAATATCAGCTTTTGATGTTGTTTGAGTTGGTTCACCTGGCCTGCTCCACGATCTTTTCCGCTTGATATTGTTGTAAACAACCCATTTTTCATCGCCAGTTATCAGTCGTTTTAAAAATGGATCATTTTCATTATGTTTCTTTAGCAAATCGCAGCTGCTAATGCGTTGCGTTAACTGTGATTCTTTCAGTTCGTGAGGAACCCATGTATCGAGTTTTTGAACATAGCCAAGTTGCTTTAAGTGATTTTCAATGCATGTATGTGATACATGAAGCTTCTCTGCAATCTCACGTGTTGTACTGTGACAGTCCGAATTGATTATTGCTTTGATTAGGGCGTCATCAACTTCAACTGGACGACCAGAGCGTTTTTCATCTTTGAGTGAAAAATCACCAGAACGAAATTTGGCAAACCAATTTTGACACTGCCGTTCTTTTAAGGCTTCGTCACCATAAACAGCACATAACTTTTTATGAGCTTGCGATGCGTTTTTCCCTTTGCGGAAATAAAAAAGCAAAATATGACGAAAATGTTCCTTTTGATTTTCCATTTTTCAACGAACGCCAAACGAAAACTACAAAACAGATCAAAAAACTTTTTTTTACTGATTAACAGCTGAATAGCCAACTATCAAAAAACAAAATGTGTTTTACATTTGTACTACGTCTGCAAACCTAAAAATTCAACTGAAGCCATATATTGTAAAACCCGCAATTACTTAGTTGCCGACCCAATACTTGCCCAAGAGCCCGACAAGCAGAGGAAGATGCAGGTTTGCTTTTTTTGTATAAACACCCACTATGATCCTCAGTCTTTTGCCACATAGTCAGACATTTTTTCTCTTTAGGGGTTGGAAGATGACTTTACATTGCCATGAATATTTCTTCACTTTACAATTTACTGTAACACACACAAACACACACACACACAAACACAAAAAAAAAAAAAAAACAAAAAACAAAAAAACAAAAAAAACTGATTGTGCTGTGTCATTGGGATCTGACAAGAACAGAACTGGTTCTGCTTTTGTGGGCTTCTCATGGCTCAGTAGTCTCTTGGTTCTGAGTTTTGCAAGGTGTTCTATCTGCTCTATGACTGGGAGAGGACCTCGCAGTCTTATTTCCTCAAAGTACTGTCTCTCCCAATTTGCCCCAAGTCACCAAACTTATAACCTGAAATGGTTCTTTTACAGTGACTATTTCTTCTTTACTAAGACATTCCATTCTGTTAGCTATTCAAACTATCAGATAGATTACATATCACCAATATTTAAGGCAATTTATCTCTATCACCCCCCAACCACTTCCCTGCCAGCCTAATTGATGCCTAACTTCTCCCCTGCTGACCTGATTGCCCCTAACTAACTGCTCTTTCCTGCAGGCCTGGTCTCTCTCCACACACACCCCGCCCCCCCGCCCCAACTTCCCTCCTCTGCAGGCCTGGTTCCCCTCAATTGCTCCCCCTGCAGGCCTGGTCCCTCCCAACTGCCCTCCCCTGCCAGCCTGGTCACCACTAACTGCCCTCCTCTGCAGACCTGGTCATCCCCAACTACCCTGCATTGTAGGCCTGATTCCTCCCAACTGCCCTTTCCTGCTGGACATCTTGGGAGGGGGGTCATCTTGTGTGTTGGAGTGACAGTCAATTTGCACATTACCTCTTTATTATATAGGATTATTTTCCACTTCTTGCCTCTATCCCAATATTATTCTCTCCCACACCTCACATGAGGAATCTTATTAATATATTAACGTATGTCTTTAGATAAGAATATACTTAAAAAATACATTAGTTTGATTTATAATTTTGCTTATTTGAACCAAATAATGCTAAATAGTTTTCTGATTTTTAAAAATTCAGTTTATGTTTTAAGCATAATAAATAGTATGGTCATAAAACATTTTATTAATATTTTTCTTTATGATGGTGGCTCAGTTTTCTTCAACTCTTGCCCCACAAACAAGTTGAGAACGTCTTTCATGAAACCATTGGGGATTGTGTCTTAGATGCAAGCATTGAAACATATACTTAATTTCATAAGAAGAAAATCCAGAAATATCTCTATAACACTGATTTATGCCATTTATTACCAGTAGTGAATAAATGCTCACCTTTCTTAATACTCTATTAACGCTTGTTACCTTATTTTAAAATTTCAGCAAAGTATACCTGTCATTTGATAAGCTATTCATATACTTGTTTACTTGTCATCCTCACTTACGTTGCCTATGGTTAATGAGAAATGCTTCATTTTTCATATAATAATACTTATTTTTATTATTATGGCTAGTGCTTTTTGGGAATTTTTATGAAATTATAAGCATAAAAATCATAACAAATTTTGAGCAACAGACAGTTCAGTATATATTTAATCCATCAGTTGACCTAAAATCCACTATGGATATAATTTTAAAACAGGATAATTTTGAAGGATCTCTCATTTGGATAAGTAATAGCTTCTTGGTTTATTTAAGCATATCTATATGATTTTTCTACACACATATTCAACATATTCTAAGAAGATAAAAATATTTCAAAAAAATGTTTTGCCTTTTGGGTAGATATCTAAACCAGCCTACGTTTGTCTAGGATGAAAGTTAATAGACAAGATAGGATTTCGAAAAAACAAGTAAAAACTGGTACACTGCAATATATGGTTATGCTAGCTTGAATAACATTAAAATGATCAGATTTCATATGTGATTTTTTTTTCTGTGGTGTGTGTTTGTTTTAAAGCACTGTCTATGAAATGTGGAGAAGCAAAGGGAGAATTTCGCTAAAGGCTTTCCAATTAGACCCTGTGTATGTGAGCCTAGTGAATGCTGGACCCAACAATGTCTGTAGCAGAATTGCTGGATAAGCACTTCATGATTCAGAAGGATGGGAACTTATAGATTATTCATTACTGAGAAGAGATATTCAGCCTTCTCTTACTTATCTAAGCTTTTTGCGGTGTAATTTCTCAGCTTATTACTTGCACAGATGATATAAATCAGTAGGCAATTTTTCTTGGCCTTTCTAACCAACAGGACAATGTTTGATTCCGATGACAGAGATAAATAGGGAGGAGGAAAGTTAGTCCTCAGCACTGTTGTAAACATGAAATACAACTACTTTGCCCCACCCAGATTGGATTTGCTGTTTCATACCATTTAGTACAAAATGCTTGCTCTTGTTGTGACATTTAAAAATATATATATGAGCAGATCATTGGAGAAAGACAGTTCAGAGATTCTAGTTGTAGAAAAGCAACTGACCAAGAAGCAAATAGTCTCCTGGGAAAATGTAAACAAATAAATAATAAGCTGTTTAAGAACAGCTTTTAAAATTTGTGTTGTCTGACAGTTAGTTATAACTTGTAAAACAACTAAATATGCACTTTCTTGGTTTTTATTTTTACAAAAAAAAAAAAATTAAACACAAATATGTGTTAGCCACTTATAAAGTTATTGACTTATATATAATTCAGCAGACTTCTTAAGGTCCCTGAATGACTCTTAGTAAATAGCACCATTATGTGACTAAATGGTCATCAGGGGTCTGCAAGACTCAATATAAATTCTCTGAAAAATAGTTCACATTAATTTCACTGCAAAATCAATTTTTTTTTCTGAGTAGAGGACAAATCACATACCAGCATTTAACACACCCCAGAAATTCTAAGATGTTAGTGGAATCAACACAATTTCAAAATCCCTGTTAGAGTTTGAATACAAATAGTATCCTCCAAGTAAAAACATACAGCTTCAGACTATGTTAATAGTTTTAGTACAGTTGGGCAGCAGAGAAAATGACGGCTGAATATACAGAGCTGTTGGGCACCTAGTCCAAGGGCCAGACTGGAAACACAAATATTTTGGAGAACATTCATCTGGAATTTCCAACTGTGGTCCAGCTGAGGGGGTGATTTACAACAAGAAAGAACAGAAGGCACCTGGAGGCCAGCAGGAAGGGTGAGGTCATGAGAGGGGGTTGCCAGGAGCGCGCGCGCGCGCGCGCGCGCGCGCGCACACACACACACACACACACACACACACACACACACACACACCTGCAGAGGCGCTACCTGCACCATCCCTATCATCCCAGCAGCTATGAAAGATAGCAAGACTTCTGGCGGCAGCAGTCTAGACTCAACAGAAGAGACAGTCAGGGAGAAAGCCACAGCCTTTAAAAAAAAAAATCTCGCCGAAACCGAGATTTGGCTCAGTGGATAGAGCGTTGGCCTGCGGACTGAAAGGTCCCAGGTTCGACTCTGGTCAAGGGCATGTACCTTGGTTGCGGGCACATCCCAGGTAGGGGGTGTGCAGGAGGCAGCTGATTGGTGTTTCTCTCTCATCCATGTTTCTAGCTCTCTATCTCTCTCCCTTCCTCTCTGTAAAAAAATAAAATATATTTTTTAAAAAATAAATTAAAAAAATTAAAAAAAATCTCTAAACCCACAGCACAGGAGTTTCCATTTGCAACTACACACTCCATGCATTGGCGCATGGAGGAGGCATGGACCACCCATAGTCTCTCCCCATTGGGGTGGACTGGCTGGACCCCACTCGTGCACGAATGTATACACTGGGCTCTAGTTCAATATAAAGAGATTAATATAGATATAAAAGGCAAACCTGCGGCACTTATTTTGTAAGGAGATAGAATTATTTTTCATTAAATAAAAGGTGAAATTATTTTAAATTTATAATAAAATATCGTTAATTTATTGGATGACTTAACATAAGATGATTATTTGAGTTTAACAGATTAATTCAAGGAGACATTAAACAGCTAAGCATAAATATACTTGTGAGTAATAATAGCTGGGGCTGGTTGACCATTGTAGCCACATTAAAAATCATAGGTTCCATTGCTCCCCACCAACCCCATACATGCCCTCCATGTACAAATATAATAATTTAATAAAAATAAATAAAATAAATAAAAAAGAAATACTACAGAAAGATTAAAAAAAAAAAATCATAGGTTCCAAAGCCACAGGACAGAGTCCAGAAGAGTTTTACGTCACTGTAATTCCCTTATCCATTGAAAAAGAGTTCTGTAGTAAAAGAATAAAATGAAAAAAATGTACAACCATCCTCAGCTGTTACTTGAGGAGAATTATTTAACATATCTTTCAAATGTTATAAAAATTCTTTGATTTTTAGATGTGATTTTTTTATTTTGAGAGAGATCATCAATGTCTTTTATAATTGAAGGGCATTATTAGTATTGTAACCAAGATGTTAAAAATGGGCTCTGTTTTTAAAATAAAAATAATTGCTATTAAAATAAACCATTCATATTTTAGCAGTTACTCTGTTTTACTCTACACTTAACAACTCACATCTGTAAATAAGGTTACACGGTTAAAGAAAAAAATGAAGAAAATAGAAATGGAAAAGGTAGTATTGACATTTTGCTGTTTGATAGTATCTTTACTATTATATGCAATTCTCTTTTCCTCTAGAAATATTTCACATCATGCTTAAGTATTACAAACTTATGATAGGCAAGACTAACAGGAACTACTGCCAAACCTGCCTTCTTTAAACTCAAGTGCAAAATTTGGTGTAGTCAGTATGACCTCCTGAACAGGCAGATAACCTAATGTTTTATAAAGGATCAAACTATTAAAATGGAGATTAACAGTGACAAGATGCTCTTATTATAACTTTTAATTTTAAAACAATTATAAACACACAATAAGTTGCAATATCACAGAAAAATTTCACACACCCTTTCCTCAAGATAGTATCTGTTAAATGATAAGCAGAAGCACATCAACATTTCCACCAGTTTACTAGGGCAAGCATGGATTTGAATTAGGCAGCACCAAACTGGAAGTGTTTAGGAAATATTTCTTAAAGCTCAGTATTTGTCTTTTGAAATTTATCTTCCTTTCCCCATATTCCTTCCTTTTCTTTTCTTCTTTCTGTTCAGTTCCTTATTGTTTCCTTCCTGCTGTTCTTTGCCTAACTGGATGACTAGATCACTTAATTGTACCCATATGCAGATTTCTGAAGCTTCCTATATGCCTAACTACCCCAGGTTCTGTTGTCTGCCCTGCAATTTCTAGCTGTTTCACCCTTTTTGACTCTACTATCTTTTTCCTTAATTCAGCAGCATTCACATGCTTTGCTTGGGACCATCCTTCTTGTGATATGTTCTAGAAGTGTCTCTAAAGCAGAAAGCTGTGGTGATAAAAGAACTTCCATCTATTACTTTCTCTGTTTGAGATGCAATATCTGAAAACATTTCATATATTTTGTACATTTGTTGTTGCTTGTTCTGAGAATAGAAATCATCCATAGTGAATCTCTCATAGCCAAAGTTCATTCTAAATAATACTTTAAAAATCACAGAGATTGACAGTTGGCCCCCACCCCCCCAAAGAAAAAGATGGTGTATACTTTCATATATGGGTTTTAGGTATGTCCCAGAAATGATATACTTCTTAGCTTTATTGTAACTCACATGAAGATATTTTAACGTGGCATATTAAACTGATAGTTACTAAAGAAAAAAAGATAGATGATCATTGAGATCATTTTACTGAGAATAAATCAAGCAAAGTAACTCTTAATTTTGCACTAGGGTTACTATATTTGTTATCTATATATTAGTATTCTGTACTTATATTATTTGATAAATAATACAATGCTTTGTGTGAGGGCATGATGAAATAGTACAGGATATGGATGTGGTGAATTTATGATAGATTTACATCTTAAACTAAGAATTGAACGCCATCTGAGGGAAAAGATGTTGATTTTTCAAAGTTTGGTTTTAAAACATCAGAATCTGCTATGCTGCATAGGCAAGCTAAGTGTCCTGGTGGATTAGGGGTAATTTTGACAGGTTTAGATTTCCTGTTTTATGTGTAAGAGCTATTTTCTGTTATATCAACAGTTTTTCTTCTATTGAAATATTCCTTCTTCAGGGTAAGTTAAATCAGAAATTTAACAATATCTTTTTGTACATAAAATATAACTCTATCCTATATAACAAAGCAATAATATGCAAATTGACCAAATGGCAGAATGACCAGTCACTATGATGCCCACTGACCACCAGAGGGCAGATGCTTAACGCAAGAACTGCCCCCAGCCCCGATCGCCCAATTGGGGCCTGCTGGCCAACCCTTTGGTTCCTTCCCCTGGCTGGCAGGCTCTGATCTTCCGATGGGGAACAGGGAACTGGGGGTGGGTGGCAGCAGACGTAGGTGGTGCCAGGCCAAAGCCCCCACCCCATCAGTTGCTCCACACACAGATGGCAACCAGTGGTGGGGGGCTGTGCCAGCAAGCAATTGGTAACAGCCAACCTCTTGGTTCCTCCCCCAACCTGGTCAGCTCTGATCTCCCGATGGTGAACAGGGAACTGAGGGTGGGTGGCTGCGGGGAGCAGGTCCAGCTGCCAACAGCTGGGGAAGATAGCCCTGATCATAAGCCATGGGACTGTACCCATGCATGAATTTTGTGTGCTGGGCCTCAGTTTATATATAAAATATTCATAACTTTAAATGCTTCAGTTGTAATAGGATATAAGAAAGAAAGCATTTTAAGTTGAAGAATTATTCATACTAGTCATTTTCCAAACAAGTTCTGCATTAAAAAAGTCTTAAACATTTTAGAGGTAGTCATATTATCAAACTTCTTTGAGTCCTCTGAAAACATGGTCAGAAGAAATGTCACTTAGAAGCAGCATTTTGCCCATGTAATTCTGTTTGGAAATGTTAATGACAAAAATCAGTAGATGAATGACCATAAATGAGATATACCTTAGGAATCCTATCTAATAAAAGAGTACCATGTAAATTGACCACACCTCTGCTACACACACAAGCCATGCCCATCAGCCAATTTGAAGTGAGTATGCAAATTAATCCAACCAAGATGGCTGCAGCCACAGAGAGAGATGGAGGCTTGGGTTTCCCCAGCAATGGAGGAAGCCAAGCTTCCTGCACACCTTGGCCAGCACAGGCCTCTGATCAAGGCCACAAACTTTCAATTATAGGAGATAAATAAATCCCAGATACCAAGCCTCTGCTTGGTTTGGCAGGGGACATGGCCAACCTGAAAACCACCACAGGCCCCTCTCTCAGGCTGCACCATGCCCCAAAGGAAACCCATCCTGATCTGGGACATCCTTCAGGGCAAACCAGCCAGCCCCCACCTGTGCATCAGGTCTTTATCCTATCTATCTAATAAAATAATAATATGCAAGTTGATCATCACTCCAACACATAAGATGGCTCCCCCCATGTGGACACAAGATGTCTACCACAAGATGGCCAACAGGGGAGGGCAGTTGGGAGGGACCAGTCCTGTAAGGGAGGGCAGTTGGGGGTGATTCAGCCTGCAGCGGAGGGCAGTTAGGGGTGACCAGGCTGGAAGGGAAGGGAAGTTGCGGGCAACCAGGCCTGCAAAAAAGGGCAGCTGTGGGGGACTCAGGCCTGCAGGGGAGAGCAATTGAGGGGGCGTGGGGAGACCAGGCTTGCAGGGGAGGATAGTTAGGGGTGACCAGGCCTACAGAGGAGGGCAGTTAGGAGCAAACAGGCTGGCAGGGGAGCAGTTAGGCATCAATTAGGCTGGCAGGGGATGATCAGGCTGGCAGATTAAAGTGGTTAGGGGCAATCAGGAAGAAAGGCAGGCGAGCAGTTGGGAATCAGCAGTCCTGGATTGTGAGAGGGATGTCACGGATTGGAGAGGATGCAGGCTGGGCTGAGGGACACACCCCCATGCATGAATTTCATGCACTGAGCTTCTAGTTATTTATAATATAAAAGTACTCAGTCTTAGAACACTGTGAGTGAACAAGTTTCTTGGCATAGGTTTATAACATTTGTGTATATTAATATATAATATAATATCTATATTTATGTAATATATTATATATTATATATTATATAGTATATAGTATATAGTATATATTGTATATATGTGTATATATATATTTATATACACACACACACACACACACACACACACACACAATATATAACCTTACTAAAATGTACAATGAAGTTTTATTTACTAAACAATGAATTAAAGGCTGATGTGTACTTTGAGAGGCTTAAACATATCTATAATAACCATGTTTTTAAAAACTACTATGTTTAGGTACTGTGGTGGGCACTTCATGATAATTCTCATTAATTGTCACAAACACTCTTCTTAGTAGGTTATAATATTAACCACTTTTTTCCCCAAATGGAGAAACAGCTCACTTAGTTTGAGCACCTTGCCCGGGATCTTATTAAGGAGACAATGAGACCTCAGTTCTTGTTTTCTTGAAGGAAAGATGTCCTTCAAGAGACAAAGTACAGCAAAGTAAGTAAGAATTTATTGGATGTAGCAAAAATATACTTAGGACAGAGAAACAAAGAAGGACATAGAAGTAGCAGGACAGCCTAGGCTGGGCTGCTCTGGCTTACTGGGAAGCCAGAGAAAAGGGGAGTTTGGAGACAGGTTCAGGGGGTTAGCCTAGGATGAGTTGCCACTGCCCATTGCTCCCCTGGCTCTAAGTCTCCAGAGTACTTAGAGGGAAGAAGGAGGGAAGGGAACGGCATAGGTATGTTCTCCTGAAGAGAGCATACACTGGGTCCTTCATCCTAAGTGTATTTCTCTTTCATTTGCAGGTGGAAATCTTAGGGGATGCTTCAGGGAGGCTCTCAATGGAATAGTCATCAGCTTTCCAGTATGCTTTTTCAGGGCAATGGACTCCATTGATTGATCGGTGCCAGGGCAGGGGGACATTAGTCAATGTAGCAGGTCCTGAGGCAGCCAGGGTTACTTGTCTGTCCGGTTTTGCTGTTCTTCTGGACTTGGAGCTAGAATACAACTGAGGCCTAGATGTTATCTCAGGGGAGGAAAAGGTTAGGGGCTCTAAACTGCATAACTAGGGATCTGAGAAGTCAAGGGAGCCAAGCCACATGATCAGCAATGTACTAGGGGAGGAAAGTTCACCCTGAGGGTGAGGCTCTTGTTTTCCTACTTTTTATTTTTATTTTTATTTATTTTATTTTAATCCCCCCCCCCCCCCCCCTTGCTAGGCATTCAGGGCTTTCTGCCCTGGTGAATCTCCGTACTTGGCCCATTATCCTTGTGTTACCTGAACAGCAAGCTGGAGTTCTTATTCCAGGTTCTTGTCCTATGAAGTTTGAAAGATAAAAATTGCAGACTAAAATACTTTATGCAAAAGGTATATAAATTTATGGCAAGCACATACAAACTCTTGCCTGTGGAGGGGGCCCAAAATGGGTAACCAGTGAAGCCTCTTTGTCTAAGGGTTTATAAATGCTGGTAGCTTCTGTCTGTTCATGCTACTTTCTAATTGGACCCTTCCTCATTTTATGTCCCTTCATGTGCTTTTCCCCCCAATTGGCTGATTTCCCCCTTCCCTGCTGTATTAGTTTCAAAGCTCATCCAGTGCTTCCCCTTCTCTTTTAACAGTCAGCTGCCCTCTGTGATTGTAAGATAAACATTCTGGTGGTTTAGAGCTGGCTCCACCCATCATGTATGCATTCCTTTCCCATAGACCCTACTTTCTCTAAATCTTATCTCTAAATCCTCTTATCTCTAAATTCTCTCATTTGCTCTCTTTACATCTGTGTACTAGTAACTGACCATAACAAAGCCAAGATTTGAATCTAGGTCTCCCAGCTCTGTCTTGACTGTCTGTACTGTTTGGTTCCAAAATGCTACAAATGTGACATAGATTTTCTCGAGATTTGTGTTTGTTTTTAAACTGTCCATACATTTCACAGTATGTGTCAGAAAACCTTGTCCTTGAGGTTAGGGGATTTTCAACACCATACTTCATTTGAATAAAGGAGAACATAACACAAACACTACTTCTCTCAGAAGTTTTGTGCCACATTTTAACTACTATGGTTATGTTCCCTAGATTTTTATCAGAGTCCTTCGTGTGCTCTGCAGCCATGCTTCTCAATGTGGCCAACTCGAGTCATTAAACACATAATTCATGCTCAGGTTACGCTTTTGTACTAATTTCTGTTACCTCTTATTAGAATAATTTCGGGTTTTTTTGTCTGCTAAAGAAGGCTCATAGCAATCTTTTGAACTCTGAAGGTTATCATCATATCTAGTTTTTTTCCTCCTTTCTCATCTTAAAATTATCATAGTCATATGGACTCTAAAGAACTGCAAATTAGGAGCCTGAGGAGTTAGACTGCTGTTTCAAATTTCAGCAACCTTTTCCTGTCTTAAAACCATTAGATTCACTTCAAATGTAAGATTTTTTTTTCTTTTTTTTACAAAAATATTGATGTTGGGGCTTTGATCTCTAGTCATTGTCTTTGAGTATTTGGATTTAGATCAAACATCTTTAGTTATCATTATCAACATATTATCTAGCATGATGGATAATAATGGAATTTATGCTGATAAAAACATAGCCTTTAGCTATCTAGAAACTGCTATGTATATTTTACATTTCAATGTAATTTAGGGGATAAATAAATTTTGTGGTTCTGCATAGGAGTCTTTTTTCTGGAACTAGACTTCACTAAAAGTTCCGGTGGTTACTAACATGAGCATTGGTGGATTAAAATAACAGCTAATTAAAATAACAGCTAATTTACTTTTCCAGCAATGATGAGCCATGGTTGTAATTTAATAGTAATATTTTATATCATTCCACCTGATTGTAACAAAACTTTTTAAGGTTTAAACTGGATATAATGTATTTATATCCCACATTAATTTAATTTGGTATAGTTCCATGATTTAATAAATGGCTGCTCTTATTACTAGTAAGTTACACTGCACAATATAGGTAATGTCTTTTATAAACCCAATTCCAATTCTTTTTGGAAAACAAGTTAGTTTCATTGACATTATCTCAAAATGATTTATAGGAAAATTTCCAAGCAATTATTATCAGCCATTTAGATTAAACAACATATAATGCAAAATTCATTACTCACTTTTTTTTTACTTGCTTCGTTTTCTCTGTAATGAGGTCTTCCCTCTGAATTATTTAAATTTTGACTTTCTCATGTATTTTCCTTAGTTTAGGTATGTGGATGATATAGTCTAAATCTTGTAACTCTGATAGTTGAACAATTGCTTGATTGAGTCTAGGATTGGGTTGCAATCCTATTTTCTTTGTAAATTGCACCTGGTGTTGCTTTATCTCATAGTCTCCAGTGTTTCATATAAGAAATCTAATTCCAATCTGTTTCTTCTTCCTTTACACATTAGTTTTTCTTTGCTGGGTAGTTTGTGATATTTTCCCTACACAACTCAACTATTCCTTATGTTTTGTACCAATCATTTAAATGGACTCACAAACTATGTAGATTATACATAATCAAGTAATCAAAAGATGAGACACCTTGTAGAACAATAAGGGAGTTATTATTTCATCCCCTGATGACAACTGTAACAGGGCTGCATAAAGGACAGGATATAAAAACATTGCCAAATCATAAATAAAAATTTAGATAAATGAAAGTTACTACATCTCCCAATTTAGATAGATTATTTCCCCTTAAAACTCTCCTTGACTAATTGAACCTCCGCTTTTTCTCAAAAAGAAATGAATTCTAGTATTTAAATATCTGAGGTGTACTGAAGAATTGGATGTCTCTGATTCTTTGTTGGCATATGCTAAGGCTGTTCTCTTCCATGTTTCAACATGAAGTATAAAAAAAAAAATCCTTAAATCAAACATGCAGTATATATGCCAGGCTCAAGTTCTCTCTATGTCATACAGGCCTCATGTTTATTTTACACCATTATTTCAACAAAGTAAATTGAATATCTAACGGATGGCCAGAATTTATGCTACCCTCCAGGATGAGGAAAGTCCTCTAAGAAAATACATAATACTATTCTCAATACCGGGCATTATAATTCAGCATTCCCATCCATTTCTGCATTCTCCTACTCACCACCAAGTATATAAAGCTAAACATTATATTTCTCAGATTGTTCTGTGTTTACTGTTCTGACTTTACCTATGATATTTATATATTTTAGAACTGGCAGTTAGAAGAAAGCTAAGACCATTCTTATCTATTCCTGTGTCAGCTAGCAAGCTCATTCATACATGGTAAATGAAGGTTGACAATGACCAGTTTTCATGTTCCAGTGTCTAGCCGTCAGCTCTATGAGTGTGTGATAGTTTTGTGGTGGCTGCAGTAGTAATAGCAATAGCAATAGCAATAGCAATAGCAATAGCATTGCCTTTTGCTAGTTTACAACTGCATTTACATTGAAACCAAATGTCACTTAATTATCCAGCATGTTGTTATAAAGTGACTTAATTTTTGTTACTAAAGTGATTCTTATTGAAACATGTGGAGTAGTTTCTGCTTCTTGAACTGAATCCTGAAAGCTTTTTATTATATACTAGAGGCCCGGTGCATGAGATTCATGCACTGGGCAGGGGGACAGGGAGGTCCCTTAGCCCGGCCTGTACCCTCTTGCAGTGCAGGGCTCTCACAGTCTGGGACTCCTCACTCCTTACCACCTGCCTGCCTCAGAGGCGGGAGAGGCTCCTGCCACTGCCGCTGGGCTGGCCAGCAGTGAGCCCAGCTTCTGGTTGAGTGGTACTCCCCTGTGGGTAGCAGGCCTAAGACTGCAGTTGGACATCCTCCGAGGGGTCCTGGTCTGGGAGAGAACCAGGCAGGGCTGAGGGACCCCTGCCCCCAATGCACAAATTTCGTGCACCAGGCCTCGAATTATACTATATTATTATGATGATACAATTTTGCAGAGATGCTATTATGAGTATATGCAAAATATCTGCACCAAATAACAGCAATAAATAAATTGTGACAGGCAGATGGTGAACAGTTGTTACCTTGATATGAGAGTTGGAATTATGGAATATTTTACTTAGTTTCTTTTTTTCCCCTCAAAGTTTGTTTTTTGTTTATTTTACATATTTTATTCAGCCTTCTGATACTGAGTAGATAAATGCATTGAAAAACAATAGAAAACATCAAAAACAGATGTGTGATTTTGATGAGTTCCAATATATAATTATGACAGGTAATAAGTAAACTAAACATAGCAAGCTGGAAAATGTTCTTAGGTAAGTAAATATAATTTTGTGTATGTGTGAACAAATAGCTAGTGTTGCTAAAGAGTAAAACACATTAAACTTAGATGTAATAATTGGAATGAATATGCATGGATTCATGGGAATCAGACTACTTTTAGGAAAATGCTTTCATTTTAGTAAGACAGAAGCTAATCAAGGCAGAGATGCTATTCTGAGTAAATTAAAATAAATTACTTTAATGTTGGTTTTTTTTGACAAACGGTTTGAAAATTTTCAAGATTTTTATGTCTTAATAAATTTATTCATTAGAAAAATATTTTTCTCTATTTGCATAATTTGCATTTTCTTCACTTTCTCTGAAAAGTTTGAAAGGAAATCTGCATTAATTGAGTTTCTTTAAATTGATTTTACTACAAATATACTTTACTAAAAGCTTTACTTGTTCTTTTGAACACCCGCATTTTTTATTTTACATTTTTCAAAATCTTTTCAATATCATGATAGACATTATAAAGACGTTTAGATTTATTTTTGTGTGAAATATTGGTTTGACATATATGAAGAAAATTCAGCTGTACACAGATATGTAATTAGAAAATGGGAAGAGTATTTTAATTCCTTTTCAAATAACTTTGTATATTCTTCTTTGATATGCTATCAAAACTCAACAAGTGGAAGTTGCTTAAAGATTAGTTGCAAAGCACAGTCCTTTTTAAAGGGCAAACCAATACCGCACTCCAACCTGGAATTGCCTTAGTGTAAGCTCCAACTTGCCTCAGGTTCCATTGTTTCAAGAGAAACCAGCAACTTGAGGGGGAAGTCTTTCGAGGTAGACTAAGGAATTTTAATGTAACAGACTATGAAAAGTTTCCTGATATGGTTTTCAGTTTGTACATTGAAACTAAACATTTGTCTTTAGTTGAAGGACCAAATAAGTAAAAATAAGATGATAATCAATACCATTGTGAGCACATATGAATATACTTTCTAAATTACAGTCATTATTTTACAGTGATTTTTTTTCACAATGAAAATCTAAAAATGTTATTTAATAATCCGTTGTATTCATAAGCATATCCATAAGATGAAAAAATAAAAAATAAAAAAATAAATAAATAAAGGCATTGTACAGTTCCAGTTGACAATTTTAAGTGAGCTTATTGTCCCAATAGATACTTTTAGATTTTGATAGTTTGACAATGTATTCAAGTTGTACAATAGATATTCCATCTCTGACTTATAATTTAGTTCACAGATTATGAAGATTTGTAAGATTTTAAAATGCATAGTTTTCACAATTCTGTTAATTCTATTAAAATGTCAGTTTCCCTAATTGTTAGTATCACACTCACATGTCATGACTTTCAAAACTTTTGATATTAGATTAATTTCAGTTTTCCACATTTTCTTCTATATTTTCATCAGTTAAGTTTAATACTCAAAATGTTAGATTTTATCTATTGATGGATGTTTGTAATTAAAATATTTAGCATGATTATGCTTTGAAGGAAATACTTCTAATTTTTACTAATATTATCCTGTGGAAATTAATATGGTAGGGGATGTGTGTGCCTTGCAGGCACAGGCAAGGGTTCGGCGAGCCTGAGGGAGGGCAGCAAAGGATGTAGAAAAGACAGACAAAGAGAATAAGCTGGGACTAGGTGGGTCTCCTGTGCCTGGCTTAGGCAACAGAGAAAGATCCAGCTGGCAAGCTGAGCCTTTACTTTATAGCCAGAGGTAAACAAGGTAGAGGTCTCCAAAGTTACAATGTTCTTGTGAGTTTCACTTGTTTTGGCAGCACTTGCTATATCTCCCACAGCCCATTAGCTATGCAGATAAGATCTAGGGAGTGTCATAAGGTCAAGCTTAATTATGCTAAGAGGGCAGTGCCCTTCAACCTGGGGCTTGTTTGTGGTTTTGCCAACAGTCCAAGGCTTAACCCTATAGCTGCTCCCTACAGATGTGGACATTATTTTTAATGAAAACAAAAGGTAATCGGCCTGAGGTTGTGGTTCTATATAACACAAGCATGTATGTGTGTGGGTCTGGATTGGGGTGCATGAACAAACAGCTCCAATTTACAGGTAACTTTATTTATTTATTTTTAAAATCAATCTTTATTGTTCATATAATCACAAAGGTTCCTCATTTCCTCCCGCTTCCACCAGGTTTCCACCCCATCCTCCGCTCCCTCCCCACCCCCTATTGTCTTCATCCATAAGTGCACAGTTTATCTTCAGTCTCTTCCTCCCTCCCTTTCCCCTAGAACAGTCTGTCCACTCCCCTCTCATATCGCTGAATCTACTACAGTGAACCGCTATTATTGTTCATCAGGTTTTTCAATCTATTGTTCATCAGGTTTTTCAATCTTACAGGTAACTTTAAAAAGTTATTTTATTTTTGCTAACTCAGAAATGGATTGAGGTTTCAATTTATCTTATTTGGTAAAATGGCAGAAACTTTTTGTGTCACATGATGATAGTATGTTTACTCATGAAAGCTTTGCATGCTCACTTTGAGGAATTTACAACAACAGGTACTATGCCACTTTATCATTTAGTCACTTATAATTATTCACCTTTTATGTTAAGTAGAGCTTTGGTTCAAATTGGTCAATGTAGAAAACATTAAAAAAAATTAAGTAATTTCAGTAAAGAGCCAGTGTGAAAAGAATATGAGGAACAAATTACTGGTACAAATGTTCTTTATAGATGTTAGAGAATGCAGGCACTCCAGTCAGATGTTTGTGGATGAATAGCTGTTTTGTTAAATCTAGTTTCTTAGAGATTTTTATCATTCACCTTCTGTGATCATATTTATAGTTCATTTTTTCATTCTTTTCATCTCATTTCTCTAAGAAAGAGAGGATAAGTGACATATGCTATTTGTCCTAGAAGATTCTTGTGCAAAATTTAATAGAAATTGCTTTAGAATAAGAAAAACAAGTTCTTAAAATTTATTTTATGAAGCAGGAAAGGTAACATCCAAAACTGTTGACCCAAGAATTGGAACCCATATATATTTCCAGAGTGCTCTGTATATCATGGATTTTGGTGACCAGGTTTTTGTCTTGAGGTTTCTGGGGGTATGAGGAATAACTCAATAATAATAAAGAGAGTGGAATGATTTATAGTGGAAAATCATGAGTGAAAAGAAACACATAGCATACTACTTGCCAAAAGAACAACTTTCTCTGAGATGATTAAATTTATATTAACAGATAGGGCTTTATAAAAATCATAAACTCTCACATATTCTTTAAAACGTTTTCTGAACAAACAAGAGAGAGTAAAGATTTGTCATATATTTTACTCCTGTTTTTGGTACAGAAAATAGGGAAAGAGACAGAGGAAGTGAAGAAGGAAGAGAGAGAGAGAGAGTGGTGGAGAAGAAGAAGGATAGATAGAGTAAATAGGAAAATCTCTGTAGAAATAAGTACATTATGAGAAAAACATAGAAAACATGAGTCTTTGCTATGTAAAAAAAAAAAATAGTGTCTTTTATTCTAGCATATTCTACTTAAGAGTAAACTCATGAAGATAAAGAAATCTTTCAAATGTTTACATCTGGTTTAGTTATATTTTGTAGTATATGTAATTTTTTATTTATTTATTTTATAAAAAATATTTTTCAATAAAATCCTAAAATTAATAATATTACAGAACTCAGGAATTATTGCGTCTTTTCTAAATATTCTTAGCATTATTCTAGTCATTGAAAATCCAATTCAACATTTTAAAAAATACACACTGAGTTGCATTAGTGGGCACAAACTCATGTTTTTTTTTTGTTTGTTTGTTTTGTTTTGTGTTTTTTTTTAATGCTGAGAACCACTATTTTGGTCATAGTTTAGTTAGAACTTCTTGCAGTTCAAAATGTCTACTAATATTAGATATACATAGTCAAAACTGGGTTGTAAAGATGGTTTGCATTACTGTAAATGACAATGGAGACATCAGCCCCTAGTACAAATGATTTGGCTTTTACACTTGTAAATGTGTATGTATTTTCAATAAATAATATCCATCGTTTGATTGTTCTCTTATTTAAATTGTGATTCTTTTCAATTAGTGAAAAGAATTCAAGCTTATTAAAAAGAACCTATAAATTGGAATAAATACTGAGGCAGGGGTGCTAGTTTTGCGATGAAAGACTCTGGGGAAGCATACTGAATTCTTCAGGATAGCACTGTCACCTAGCTAGGCCATGATAATAGACACAGATTTTAGTCCATTCCTTGTGAACTCCGGCTACTACCCATAGGCTCCAGTCTGGTCAGCGATCTTCTTTTCCTGATTGCCTGTCCTGTGTATCTCAAGCTTCAGCATCTGATACCAAAACAACAGCCTTACAAAGACTGCTTAACTAACTCCCCAAATTCGGTAAACCCATTCTCTGAAACACATCCCTACTAATATCTCCTTCTGGTTCCTGGATGAATACTGACTAATATAAACAGGATATGTACAGGGTGATTTTAAATAATTCTCTTTCTATAAATTGCTATAGAGCAGCAATATCCAACCAGTGTGCCACAAGAATTTTTAAAACACACAATACCTGGCTATTTAGTCAGGGCACTGACCCCATTTCCCTGAGATTGTCAAATACAAAATGACACCAGCCAACACAACAATAGCTGTCCAGTATGAATGAATCAAAATTATACTTATACCTGTATTATACCAGTGTGAATGAATCAAAATTATACCTTTCTTTGGTGTGCCAAGAATTTTAGTAGTTAATTTATGTGTGCCATGAGATGAAAAATGTTGAAAATAACTGCTTTAGAGAGATGGGAGTATATATTTTATGTTATTATTTGTTTACACATAATAGCAAATAATGCTTTATCTGAGATCATTAAATATATTGAAAAGCTACAAAATAAGCAGTGAAGGATCTGGAAATATCTGAAATAAAAAATTAAGTTGGAAATTGTATTGTAATTTTATTATTCATACTAGAGGCCCAATGCATGAAGATTCTTGCCAAGAATGAGCCTTCCCTCCCCTGGCTGCCGGCACTGCCTCTGCTCTGTTTGGAGCTGCCTTTTCACTCCACCCAGAGTTGCCTTTCCGCTCTGGCCCAGAGCTGCCTTTCTGCTTTCCCACTCTGCCCAGGGGCCTGGAGCAGCTGGGGTGGTATAGAACACCTGCAAATTAACCTGCCAGCTTTGATGGGTTAATTTGCATACTCACTCCTGATTGGCTGGTAGGCTTCAGGGAGGTACAGTCAATTAGCATGATGCTCTTTTATTACTGTAGATATGCAATAACTTCATTTAAAGATATGAGCTAAGTTGAATGAAAAGAATAATTTAGTACTTGAAGAGTATAACATATTGATATTTAAATATACACACCATTACAAAATCAAAAAGATGCCAACTCTGTATTTATGAAAGCATTAACAATCAAACTCAAAACCATTAATTTGTAAAGCTTTAGGCAGGACTTCAAAAGGTAAGCATATATGTTTCATAGGAATGCTAAAATTCCAAAAGACTTTGACTGTCCCTAGCTTTCTTTTACCTGTCCCGAGACATCATTTAAATATTTGAATCAGGCCCTGATAACTCAGCTGGTTAGAGCATTATCCTGATATCAAGGATTGTGGGTTCAATCCCCAGTTAGGGCACATATAAAAATCAAACAATGAATGCATAAATATGTGGAATAACAAATTGATGTTTCTCTTTCTCCCTACCCCCCTCTCTCCCAAATAAATAAAAAATATTGAATCATAAATTGATGATCACAAATGCATAGTTTAAACATGGAAAAAATTAAACTGGAATTTGGGAAGAGTACAGCATATTTAGTACATCAATAATTCTCTCTTTAAAACTATAACACTTTTACCTTCAGACAGTGAGAGACTTTCATTATTTTATAATCTTTACATGACGTTTTGACTAAATTTTAAAATACAAATAACAAATCATACTCAAATACTAACTTTACTTCCAATTGCATATCTGTAAGCAAATTGCTTCTTCCGTGAGCTCAGCTTCACTGTGTGATTAGAAAGTTAACATTTAAAAAATTAAAAAAAAATATATATTTTTTATTGATTTCAGAGAGGAAGGGAGAGGGAGAGATAGAAACATTAATGAGATAGAGAAGCATCAAATAGCTGACTCTTGCATGCCTCCTTCTGGGGATCAAGCCTACAACCTGGGCATGTGCCTTGACCTTGAATTCAACTGTGACCATCTGGTTTATGACCACTAAACTACACTGACCAGCTGATGATTCATATTTTTATTATATTTTGTAGTTCTATGTAATTGAACAAAGGAACAGACAATGTTTTGTTTCATGCTTTCTGGGAATATTGACACGTTTTATCCATACTTAACCTATCAGAACATGGGCCACAGAAAATGTGTCTTAATACTATGTACTACTCTCTTATAAAGCAACTGGAGGCCTAATGCACAAAAGTCCTGCAAGGAGGTTGGCCCTCACAGCCCTGGCTTTGTCTGGAAGATTGTCTGGAAGGATGTCTGGAAGGTCATTTAGCTGTCCAGTCTAATTAGCATATTATACTTTTATTATTATACAATAGATAACACCTTTGATGGCAGGTACCTACATCTGTCATCCTTGGCTCTCTAGTAACCAGCAAAGTTGCTTGATGACATGGATTTAAAAGTAGTTGTACAATGATAGAATAATATGAATGAAAAAAAAAATTAGATTAGCTGTTACTCTTATTAGCTGGAAATTACCACTTCCTTTGAAATCTGTTGACTCCTCTACGGTGTGTGTGTGTGTGTGGGTGTGCCTACGAACAACTTTAACTCTTTTTAACTCTTTTAGGAACTCCCATTCACTTACTGTTGAAACTATAAACATCATGTAAAATGTTTGGCAGTTCAAGAACTCTTTCTGAGACCAATCTCCTATATCCTCTTGGGAACTCTTTTCTGGTTCTGTATTTCATTATTCTTCTGTTATCCTTGGATTCTGCCACTCTCTCAGCCTAGCTTTTGTTGTTGTCATTGGTTCTGGTTACTAAACTGGGAGTACTCAATAAACATGACGGACCAAGCTTATCCTCAGTGTGCTCATATTCTGGTAGAGTACATTGGAAAAATATGGCATAATTATATTCACCTAGTAATAAATTGGATGGTATGAATACAAAAAAGACTAGAAATTATATAGGTAACTCAGTAGCACAAAAACAAATTTTTAGACAGGCAAATAATTGCTACATATATTAATAAAAAAGGCACAAACTTTATATATACTTAATAAACTAATATATTAGACTTGGTAAATTTTATTGTTAGTAGATAAACTTTAAAGCAAGCTGAGAAAATATTTAAGTTGCATAGAAAACCTGGGGATTGTTCAATTTCAATTCTGCCAGGTGATGCCAATGCTAATCCTTTTACCATTCATATAGTATCAAGATCCTAATACATCAATTGTCTTTCAATGTAGGAAAAAAACATACAAAAATATTTTGTTTGAATCTATCTTTAATTTACTTCTAAATTTATATATTTCTAGAATGTTTATCCATGCATATCTATATCAAAAACATATATTAGAGATGTCTAATATATGTTATCTAATGTAAAATATCTCTATATATCTAATATATTATTAAGAATATATTATGTGTATATTATAGTCTCCTATAAAGTAGTTATAATCATTTTAATGTTAATAAAATATATATACAGACCAATATTAGATTCAATTTTAGATTGATGTGTATTTAACTTTCATCTATAGCATATATAGTTTTTTAGAAAAATGCTGTTTTTGTATTTTTCAGGATAGATTTTCCAATAGTGTATGTGAGAGTATAAAATTACAAATAATGTAATCTTATATCGGTCTCTCTGTAAAAGGTATTATATAAAACCACAGGAGAAATACATTAGAAGTGTATTTATAATAATAAGTTGAATATAGCACTGATGAAACTATATAAAAATGTTAATAGCTTAGAGTTCCATAGACTACCATCTCTTCAGTATTTATTTATTCTCCTGGTGATTTTTCTTTCTTTATGGTATCCCCCAGTAACTCAGATAATTGTAATTCCTGGCTCAGCAAGAAACGAGAGCTCCACCTAGGGGTAGAGTCCCAGGTTGAGATTTAGAAAGTGAATGTCACATCCTGTACAACATATCTCATGTAATTAATTTACAGATAGAAGTTGGTCAGGGAATATAAAATTGTATATGAAAAAATCATATTTTACCATTTTACTTTATTTTCCTCTACTTTGAAAACAGAAAATCACTACTGCAATGCATTGGTAAAAACAACAGCAAAACTCCATGTAAAATTTTCAAAAAGCAAGTACTTTTCAAAATAATAAAAGCAATACACCAGAAATGGGTAGTTAGATTGCAATTTTACATTATGAACAAGGATAAATCCGTAAAATTCTGGGGTCATCCAACTTACTAAGCTCTTAAAATTCTACTGACGATTAAGCATTATCATGAAATTTAAATTTTGAAACCAGGCACGATTTACTCAACCTAATGAGAGATTATTTACAATTCATGCCTTTACTGGATTAGTTTGAGGAAATAAGTTGTTTAGGCTCTCCTTCCATTTGTAGACTTGATCTAGAATAGTGTACATTTCTCAGTAGAATTATATAACCATCACTTGATTATCTTTGATTAATAAGTACGTTTTATAATAGTACTACTTTGATTTACACATACATTTTATCTGAGCAAAACATATTCAGTGTCTGATTCTGATATCTGAATGTCAGAAACAACAGTAAAATAACTGGCCTACAAACCCCAGTGCTAGGCTTATCATTTCCTGCTTTTAGCTGCACAGAAAATTCCAATGAATCATTCACACACTGGCATGTGATATATTTATCTTCGACATCACATTGCTTACTAGTTTATTATAGACTCAGATATCTAGAGTCAGGAAAGCTGTTCAACCTTTCTCTGTCCATATTTTATAAACTCATTTAACAGAGGAACCCACAATTTTTACACCTCTTAAAGTTCTTAACGAACAATGCATTTTGTATACAATTTTAAAACTTTGGAGTGAAATGTAAGCACATGAAAGTTACTATATATGAAGAGATGACACATGCAAAAGAGTAGGGAATAAAGTAATATTGGAGTACTGATTCAAGCAATGTCACATAGCTTTACACCCCAGGGAATAAGAGTAAAGTACAGAATAGAGTATAAAAGAATTATCAAGAATACAAGAAGGAGGGGTTTATCATTAAGTGTTTTTTATTTCACCATTTATTCTCATGTTAGAAATGCAAACATTTCCAGGCGCAACCTTATTTAAGCTGAAATCACAAAGCTCAGTGTAAGCTATTGAGTCTTTAACAGAAAAAAACACACAACAACAACAACACAGAACAAATGAAAAGCCCTTCTAATTTCTTTAGACAGGTTCCGGATAATCTAATATTTAAAATCACTTAATAATATTAACTTTAGCTATGAAGTGTGAATGGTAATGCAGTTCCAAAGTGTATTTGTAATACTATATTTATATGGTATGACTGAAATTTGTAGTTTTCAATACTTTTCAGGATCAAAATTTGACCAGATGTTACCATTAAGAAATAATTAGAATGGTACAGTCACTAAAGTTCTAGATCTTCACAGGCACAATTTTTAGCACATTTTTCCGAATGTACAACTGTATGTATTTTTGAAAATATAGATGCATATTTGACTTAGCTGAAATAGAATCATTTCTTTTTATAAAAATGTTTTGTAGCATAAAGTTTTTTTTTTTTCCCCAAGAAAAATAATTATCTACCATCTTATGCCAGTCAAGCATATTCTTTTAGGAGACTATGGAACAGCTGGGAAATTCTGTGAAAAATCAAACCATTTGAAAATATCTTTAATAAGAATGACTATTTATGTGTTCCTCTGAAGGCTATTAAAAAGAAAATTACTCCTTTCTACTTCCTGATTCTGTGCCATTTTAGTAACTAACTTTCTACCCCTCTTCTCCCCCCCCCCCCCACCACCCTGGGTACTCCATCCCACCTTCCATGCTTGAATTTGTTTTAGACTTGATCTGATAAGAAGCTGCCAAGAGGAAAGCCACCTTCACCAACCACCTTCATACTGCTCAAGAATATTTATAGAATTCTCCAACATAAGTTCAAAAATATATTCAAAAGCCTAGAAAACTCAAGGGACTCTCACAACTTTCCACCATTCCATTCTTGCTACAAACACACATATTTATATACAATGTGAGTATGAAATTTTCTTTGTTGAACTTAGTTACTATTTCTGTTCAGATTTATATAGTCCCCAGGAAAGAGATAATATGGGAGGAAGGGAGTGTGTAAGATTAGTGACCTTAAAATGCCTAAGTTTCAATCCCTGTCTTCTCTCAGTATTTTATTTATATCCTGAACACTCAACTGACTTGAATTCCCAAAATAGTTGTTTTCCGGAGACAAATATCAAGGGAGCTCTGTGAATCACAATAGTTAATGACAAAACAGTACGCAGTTCTACCTGCTAGTTTGTCCTTTCCTTTTTCCTTTTTTCTTTCAGTTTCAACCACCAATTTAAATTTTGGTTAGCTTGCTTTTCAGGTCCTTTCCTTTTTCTATAGATACTGATTCTGAAGAATTTAATGGTATTTCTCTTCAGTTATATTATTTTCTCCAAGTGTTCTTTTTTCATTTACTTATGTAAAAATGACAAAATAATAATATAATTTAACTGAATTAATAAAATGAATGCTTTTAAAATATCATAGTATTAAAAAGCCATCTTTGGGTTCTGTGATGAGCTCTGCTTTACATTAGCAGTTAAAGATATCTGTGTTAATAGTGACAAATTATCCCATCTAATAAAGACAATATACAAATTGACTGTAACTTCACAAAAAAGATGGCAGCACCCACAGCCAATACACAGGGAATATGCAAATTGATGTGACAAGATGAGAGGCAGAAGGCAGCTCTGGGCCTGAGCAAAGGCGATGCCAGCAGTCAGGGGAAGGCAGGCCAATTCTTGCACAAATCTTCGTGCACCAGGCCTCTAGTATTAAATATATGAGTTTTGGCCCCTACATTCATTAACAATTGTTAGATTCTAGAACATAAAACATTTTTTGATTGATTGAAATATTCTTCTCTTATAGTCTTGAGAAATATAATTCTTTATGTATGTTTAAGCACTAAAAAGCCACATGTTTTTTTTTGCAAGGAAAATTAATAGAACAATGAAAAGAAAGTGAGAATTGTGTTTTAGTTCTTGCCAGCAATGAAATTTTATTAAATATATCTAGTCTCCATGAACATGAATTTGTTCAACTATAAAAAAGAACTAACAATTATACTTTCCCTATTGACACTCATAAAGTCCATGTATGTTAATGGATACATATGCTCCAAGTTAACTTTGAAATGACATGCCATGTTCCTTACAAAAGTATAAAAATGCATGGGCTTATCATTAGGATGTACACAGAAGTTAATAAACAGAAGAAGAATATTTTGAAATAGCAGAGCAGAAAAGGAATGGGGTACAATTGCAACTTAACTCTTCAGTAGGAAAGTTTAGTTTGGAACCTGGTACAGAGACTGAGCACCAGGTCATGGCCAAACTATTAGTTAGGCCTAGATAACAATGTCATATGTAGTCAAATACTATGGAACTCATATCTCTACTTTTCTCATTGTTTCTGAGTTGTCCTGGCTGTGGACTTTTTACTTCATAATGCTTTTCTGCTTTCTAAAACTTGCTTCAACAAATTTACAGGTCTGTTTCATTAATTATGTGAAGAAAGTTACAATGTTGACCAATTAGTCAAATATGATAGAATAAGAACACGGTATTAATTGCCACCACATCCAATCTATTGTTAAATTTTTACATTTGTGCTCTGCAAAAGGTTGAGGTAGGGTCAGATTGCTTTGATCCCAAGATTACTCCTAAATATTAGAGATAGTAAAACATCATCAGGGTTTTTGTTCGGGGAAGTAAATCATAAATCAATGTTTGGAGTACTTTTTCTTGTTTGTTTGTTGCAGGTTTTTCAAGGTCTCTTTGACTTAGAGGCAGAATATGCGAAGGTTTCTATGCCTCCTGACCTCACACTGTGCTGATAATCAAAATGATAACATTGCTGATCACACTGGCATGTATGGTTTCCTCATTTTTCAAATTACTAATTTGATAACCACTTTTAAAATCTTTTTTCTATATTATATACTTTTCATATTTTCTTTAAAATCTGACTACTTCATGAGTTCAAGGCAATCATTTTTTGGTATATATGTATTAAATTTATTCCCAATGGTCTTCTTGCTTGGAAAACTTACAGATAAAATTATAGATACAGTCATAATTATAATCTGATTATGGCCTAAGAATGAAGTTTCATCTATCTAATTTTATCCAACATAAAAATTATAAGTTATTGCAAAATAGATTCACAATTCTCAGATTTTAAAATGTTAATGTAGATACATATGTCTTAAGCATAATCAAAGTACAACTGTGGCATTAAAATATATTTTTCTACAGAGTTGGCACTGTACAAAAGGTATTGGAACTTGCTTTGTTGGTAATGACTTGAAATTTCATTGGCCAGCTGGGGAACAAAATTATTTAGTTTGAAAGTCTGACCTCTGCTATTTAATTTATAGTAGCTCTATGCTTTTTGTAAATTTTGCCATCTGTGTTTTCTGTTTATAACCACTCAAAACCCCACTGGCTTATTCATCTACTCTTGTTCACATAGACAGTACAAAAATATATTAATTTAAAAATTACAATAAGAAAATCCATCTGTAAATCCATGCACATGAACAAAGATATGATTAGAGATGCCATAAAAAATATACTGCTTATTATTAATCTTCTGGGAATAATGGAGTCCAAAAATTAGGTAAATTTAATTTTCTTACACTACTTAGGGGCAGAAATAGAATATTGGGGACTGTTTTAAGAAGTATGAATCATGCTCTGTTAACAATGATAGTTCTGTTCTGATTAGAGAAAGCACATTCTGACCTGGCTGAGAGTTGTACAAGTTGCATGGCCTTGGGACATGGGAGTAAACCCTGGAATGCAGTCCATTCTCTTTTCAGAGAACTTCCTATTATCATGGAAAGATTAATAACCTTTTTAGGGAAACAATGGAGTTTCTGAGGAGCTCACCCTTTTTACCCCCAGCCCACATTGCCTGTAACCTGTAACCACTAACTATACCTTGCCTACTTTCCCATGCCTGTGATTCTTACTTTCCCATGTACTCTATGCCTTTCAAATCAAAATAAGCAGCTGGCTTATTGGGGGAGGGAAAAGAGAAGCAGATTTTCCTGGATCACCTGCTGCTCTCCCATATTCCATTACTGGAATAAATGCCCATACATTATTCAACCCTGTCTCTGCTTAATTGGCTCAGGTAGTGACAGGCAGCCTGGACCCATTCACTGTCCAGTTTCAAATGGACTTTTAACACTATAGCCTTTTCCTCAACCGTACAAATGTAAAGAGAACCATGTTGCTCTAGGTTCTCTTATCCTAAAGGTTTACAAATATAATGAGTTGCTTTGTCCTGATGTTTGGAAAATGTTTAACATAGCCTAAGGTCTAAGATCCAAATATAGCAGAGAAACCATGCCATGGATTCCTGTGGAGAGTGTCCTATAGAAAAGCAGACCCAAATCCCCATAGACTTAAACATCGTGACTGGTGTTTAAAACTGAGCAGCCAGGCCTCCTGGTGGAAGGAAGGCAGTGTGCAGAGCCTGATCACTCAGAGAGGGACCCTTGATGTCTGTAGTTTTCTCCCCTGGCTCATAGGTGAAAGAAGAAAAGCAGATGAGTACAGGTGGAAATCAGGAGAGACTAGCTATAGTTTTATTTTATATAAAGACTTGTTTATCTTATAACAGATAAACAAGGAATAATTTAAATAAGTTCTGGCATATTTTTCTCATGACATAATTGTAACAATATAACCTTATGGTTGGAAGCAACCTTGGCATGCATCTAGTTTAAATATACATCAAGGCCTTTGCATATTGTGTATCTTTTAAGGAGCTGTCAGATTTGGTTGGGAGAAAAGCATACTGGAGGTGGAGTAACAAAAACTCACTTGTACAATATGAGGCCACAGAAATGTCACCTAACCTTTCTGGACTCTGCTATGACATTGGTAAAACAATACAAGAAAGGATGTTAATTTATATATTCCAGATTGTTTGGAAGGTTCTGGTGAAAATATTTTGAAACCCCAAATTGCCATCCAAATATGAAATGCAATTATTATTTTCCTTAATGAGGAGCAGAACTCAAAATTAAAACATCAGGACATAACTAATAATAAACAGTTAGCTGAAGAAAGAAGCTTTATTGCTTTTGTAGATTCAGAAAAGATCTAGAGAAAGGACACCATCTTAAAGAAATGATGCTTAAGTAGATATTCACAAGGAGAAAACAGGTTACATAATAATAAGGCATTCTACCCAATTATAAAAACTATGTGGGGGCTAGAGAATAGTTCATTCACATGAAAAAAAAAGTGAAAATATATTTAAAAAACAATGCAATTGTTTGAAGTTAAAAATTGTTCTGAATTGGTTGAAGTTAAAAAATGTTCTGACTGCTGGAAATAAAGAACCAATACTGTGTTCAACATTGAACTCTACAATGAGAGCAGTTACAATGTTTTAGAAACATAGTGTCCTTGGAAAAAATAATGTCATGATGTCTCAGTACACATTCATACACAATGTTCTCATTATTTGTGGAAAATAAGCCAAAAAATATATGTTAAAGTAACAAGGGGTTTTGTTCTGGACCTGAACAGGCATTTTGAAACTTAACGAGCAGACAAGAACACAAACATGGCATGGTTAAGCATGGTAGGATGAAGGCTAGTGATAAAAAATAGGTAGGTTAGTTAAGTATGATATTTACTATAATCAAATATTCCATTACTCCAGTAAAGACAGTACAAAGATAGGTTGGGGGTTTGTTTGAAAAATATTTTATACAAAACAATATTCATAAGATAATTAGTTGAGAAATAGAGTATACCAAGCACTGGGGAATTTACATTCTTTTATTACTTTTTCTTAATTGAAATATAATTGACATATAACATTGTGTAAGCTTCGGATGCAAAATGTGTTGTTCTGGCAACAGTGTAATTAATTCCTATTACATTTTAATGCTGACATTTGTTACCAATATTTGACAGCATTGATAAGAAATCATTTCCTTATAAATATTTTTGATAATATTTCAGACATTTTAAGGCATTAATCATCATCTTATATTTATTTGCCTGTTTGGAATTTTATTGGATATCATCTTGGGTAGCAGAGATGTACAGTTCATGGGAGGTCAAAGATCCTTCCATTTTGTTGCACTTTTTGATATAAAAACAATTATATGTTGTAATAAATTGAGTTTAAATACATTGATAGTAAGGATAAGAATTATGATTGAATACTGATAAAAGTGAGTGAACAAAATTAGGTAATTCTTATTCTTACTAACAATGTATTTAAATTAGAGAATGAATAAATCAAATATAGACTACATTTTCTCTGAGACTTGAAAAAGGATCATAATTTCAGATAACAAGGGGTATGTCTATAAGAAATGGAGTGATTTTTATTTTTAGCTTGAAATGTAATGCCATTAAAGAAAAAAATCAGTAATTTATGGAAAGTATGATTATTTGGTGTTAATCAAACATCAAGAGAATGTGAGGTGTCTCCTTATCAAAGCAAAGGCTGATTATCTACTTAAGAAAAACCACATTATTATTTCTATTATTTTTTTTTTCATTTGGAATTAATGGAAAGACTATTCAGATTAACAGTTCTGTTTTTACTTTACTCAGAGGACTTATCAGTTCCAATAGTCTTCACTAAAATAATTCCATACTACCTATTTAGTTAGTGTAAACTAGAAACTTCTGTTTAATTACACTAAAATATAAGGTATGTTCCAATAACATAAGGAATATTTTCATGGAAAGTCTGTTTTATACATGATATATTAGAAATAATCACAAGATCATACTAACCAAAATAAATATAGTCATAAATTAAAAGAATATTGTCAAAGTTTATAAAATGAACATTAAGAAGTTTTTAAGAGGGGAATGTGCAAATGGCATGTCACTCTAACACAAATATAAAGTTATCCTGGTAAACATTTTCAATGCTTAAAATAGCAACTTATGTTTTGTTTCTAAAAATTTAAAATTGGAAAATATATACCTGAGGATTATAAAAGAAGTTATGGTTACAATGGCATGACTAATCTAGTGTGATTGAAGTCTCACTTTAATATTTGCAGAGCTGAGCATGAAAATCTGAACATTTTGGTATATATTATGCAATTGGGAAAATCTAAGGGCAATGCAAATATTTATTAGCAGAAACACATTTCAAAGACAGCCCTGCCACCTCCTGTTCTTAATGTTTCCTATTTGGTTTCAAAGTCAAATTAGTAGAATTAAATCACTAATTTAAACACATAACAGGATTAATAGCTTAACCAATCACAAATGGCTTTATTTCTAGAATACTATTAACCTTAATTTCCCTATGTCATTGGTACAGAAATGCAGAGCAATTTTTTTATTAACCCATTATATTTTTTTCAAAATGTTTACATCTAAATTCTACAGAATATTTTTTAAAGTTTGCAAATATATTTTTACATAATAAAGAGGTAATATGCAAATTGACCACCACTTCCAACACACAAGATGGCCTCCCCCATGTGGACACAAGATGGCCAGCAGGGCAGGGAAGTTGTGGGCAATCAGACCAGCAGGGGAGGGCAATTGGGAGGGACCATGCCTGCAATAGAGAGCAATTGGGGGGGATCAAGCATGCAAGGGTGGGGGAGCAGTTGGGGGCAGCCAGGCCAACAGGGGAGGGCAGTTAGGGCTAATCGGCCTGGCAAGGGAGAGAAGTTAGAGGTGACCGAGCCAGCAGGAGAGGGCAGTTGGGGATGACCAATCCTGCAGGGTAGGGCAGTTGGGGAGCGACCAGGCCAGCAAGAGAGAGCAATCAGGGGCAACCAGGCCTGCAGGGGAGGGCAGTTAGAGGTGGCGATACTGGCAGAGGAGGGCAGTTAGGGTTGGCCAGGCCAGCAGGGGAGAGCAGTTAGGGGCAATTGGGCTGGCAGGGGAGGGCAGTTGGGGGCAACTGGACAACCAGGGGAGCAGTTAGACATTGATGAAGCTGGCAGAGGAGTGGTTAGGGGGTGATCAGGCTGGCAGGCAGAAGTGGTTAGGGACAATCAGGCAGGTAGGGAGGCGAGCAGTTGTGCGCCAGCAGTCCTGGATTGTGAGAGGGTCCAGGCTGGTCTGAGGGACACTCTCCTCCCCTGTTCACAAATTTTGTACACCGGGCCTCTAGTATTTATTATATTAATTAATCCTAAAACATTTCAATTATTTGATTTTCTTCTTTTAAGGTTTGCTTTTACAATATATGCAAGCTATGACTGGAAATGGAATTCTTCTCTATAAATTGAAGTTTTAGGAAATTGAATTAGCAGAGAGCATTAAGAACCTAGTTGCACCAGCACAAGGAGAAAGAAAGATGGAAATTTTAGAATTCAAATACACAAAAGGAAAATTTGATAACACCAAGAGAACTTTTTTTTTTTAATGTCATAATGGCCTTTATTTTTTAAAATATATATTTTATTGATTTTTTTTACAGAGAAGAAGGGAGAGGTATGGAGAGTTTGAAACATTAATGAAAGAGAAACATCTATCAGCTGCCTCCTGCACACCCGCTACTGGGGATGTCCCTAAAACCAAGGTACATATTCTTAACCAAAATCGAACCTGGGATCCTGACACTCTATCCACTGAGCCAAACCAGTTAGGGCAATGGCCTTTATTTTTAATTTATTGAACTAACCGTCTTATGTCTGAAGGCATAAGGATTTAAGGATTATGTCATACTAGAAAGAGATTGATAAGTATATTGAGATACCATAATATTGACCTGTGATTAGCACTGCACCATGAAAGCCTAAACAACAGAATGATACAAAGGGTTTTGATTTAACAAGAAAAATAAATCATCTAAAGATCACTATGGCCCTAGTTGGTGTGACTCAGTTGTTTGAATATTGTGCCATGCACCAAGAGGTTGTCAGTTCAAATCCTGGTCAGGACACATGTCCAGATGTCCAGGTTGCTGGCTTGATCCCCAGTAAGGGGCCTGCAGGAGCCAGCCAATCAATGTTTCTCTCACTGATGTTTCTATCTTTCCCCTCCCCCCCTGTCTCTAAAATCAATAAAAAAAAATTTTAAAAAGAGGTGACTAAAGTTAAATGTCTACACACCATGTTCAATAAGTTCAATTAACTGTTCCATGAATTCAAATGAGGAAGAAGTCATTTCTAACTCAGATGTGCTGGGAAGTATTCATGATGAAGGTCTTATGGAGTGGAGTCAATGATGAACAGGAAGGAGGGCCATATTGTTTGGCTTATGATTAATAAGGTTCATATAAAGGTTAGTTGAAATTCTTAAATATTTTGGGTTGGTCAAGTTATAGAGAATTTTGAGATTTTTTTTTTTTTTTTATAAAGGGAAACATACTGTAGGCTTTTGAGGTTAATGTCCTAAAAATTAAATTAGTTTAACATTACTATCAAAATGAACTGAAGGAATGGTGAGTTAATTTAACTGGTACTATTGAGAAAGTTATAAAATAAAGCAAAACTGATAGTGAAGAAAAATGTATAGTCAAAAATAAAGATGAATAAACAAATTTAAATAATGTGTAAGATTTATTAACAATCTGAAGTAATGTTTAAAAAAAAGTCTAAAATTTATCTGAATTTTGAACCTAGGTCTTCCGGAGAACTGTGGGGCCAAGAGTTGGGTACCCTAGTAGCAGAGGTGGATTCCGGGACTCAGGGAATGAGTTTACCGAAGCAGTACTTTCACATGTAACTGAGTGAAGAAAGCAGGATAGGGAAGGAGAAGGAGACGTGAATGATGTAGTCTCAGATGATGTGGCCTGACTGCCAGTGCGGTAGGGATCTCATGAGCGCAACTCTCGCTGGAGTTATTCCATAAGAGCAAATCTTTAGAGAAGAGGACACATCTGTGAGCCTTGCAGCCCAAACTCCTATTAATAGGGGGATAAGGGCATGGCACAGTAAAGCAGACCTAGATAGGGGTATCATCAGCATCTTACAGCAGGAGAGGATCTGTTTTACCATGAATATTCAATTTAATGTTCTTGTCCATCTAAGTAGAAATGTCCAGTGTGCTACTAAGAACTCAGAAAGACGTGAGGAAAATAAGTGCCTTAATTAGAGATTTAGATTCATCCCCTCACTTTTCATTCCAAACATTATCACAGATGCACTGAAGCAGAAGTTTAAAAGAAGAGGGTTGATATTAGCAAAATAAATGAAAAACAATGACCTCCTGTAGACTCTCTTTTGCAGCCTCTGTTCAAATTATATCAAATTTATTTTTAAAACAATTTTTAGGCAATTTATTTATTTTGTTGTAGGAATTTTTGCTGGTAAGGAAGATAACAGAGTTCTAAAAACAAAACTAAGTAAATTTGAAGTGCTTAAACATAAGAGAAAAAAAAATAAATGTGAACCAAGCTCTGTGAAAATTCTATGGATATTTTGTCACTGGCATTCGAGGCCTCACTAGTCCCTTGCTAAGTTATGTAAATTTACACTCAGAGAGGCCCTATAAATTAATATCTAAACCATGAGAGTAACATTGGGACCTGTAAATAATTACACTGGAGCAAAATATGTACACTGACACTGTCTGGGAAAACCAAGATTCAGGAACAATTAAGTTGTCCTAGAATAAATTAGTCTCTCCAGTACTGAATAAGTGACATTATGATGACAATTAACTATACTGCATTTCATGTTAGATATTTACCCTGGTAAAGATGGAGGAAATGCTTGAAAGTTACCAACCAACAAAATAATGCCCTTAATTCTGCTTTCATGCCTATGAAATTATTTTATCCACTCCTTAAATTTAATATCATTTTGGAATATGAGTGTTTCTCCACCAAAGAAATGTATTACTTCCAGGTAAATGTCTGCGTGTGGATATTCATTATTAGGCCAGCTCCATCCCTGTGGCATCCTGCTCTAAGACAAGTTAATGCCTCCAAACAGAGAGTCAGGATTGAAAAAGATTAATCTTGAATTTATTTTGTACAGTTATTTTATTTGATGAGAAAATATTAAATATGAACTCATCTAAAAATCTTTAAAAATTTTATGTCTTCAAAACTCTTTCTAAGTCTATTATCTAAATTAGACCTTGATTATGAGTCAAAATCAGCTGCTAAATAATTATGCATAGTATTTCATAATGTTAAATATAATCTTTTTTAACTTAGATAATTACAGAGTAGTTACAGAATTTAAAAACTATCGTTTTCACACACTGTAAAACAGAATTTTCTGGGGGAAAGTTGCATAAAATAAATAGGCAGAAAAATTCACATATAAGAAAAAAAAACAGAATATTATATATGTTCATACTTTAATCACTTCACATTTATTTATTTTTTCTAAATACTTCAACTCACAAGTGGGACAAGTTTTTCAACTTCCATGATCTATCTCAATGGAGACCACAAACTATATTATTAGAATTCATTTTCTCTGCTATAGAGCTAAGCATAGCTAATCATAGGCTCTTCAGATTATGGCAACATCACTTCCAAACTAAAAATCTTCTGAAATATTTTAAATAAAAATAATTATTTTTCTTGTAAAGTTTATGCCTGCTTTCCATTTGCAGAGATTTTTAAAAATATTTTTATTGATTTTTAGAGAGAGAGGAAGAGAGAGTAGATAGATAGACACATCAATGAGATAGGGACATCATCAATTAACTGCCTCCTGCATGGCCCCTACTGGGGCTTTGCAACCAAGGTATGTGCCTTGGACCAGAATTGAACCTGCGACCCTTCATTCTGCAGGCCAACACTTTATTCATTGAGCCAAACAGACTAGAGCTATTTAATTGATAATTTCCTAACTATTGGAAAACAGATTCAAGACAGGTTATGAATCTATATAATCCAGATGGCTTTCACTTTCCTTTCCCCTATTTCCTCACTCAGTCATTCCTCAAAAAAAAAAAAAAAAAAAAGGCTCTTCCAGTTTTCACCTCATGGCTATTGTGAGTAATGCAGTCGTGAACATTTTACATGCAACTATTTGAGTACCTATTTGCAACTCTTTTGGGCCCATACTTAGGAGTGGAATTGATGGGTATATGTATAATTTTGAGAAATTGCCAAACTATTTTCCACACTGTCTGCTCTGTTTTCCACTTCTATCAGCAATGCTTGAGAGCTCTAATTTCTCCACTTCGTTGACAACATTTATTTACCTTGTTGTTTTGTTTTGTTAATGATAACTATTTCAGTGGCTGTGAAATAGTATCAGATTGTGGTTTTTGACTTGAATTTCTTTAATGACTGATTATCAACATTTTAAATATCTTATTGTTCATTGGTTTATCTTCTTTGGAGAAATGTCTATTTAAATCTTTTGCATATGTTATAATTGGGCTATGTCCTTCTATAGTTGAATTGAAAGAGTTCTTTAAAAATTTCTTATCAGATACACAAATTATAAATATTTTATCCCATTCACAATAATTTTTCTTGAAGCATCATTTGTTGTAATTTTTTTGACGAGGTCCAAGTTATGTATGTTGCTTCTTTTTTTAAAAATTACTATTTAAATATTCTTACCTGTTGGTCTATTCAATTTTAACTTTTTTTGATCCAGCTTTGGTTGTCTATATAGTTCTAGGTAATTCTAGGAATTTACTAAAGTCATCTAGGTTATGTAATTTTTTGCATACAATGTGGACAGCATTCCTTTATAATCATTTTTATTTCTGTAAGGTTGCTAATAATGTCCTTTCTTTTATTCCAGATTTCAATAGATTGAAACATCTCTCTTTTTTTCTTTATCTTTTATTGATTTTTAAATTCATTTAATTGAGATTAGAGAACATTATTTGTATGTGTTCAATCCTTTTAAATCTAATTGTGATTTGTTTTATGGGCTCAGATATGGTCTATCTGGAATAATGTTCCATGCTCACTTTGAAAAATACATATTCTTCTGTTGTTGAATTAAATGTTCTATAGATGTCTGTAACTTGGTAAAACTGTTGATCAAATTCATTTCCTTGCTGATCTTTTTTTCTATATAGTTGCCCTATTCATTATTAATAGTAAGGCATTGAAGTAGCTATTATTATTGAATTATCTATTTAATTTTTCAATTTTGTCTATTTTTATTTGAAGTATGTTGAGTCTTTATCAGATGTAAATATGATTATAGCTCTTATACTTTCTTAAAAGAGTGATGCTTATATCACAAAATGCCATTCTTCACTAGTAAAAATACTTGTCTTGTCTTAGCTCTATTTTGTGATATTATTGTAGCCACTCAAACTCTCTTTTGGTTAATACATATATGGCATGTCTGTTTCCTTTCCTTTATTTTCAACCTACGGTGTCTTTGAATATGCAGTGTCTCTGTAGACAGCATATTGTTGGAATATGTTCTTAACTGCTTTGCCAATGTCTGTCTTTTAATTAAAATGCTAATTAATCTAATTGGAATAATAATTATTTACACTTATTACTGTAATAACTTATAAAGTAGATTATGTCTGCAATTTTGTTCTTTGTTTTACAAATGTGTTACTATCTTTTTTTGTTCCACTATTATTCCATTTTTACTTTGTTTTGTGTTAGCTATTTTCTAGTGTATCATTTTAATTATCTTCTCTTTATTCTACTTAATTTTTGAGTTTTCTTAATGATTGCTGGGGGTTACAATTAATAACTAACAACAATCAGTTTGGATTCATACTAATTTAATTTCAATAGTGTTATGCATTGAATTGTGTCTCTTCCCAGCCCTTCAAATTTATATGTTGAAGTCCTAAATCCCAGTATTTTAGAATGAGACTATATTTGGAGATAAGAAGTTAGTTAAAATGAGGTTATTAGGTTGGCCCTACACTAACATAACTGATGTCCTTATAAAAATGAGAAATTTGGACATAGATGTCCATAGAATGAAGTGTAATGAGACATGGGAGAAGATGGCCAGTTACAAGCCAAGGGGAAAGGCTTAGAACAGATTCTTCCCTCACAGCCCTCAGAAGGAACAAAACCTGCCCAGACCTTTTGGATTTCTAGCCTCCAGAACTACAAGACAATAAATATCCATTGTTTAAACTACCCAGTCTGTGGTGTGTATAGTTAAGACAGTCCTAACACAATAATGCAAATAATATACAAAACTTCATTCCTATATATCTCTATGCTCCACCCAATTCATTTTTAAAGATATTATTTTTTTATTTTAATTTTTAAAATGTATTTTATACACACACACACACACAGAGAGAGAGAGAAAGAGAGAGAGAAAGAGAGAGAGAGAGAGAGAGAGAGAGAGAGAGAGAGAGAGAGAGATATATCAATTTGTTGTTCCACTTATTAATGCATTCATTGGTTGATTCTTGTAGTATATGTCCTGGCCAGGGATCAAACCCAGTTCTAACCAACTGAAATACCTGGTCAGGGCTAAAGAATTTATTTTTTAAAGCAGTTTTTAGGTTCACAACAATGATGAGATGAAGATACAGAAATTTCTGAAAACCCTACCCCACACACATGTCTAGACTCCCCGTTGTCATCTTCTGCTAGAACGTTACATTTGTTACGATTGATGAACCTGCACTGAGACATTATAACCACACGAAATCTATAATTTGAAATAGGGTTTACACTTAGTGTTGCATATTCTTATTGATTTGGACAATGGATAACAAGCCATCATTATGGTGTCATGCAGAGAATTTTCACTGTCCCCAAGATCGTCTGTGCTCCACCTATTCATCCCTCCTCTGACCCCTAACCACTGGCAACCACTGAACTTTTCACTGTCTCCATAGTTTTGCCTTTTCCAAAATTCATATACTTGAAATCATAGAGCATATTGTTTATAAATGTTAAAATACTTTGCTAGATATTCAAATTGTATATTGACAAGAACTATTACCAAAATAACAATAAACAAATTATGGTTACTTGGAAGATTTCAATTACAAGATAAAGTCCATGAACTCTTACCACCATTTTCATGCATTCCTTGGCCTAGCTTCTAAGAAATTAACCTCCCTCTGGGGTCTTCTTTTTAAAAAAATATATTTTATTGACTTTTTACAGAGAGGAAGAGAGAGGGATAGAGTTAGAAACATCAATGAGAGAGAATCATCAATCAACTGCCTCCTGCACATCCCCTACCGGGAATGTGCCCGCAACCAAGGTACATGCCCTTGACCAGAATTGAACCTGAGACCTTTCAGTCCGCAGGCCGATGCTCTATCCACTGAGCCAAACCGGTATTGGCTGTGGTCGTCTTTTTCATAGGCAACCCAGCAGGTGAGTAGTAAAAGCTATGCTAAAAATCTTCTTTACCTGAGTCACTATTGCTTCATGATCTTCTGAATTACAACAGATTTCTTTAGCTGCTGTTTTTAGATCTATAAATTTCCAGTATAATTACAGGTGGGAATTACTAAGATATCAAAGTCCTATATAGCCTGAATCAGTTCTGCATGTCAAATAGTACATATGGAAAAAAAGAAAAAAATATTTAAACTTTCAGGCAGTTTTATAATGCAGGGTGGATGATCCAATTGCAAAGAAGGCATACTACATGATAAGGAAAGTGATTACCTTATTCTTAGTATTGAGTCTGTCATTGATTAATTGTGACCTTGGGCAAGGTGTTTGACATCTCTATACCTCTTTTTTTTAATACATTTTTTTGTTCATTTCAGAGAGGAAGGGAAAGGGATAGAAATATAGTAATATCAACGATGAGAGAGTCATTGATGGGCTGCCTCCTGTACACCCCACACAGGTTATGAAGCTAGTAACCCAGGCATGTGCCCTAACAGGGGAATCAAACCAGTACCTCCTGATTCATAGGTTCATTTTCAACCACTGAGCCACACAGGCTGTGCCTCTATGCCTCTTAAATAAGCACAGACTGCATGGATTGACTGATATCTAAGTTCCTTTCAGCTTTTACAAATCCATCCACTTGCCTTAGACTAGCTGTTCTTTAAGATATTTTTCCAGAAGCTGGAAAAATTTACTTTCCTTTGCCTTCAATAGTGTTCCTGCTACCTTGATTTTTGTTAATTACTTGCAAACAACAATGGTATCTCTTTGAAGCCTTCAATTCAACAGTTGCTATGAGTCACATCTGCAGTAAGCCAAATTAGGAACCTTCCAAATCTATTATAGGTGCAATAAGGATATCTAAAACTATTGTGAAGAGTTTATATGGCCCATCTCATATATCCAGACAACTCATACTAAAAGATTATTCCTCCATTGTGTGTGTGTGTGTGTGTGTGTGTGTGTGTGTGTGTGTGTATTTAAACTCTTTTTGTACATTTACCCAAGGTCAAGTATATGAGCAACAGTTCTCTGTTTCACCAATGAGACAGTCTCTCTGGGGCTAAAATAATACCCTCTTTGTGTCACTGTTTGTATGAAGGCTCAGCAGATAAACTGGGATTTGCTGAATGAGTCTGCTTTCTCTTTTACTTGCTGCACCATTTTTCACTAATCAGGCCAGATTATCACAGAACACTAAATCTCCAACATTACTCATCTAAGAGATTGCCTAAATTAGACTGACAAGGTCAAACAAAAAAATGAGTTATCATGGAAGCATTTATGCCTGTGTATTGGGCCGATTATCAATGTCTTTTTTTGTATTTGCACTTTATCATTTGATTTCTTTGCCAAAGATATACGTAAGTCTTGCTAAAGTCAGCAAATAAGGTATCTCATTACTTAGCTCAATATGCCAGATTGGTTACTGACACTTGAAAGCTGATGACAGTGCCATATAGGTTTTGACATTTGGAGTAACATATTCCTTCTCTGATATGAATAAATATCTCTCACATGACACTGCTGTTTCCCCTGAAATATCTCAGTAATGAGCTGCTTTGATATATAAAATAAGCATTATATATCTGATGTTAAAATATAGAATTTTAAATCAGGTTTCTAAAATTTTTATCTGTGTCCTACTGTACATAATGAAAAGTTTTTATTTTTGGTCAATTTATAAATGTCTAAAATCTGACACTTGAAATATTCAAAGCAACCACTTTAATGGTGATTTTTTGACAAATACATTAACACAGCAGAAAATCAGACTTTGAGCCAGTTTGTAGCCTGAAAGACATAATTTTGAAAACAAATGATGTGTTAAGTTCAGCTGCCATCACAGTGACAGTACAAGTAGCTAAGAGACAGAATGATTGCTAAGAGTTCCACTTTGCTTGTTAATGATTGAGAGGAAATTCATTGTGGTGCCATCAAGAAATGTAGGTTTTAAGAAATTTTATTTTCCTAAGAGATAATTACATAAAACATAAATGTGCATTCATGACCTTCATTGTATTTATTTTAATAGATAGAAAACAAATTGTAATAATTTAAATATAATTTTAATTTAATTTTATTCATAACTCAACTAGGGAGAAATCTTTTTCTGGAAATACAAAAGTCAAATATTGGCACCTTTTATTTCTCAGCCACACAACTGAAGAAAGGCTTAAAACAGGCTTTCCTGGTCATTTGCTGTTTTGTTCTCTACCCAACTGGAGGTGAAGTGTCTTGGGAGGAAATAGGATGTCACAAACATGCCAAGTTTGGGGACCTTCAGACAGAGTGGTTTTCCCTGGCTTTTTTTCAACATGGGTTTAATGTATAAAAGTTAGCAGATTTAGATATTACTCTTTCTTATTTTTAGCCCATAGGCTTGAGATAAAATGATTTTCAAATTTTTCCTTGCTATTATTATATTAAAATGAAATATTTTTAAGTATTCACAGGATATTTTGTCTCAGTATTTTATTCTATGTAATCAAAACCCTTCTCTCTCTCTCTCTCTCTCTCTCACACACACACACACACACACACAGAATGAGCCAAGTGAAGGAAGAGTGGTGTTCAGTCATCTTGTAGGGCTCTAGTTCGGAGATTAAACTACACTTCAGGTAATATAGCTTAATTCTGTAGCCATTTAAAATCCAGGAGATGCCTGAGTGGATGCTATAGAACAATAAGACATATATATATATATATATATATATATATATATATATATATATATAGAAATATAGATATATATGTAATTATATACTTATGCATAACATTTCACCATATAGCACTCAGCATGATATAAATTTGAAATGAACTCTGTTGTCAGATAGGTAAGAGAAAACAGAAAAATTTAAATAGTTCTTTTTATTTTCTATAAGAATACTCACTGTCATTACCATGGTAAAGAATGTTTTCAATTTACATTATGTCTAATACAGCATACCTGTCCCCTCTCACACACACAATGCCTATTAGCACATTAGAATGTTTATTAGGATTATCAATCCTATGGCTTTTGGTACTGCAGTCTTCCCTGTTTTCCTCTATTGAGGCAAAATCTTCTTATTCATAGAACTCAATTATTTTCACTAGCCACAAACCTTTAAGTTTTTAGATAAAGTTCCACTAAATTTTCCCTATTAACCTGCAAGGGCATTATGTTCAATGTCCTGAGAGATATTATGGGATGCAATTAATCCACCCATGACTCAAGAACATTTCCAGTCTATGTTTTGGATGTTTTTTGTTTTTTGTTGTTGTTGTTGTTTGTTTTGTTTTGTTTTAGCTGCAGTGTGGTAAGTAGGCTAAGTACATGTATTAAGCAATTTCAGTAAATATAAATTTTCAACATATATAGCATCTGGTATTTAGACATAAACAGATGGCTCAAGTGCAGATGTTTTCAGATATTGGCTACTGTTCTAGTGTAGATCATAAATCATGGTTATATCCAAAAGCTCTTAAGCTAAGGAAGATGGATGTAAAGCTTTCTTACCAACACGGAGGGCTTTAATCATAAGAAAAATATATACATAGTAAATCTCCATTTACTTAACTAGCTAGTTTCCCCACACTGTTTTTTATTACACTCAGAAGGGATATAAAGGACAAATTAGCAAATCAAATATATCCCTATAATTTATGATATACTCATAATAAACATAACTTACATTTTTCTGACCTTTCTATGTGGCAGTCGCTTCTCTAAGTTACAGATATATAGAGAGATATTCCAGAGCTTACTGTTCTATAAAGAATAGATTGTGTAATGTGACTTCCAAAAATGCTTGTTATAATTTGCATGTTTCATTACATGCCTATATGACTGTCCTTGTAAAAAAACAAAAAAAACAAAAAACAGAATAAAGGATGGATGGATAGCAGAGATGTTCTGACAGTAGACAAACAGTAGCATAGAAATGTCTTAAAGTTTTATCGAGACCTTCAGTTTTACAAGTGACTTACACATAATTTGCATAATGTGACATTATTTTTCCATTTTCATAGTATTCTGATGATCTGCAATGCTGTGATCTGGTCACATCGAATCTTTGGCATTCATAAGGGATATTAAAAAAAAAACCTGTGTCAATACAAATACAAAGAGAGCTTCCTACGACTTTTGCAGAAATCATGTTTGCTGGCTAAGTGCTATCACCCTCTCATATGGACTTACTATACTTGCCCCAGTAGAAAAGTTCAAGAAGATTTCAATACAATGCACGTGCTAGATAGTAGCCTTGAGTCCAGGACCAGCTAAATAAACTCATAATTAATTCTATGAATGTATTACTAATTTCACAAACTTTGGAAGTACACAATTGGTGAAACCACAAATTTGTGGGGATTGAGAAGAAGAATCTTAAGGTGGCATAGGTGACAAACTGGTGGCCACTAGTTCAAAACAAGGTCACAAGCATGTTTTCCTTGGATTTCTTAATAACTTAATAGCATTAACTTAGAGGTTTTGAATTTTAAAAAATCTATATTTCTGGCCTCTCATGGAAAATAAGATATCTGAACACATGAATATATCTCTCCATGGCTATAGATAAGTAAACACAAGAACTTTAGCAAAATAAATGACAATACTCTGTATTTTGTTAGTTCTTCAATTAAAAGTTGTCAAAAAGACAAGATGTAACAAATGTTGGCAAGGATATAAAAAAGAGGAACTCTTGTACACTACTGGTGGGGAATTAAATGGTTCAGCCACTATGGAAAACTGTATGTAATTTCCTCAAAAAATTAAAAATAGAACTACCATTTGACCTAGCAATTCCATTTCTGGGTATTTATCCAAAGAAAATGAAATCATGTTCTCAAAAAAGACATCTGTACTCCCATGTTTATTGCAGCCTTATTTACAAAAACCAAGATACAAAACAACTTAAGTATGTCTATGAATGAATAGAGAAGATGGTGTATATTATGTACAAATGAATATTATTTCCTAAAGGAGAGAGTCATGACTTTTGCAACAACATGAATGGACTTTGTGGACGTTATACTATGGAAATAAGTCACATAGAAGACAAATACTGCACAATCTCACATATATGTGGAATCTAAAATAACTATACTCATAGAAACAGAGATTAGAATTGTAGTTGCCAAGGGATAGCAGATGGGGAAAATGGGGAAATGTTGGTCAAAGGGTACAAAACTCCTAGTTGTTAAGATGAGTAAGGTCTATATAACAACTCTTGTTGTTGCCAGAAGCTTTATAGTTTGATGAAGTCTTATTTATTTATTTTTGCTTTGTTGCATGTGCTTTTGGTGTCAAAGACCAAAAATCTATTGCCAAGCATAATGCCAAGGAGCTTTCCTCCTACCTTCCCCCAATCCCACTAGGAGTTTTAAGGTTTCAGGTCTCACATTTAAGTTTTTCAGTGATTTTGTGTTGAAATTTGTGAGTATTGTAAGATGGAGGTCCAATTTCATTCTATATGTGATTATCCAGTTTTCTAAATAGCATTTATTGAAAAGACTATCTTTTCCCCATTGAATATTCATGGCTCTCTTTTAAACATTAATGAATCCTATATGTGTGTGGTTAAGCTAATCCCTTTGCTCTACTTCTCATATTTTAATTTTTCAAGAGCCACCATATGGTTAGTGGCCATCATACAGGAGATCACAGATATAGATTATTTCTATCACTGCAGAAAGTTCTATCAAATAGTATGATTTAGACATAATCATATTAACACAATACCAATAATAATGTTTTAACTATTCAACAGTTTTTATGGTAAACAACACATGAGTCAATAAAAATGTAAATCATTCTCTCCACTTACCTGGAAAAAACGTTCCTTATTTTCTTTTAATTAAAAATAAATAGAGAAAAGTAGAAACTCAGGGCCTTCTTTCAGTCTGGACAGCAAGTTCACTAAGCACTCAATTACCTGGGAGTGATAAAACTAGTAGATGGAATTACACTGCCGTCCTGCCTGTCGAAAAAGTTCTTTGGTAATGGCCTTGTCTAACTTATAGGGTGTAGCCTAAGTTCCATCTTCCCCCATCTAAATTTGAACTACATATGGTGAATTATGCACAATATAAAATTATTTTCACCTATGTCTAGCAAAATTTCACTAGCATTTTATGTTTAACTAGAGGCCCAGTGCACAAAATTTGTGCATGGGGAAGGGGTCCCTCAGCCCAGCCTGCATCCTCTCTAATCCAGGACACTTATGGGATCAGACCTAAACCGGCAGTCAGACATCCCTCTTGCAATCCAGGACCTCTGGGTCTTAATTGCTTACCTGCCTACCTGCCTGATCACCTCTAACTACTCTGCCTGTCTGCCTGATGTTCATAATTGCTCCCTTGCCTGTCTGATTGCCCCTAACTGTCTCCGCCTGCCAGCCTAATCACTCCTAACTGCTCTACCTTGCCAGCCTGATCGCCCATAACTGCTCCCCTGCCTGCCTGATTGACCCTAACTGCCTCTGCCTTGGCCCCTGCCACCATGGCTTTCTCTAGTCTAGAAGGATGTCTGGGAAGACATCCAGAAGACATCTGGTCTAATTAGTGTATTGCCATTATAGATGTTATGTTTCATTTGGTTGCCTGTGTTTTAACTGCCAGTATTCTCAGAAAATGATTTTCTAAGATTTCTCAATTGCAATAATTTTATAATGAATTCATAATTATCTGTTATTGAATTACAATGTCCTAGAATTTGTGAAAAGTTTGTGACATTATTTCCAGATGATACTATATTTGTTTCTTTCCTCAGGTTACTGTAACATAGACCACAGAATGGGTAACTTAAACAATAGAAATTTATTGTATCACAGTTCTGGAGCTTAGAATTCCAAAATCAAGGTGTCATCAGAGTTTGTTCCTTTTGAGGGTTATAAGGGAAGAATCTGTTCCAGTCTTTTCTCTTTAGCTTATAAATGGTTACCTTATCCTTATGTCTTTATTTTCACATCATCATCTCTCTATTCATGCCTGTGCCCAAATTTCTTCTTCTTACAAGCACACTAGTTATACTGGGTTAAAGGCTCCTATGATATTGTGAGTTATAAGAAGAGATATATAGTCTGTCTTCATCCCATTTCTAGCACAGAGCTCCTAAGTGATGAGAGCAACAGTGGTCTTTCATTGTATTAGTCAGGTGCTTTGGGAGATCATGGAAGGTTGGGGGCTGGTTGCCCATGGACTCAACGACATGATTAGAGGATTGAAACTTTCAGTCTCACCCACCTATCTTCAATCTCTGGGAAGGGGAGAGAAGCTAGAAATCGATTCCAATTGCCAATGGCCAAGGATTTAATGAATAATGGCTATGTGATAAAGCTTCCATAAAGCCCCAAAGAACAGGGTCATAGAGCTTCTGGGTTGATGAACATATGTAGATTTGAGGAGAGTGGTGCACTCAGAGAGGGTATAAAAGCTTTGTATCTTTTCCCCATGCCTTCATTTATTAATTTGTTCCATCTAGTTATTCCAGAGTTACACACTTTTATAATAAACCAGTGATGTAATAAGCAAAATGTTTCCCTAAGTTATGTGAGCTGCTCTAGCAACTTCATTGAACCCAAGGAAGAAGGGCATCATGGGAACCTCTGATTTAAAGCCTATTGATCCTAAGTACAGGTAACAACCTGGACTTGTAACTAGCATGTGAAGTCCAAGGAGGGGATCATGGGAACCCTCTCTATTGTCCATCAGTCAGAAGCACAGGTAACAATGTGAACTTCTGACTGGAGTTTGCAGTCTCTGGGTAGACAGTGTCAGAGCTTCATTGAATTGTAGGACACCTGATTGTGTGTGGGAAGAACCACCCCACCCCATCTCTGTTGGAATTAGGTCCATGAACAACAAAGAGAACTATTGTAATGATCTCTGTAAAGACCTTATCTCTAAAGAAGGCTACATTTGGAGGTACTAGGGATTAGGAACTCAGCAAATGATATTTTTTGTGGGAGATACAATTCAACTCATGACACCTACCCATGTGCATTACACCTTCAAATGTTTATCTCCTCAACTTGTTTGTGTGTGTATTATTACTATATTCTATATGTATATACTATAGAAGATACTATGTAGTACACCATATATAATATAGTATATTCTATACTAGAGGCCCAATGCACAAAGATTCATGCAAGAATGGGCCTTCCTTCCCCTGGCTGCCAGCACCACCTTTGCTCTGGCTGGAGCCACCTTTCTGCCTTCCCATCCTGCCCAGAGGCCCAGAGCGGCTGGGGTGGTGCTGCCCTGCCCCTGGCCACTCAGCACCAGCATGAGCAAATTAACCCACCATCTTTGTTGGGTTAATTTGAATTATATTACTGTACTAAATACGCATACCATGTACACACACACACACACACACACACACACGCACACACACGCACACACGCACACACACACACACTATTTAAGCTATTTCAAGGAAGAATAAGTAAAGCATGAAGTGAAATTGATATAATGTATGTTCTTCACATATTCTCCTCCTTAACAATTGCATTTAAGAAACCATCAGCCTTGCAGAAACGGTTTTGGCTCAGTGGATAGATCATCAGTCTGTGGACTGAAAGGTCCCAGGTCCGATTTCAGTCAAGGGCATTTACATTGGTTGCGGGCATATCCCCGGTAGGGGGTGTGCAGGAGGCAACTAGTCAATGTTTCTCTCTCATCACTGTTTCTAGCTTTCTATCCCTTTCCCTTCCTCTCTGTGAAAAATCAATAAAACATATTAAAGAAAGAAAGAAAGAAAGAAAGAAAGAAAGAAAGAAAGAAAGAAAGGAAGGAAGGAAGGAAGGAAGGAAGGAAGGAAGGAAGGAAGGAAGGAAGGAAGAAAAAAAGAAAGAAAGAAAGAAACCATCAGACTATCATACCTCAGATGTGAGGGTGGGGGGTGAGAAGAGATAAAACCAAAGAAAACCAAAGAACTTATATATTTTTATACATAACCCATGGACATGGGAAATATGGTAGTGAAGACCTGGGTGTTGGGTAGGGGCTGGATGGAGTGGGGGTGTGGGGGTGGGAGATATCTGTAACATCACCAACAACAAAAAATACATTTAAAAAAACACCCATCAGCCTGAAAATTTGATTTAAAATAATCTCTTGAAAACTTACAAAATGCATTAGACCAGAAGGCAATATAAGTCTCTATCTATAAGAACATAATTCTGTTTAATCATATTATTAGTTTTACTGAAGACAGACTTAGCAACAAAAATCTCCCACTTTCCATTCTGGACTCAGCATACTACCATTTATAAAAAGGCAAACTTCCTACGAATTGTATATATTATGCATGATCATATAAAGAAAAAGCAAAATGTGTCTTCCTGTTTCCTTAAAATAAAATAAAAAATTCATTTCCGTCTGCCCCAGCGAGGCAGAGTTTCCATTGTTTTTAATTCTAGGTCTTAACAGCACTTTTACTAGGAATCAATGAATAAAACAGCACATTACCATATTATCATTATATATTTCACAGGTAGGAATATCAATTTTGATGTAATGGAAAGGAATAATGCTTGAAAACAAATGCAGAAAGGAAATACATATATGCAAAAACATATTGGATAGTACTGTATTTAAAATATACTGCACATGTTATAAATATTCCTCTGCTATACAAAAAATAATTATACTAGTTACTAAAGATCTGGAAAAAATAGTCAGAATCAAGAAGGATGTTGTAATATTCTATAAATATTCCAGCCTGATAGGCCAGTTCTGGGAAAGCAAAACTTTATAGTAATGTCTACAATGAGTTTGGCACTGTTTGCTTAAGAAGTGACCTATTAGTGGAGTGAGTTAAATAAAAGTGCAAACAACAGAACACATAATCCATTTATAATCCTAAGGCCAGCGCTTCTATATGCTAATACTTCCAAGAAACTTGGCAGAGAATCAATAATAAAATGGCTCCCAAAGTATCTGAGTTATTATAAAAGACAGGTCTCAAGATCATAGAAGTGTCTTTAGTATGGATCCTACTACAGATAAATGTATCATATTAAAAAAAAATAAGCTATATTCTGGTTGGAAATGAAACTAAAAGGAAATGCTAATTTTAGATTTTTTCAATACTTTTTACAAGTAAGCAGATAGAAATAACTGGCAGAAAGTCTGTCAAATAAAATTACATGCACACAGCACTTCACCAGCTCCCAGAACTCCAAGTTAATCTTTTATGCCTTTCAAGACAGTTATAATCTATAATAATAAAAACATAATATGCTAATTAAACCAGACATCCTTCCGGAAACCTTCTGGATGAAGCTGAAACTGCAAGGGAAGCCCAGGTTCTGGGTGCCAGAGGGAAGCTGGTGTCAGCAGCCAGGGGAAGGAAGGCCTACTTTTGTATGAATTTTGTGCATCGGGCCTCTAGTCCTATATAATCTATCTATATATAAAAAGCCTAAGTGACCATTAAGACTGGTCAACTGGACGATGGGTCACTATGATGCACACTGACCACCAGGGGACAAACCCTCAACACAGGAACTGGCCCCTGGTGGTAAGTGTATTCTCACAGCCAACCTCCTGCAGCCCGTCAACCTCTTGCAGTCTCTCCCCCAGCCAGCCTGCCTCGATCCACCCCCATCACCAGCCAGGCTGAGAAACCCCAGCCATGCACGAATTTGTGCACTGGGCCTTTAGTAAAAGCATAATATCCTAAGTGTCTGACAAATAGGTCCATTGTCTGGTCGACCACTCAACCACTCACTATAACATGCACTGACCAGAAGGGTGCAGATGCTCTGACCAGTAGGTTAGCTTGGTACTGGGGTCCAGACAATTGGGACTAGATGAGAGGGCCTGACATGCCCTGGAGCCCTCCCACAGGGCCTCCCAGACCAGCTGGCCCACATCTTGCCCCATCTGGGACTAGGGGAGACAGCCCTGATAGCCCCAAATCGCTAGCCACATCTAGTATTTTTTCATGGGGCCTCTAGTATTAATGATAACATCTTTAAACCTCAATATTACTTAAATGTGTAACCTGCTTTTTTGTGCACACAGCATGACATGCTAAACATATTTTGCAGCATGCAATTTTGCAGGTGCAAGGTCACTGGGAATTTTTGCTAGCAAAACAAATCACAAAATCATGGTAATACAAATGTTCTCAATTTAAAAGTTAGTTTGGTTTTTTTATTTTTTTATTTAAAGCAGCTTTTTGCTTTTAGGGAGCTTATACATGTCATGAGTGCCGTTTGTAAATAAGCTTCATGATTCCATAATCTTCTTTCTTTTTTCTTGTGACAAAGATTCAAGGCTTGACCAAACTCTCTGATCAGGTTCTTCTGAGCTCTTCAGTAACAAGGCCTCAAATTTTGGCCCCTCTGTATTGTCCAGTTTTAGCAAGAATCCTACTAAGGAGGTTAGCCAGATTTCCGCACTGAATACCTGATCACCCTGGACACTTGACCAGGTTCCTTATCTTCCACCATCACCCAGATGATATCTGATCACACTGACTGCCTTTGGCAAGAATCCTGTTGAATCCATGTAGACAGAATCCCCTCTTATACCTGATATTTCCACTTAACTAATTTTCTTTTCACCGCATACCGAATACCACAGCCCAGATTCTTAATGATAAATTTTCCCTTTTCCTTGTTGTATTCAGAGTTGAGCCCATTCTCTCTCCCCTACTACAAACCTCATTTCAGTGGTCCCTATACCTATCATGACGGTCCCTGTGAATAAAGGCTGCTTTACTATCTTTAACAAGTGTCATTAATAATTTTTTCTTTAACACTTCCTTCTTTCCTTCCTTCCTTTCTTCCCCAACCTAGTTTTAATTCACTCTTTCTTTCCTATCTTTTCTCTTTCTTTTTTCCCTTTCCTTTCTTGTCACTAAAAAAGTCTATTAATTTTCCCAGGTTCTTTGCGATACTATGTGAAACATGTTTTTTGTTTGGGTGAAACATTTCTAAATTGATATAGTAGGCTTACCAGGTCATGGAACTACTGATAGAGAGGAAGTCATATTAGGGAGACCCATTGTACTAATATTATGGAGTCAGAACCTGATGAACATTATCAAAATATAGTATTCCACTGAAAGGAGTAAATTCACAGGTGATTCCCATGTTATTCCCTCAATATAACATGACAACAAATGTGAAACTTCTGGTTTATTTGTGTGTAATTTAGCCCAATTTCAAGGTTAACTGCTTCTTTAGAAAATGAGGATAAATACCATTTTTCAAAATCTATAAATGTTCTCCTATGAAGTTACAATATCTTAGAAACTTAAAGAGGGAAAGGACATCAGGACTCATTTATTTAGACAAAACTTTAGTCAAAAGATGAAAAATCAATCATTTTATATATCCATAAAGTAATGACTACTTGATGTATAAAAAGAATGGGTGTAAATATGAAGCCATGTGATAACACAAGAGATAATATATCAGGGGCAATGAAACAAAAACACTATGAAGGTCATTTCAAGCATAAGACAGTATATTATTATTATCAAATACTAAAAGGGTAAATAAATACTCAAAAATTCAAAGGTAGAGGAGATATCTATGAATAAATCCATCTGGGAAGCAGAGGTAGGGTTTGAGTTATAACTAAAGAATTACTGAAATTTGTTTGTATCTATTTTAAAATATATATTTTACATTCTCCTGTAAGCTAAAAAATATAAAATTGCCTGCCCTCTCCCTCACTACTATCAGTGCATTAACATGTGCTTAATGGTACAAATGAAATATATATATATATATAATCTGTCCTCTTTCCCCCACCCCACTCCCACCTGACACCTCTGTAAATTTCTAAGTGATAAGAGCACTTAGAAGCATATTTTGTTTTAAGGAGTGGGCTCCTTGATGGCTCCTGAATGGGGCTGGTCATCAGAAAGACCAACCCATAATCAGAAGCTTAGAATGCCCAGTTTCCACCATCCCCACTTCTCTAAAGAAAGGAGAGGGACTGAAGATGGAGTAAATGATCAATCATGCCTACATGATAAAGCTTTCATAAAAACTCCAACAGGATGGGATTCAGAGAGCTTCCATGTTGGTGTGCATATCCACACACCCAGGAGGGATTTCTTCTATCATTTAGCCCCTCCTTCAAACCAAACTAAAACCAAGATATCTGCCTTCAAATGTCCATCACCTCTATCACTTTTCTCATCTCAGTCAAAGCAATCTAGAGTTCTTACGCTTTGTCACATTTTTCAGTGACAAATATGTCCTTATTCATAGAGTTTATTTATTATTATGCTTTAGGTTGGTTCGAAGTACATTATATAATATGATCATAAACCTTGGTGCTAGTACAATATGATGAATTATTTTTCTAGAATATACAAAAAATGTATTTCATTAAGAGAAACCCTCCAGCTATGGTGCTTTTTTTAGGGTATTGTTTCTTTACATACCTTAAAACACTGAATATAATTTTCTGTAAAATATACTATTTTTCATGATACCTTTAAGAATAGAACTTATTCACTAGACAAAAATGTGCTTCCATATAACAGACCGGTTTGTTTTCTTTATGGGCTGGACATTTATGGTTTCCTGTCATTAAAAAAAATCTATATTGGATAGGTATTAAGTATTTAATAAATAGCTGATGGACAAAATTGAATATATTATTTATTTGTTGAATATTCCATATGAATCCCAGGTAATCATTCCACCTGAGTGCTAATATAAAGTCAAAGGGTCTCACAAAATATATTCAGGGACAGAGAGTTGGGGTTACAATTTGAAGTTCCTGTTTACTGAATAGTGCCACAACTTTCTCTTGCTCCACACTTTGATTTCCTTCAGTTTTATAACCAGAGATCCAATTTTCATCCCCAATATCTCAATCACTTCTATTTACCTCTCCACATTTCACCATGAAGCCAAATTTAATAACTGAGCTTTAAAATCTGAAAGCTGGTGAAGGTCTTATCTTTAACAACACAATGTCATGACACTAAAAAAAAAAAAAAAATCCCTTCAACTCAGAGACTAAGATTAAATTATATATTTACTCTAGGTTCTGGACATAGACAAAGACAACAAGTGTTTCAAATCATCTTTATTAGCCATGCTATAAAGATGTCATCCAGTACCTTGTATTCTTGGTGTGTTTATTGTTTTCTTTTCATACTGTGATCAGTGACAGTATGAAATTTTCTGCCATTTACTTGATCATCTTACAGCCCTATGAAATAACATAGAAAACTCAAGAATATTAGCAATAAAAACATTATATACAGGAATGTATCCTTTAGATGTGGAGCTAATACAATATTCTTCATGATTTACTAATGAGATAAAGTCAATGGGAGAGTAATAACAAAACTGCACTTGGAGTGTATTTCCTTAGCTCTCCTTTTTCCTTGGCTCATCATTTTATTACTGAATTAAATGGGAAAAATGAAATAGCCTTTGAGCCTGTATCAGCAATTCTATAGCTACTCAAAATGCCTATTGTCCTGCTATTATTTTATTTTAGATCATAACTTTTTTTTTTAGTTTTTGGAATAAATTTGAGGTTATCTTTGCTGTTGATCATTCAAAGTAGCTCAATCTTCCTGGAAGATAGAAAGTGCCCTAGAAATAAATACAAGGGCCAAATCATAGGGCATCCCGATAAGCAAGTTTACCAGGCTAGTCTTAATGTATTACTTTGAAAAGTACTGTGTCTTTTTTAAGAGTTTTTTTGGTTACATATCAGAGAAATATACTGAAGCATATTAAACATATAAGTCATAGGAGTTATTAGATGGACCAAGTTACTGTCTGGAATGCAAGGCTAGGGATAAATCATTGCTCAAGGTGGACTGAATTTAGAAGGAGAGTATTCAGAAATATCAGATGTACTTTGGCTATGCTTTGTTGTCTTTTTTTCTTTCTACTTATTATTTTTTCACACACTGGCTTCTCCTTCTTCTTGGTAATCTTAGCAAAACTCTGCCATTTCACCACTCCTGAATTTACTTATCTTAGTGCCAAACATGCGCAGAAAACAACTGGCTGAGAGTGAATCCTGTTTTTAAATGTCTCAATGTAATAGCTATCTGTTATGAATATATTTGCCTTTTCAAAATAATATGCTTTAACTTATCTGAAGGCAATTTATTTTGAGTTTTTGCTTTATAATATTTAGGAATTCACTATTTTAATTACTGTAATTTTAAAACAGTAAAATAATTGTAAAGAAAATGTGACTGAAATATTCAAATAGGTTCTAGTTGATGAGCAATATAATCAAATGGTATGTATTTAACATACTATCAGTTCTCACTTGACATCATCAATAGGTTCTTGATAACTTTGACTTTAAGAGAAATGATGTACAGCAAATCTAATTTTATCAGAATTTAATTGACATAAACAAGTAAGATCGTTATCTTCCAACCCTATTATTCCTGTTCAGGGTCGCATGTGGCTAAAGTGAATCTCGGCAGCTTCAGGGCACCACTTGGGAACCAACCACAGTCAGGATGTCTTTCTATCTTGGGAGCACTCACACCCCCCTCTTACACTCACTGAGACTGGGACAACTTAGACATGCCAAGGCATCTAACTTGCATGTTTTTGGGATGTGGGAGGAAACTGTAGTACTCAGAGAAAACCCATGCCCACCTGGGGAGAAGGTAGAAAATCTGCACAGACCGTGGCCCTGGAACTGATTTTTTCATTCAGTGTTATAAAAGAACAATGTTGAACAAAAGGTTATTATTCAAGAATCTTCTGTAACCACATTTAATTTTTATTCATTTCTATTTTATATATATTTATAAATATTATGTACACAGAAAAACTGCCACAACTGATACTGACTTTGTATAAAAGTAGCCCCAACCCTCTTCTTCAGGGGATGTATTTCAAGAACCCCAGAATATGCTTTAAACAGCTCTTAATACCAAACCCTACATATACTGTTTTTTTTTTCCTATACATAAATACCAAAAATAAAGCTTAATTTATAAATTAGGCATAGTAATAAATTAATACAATAACTAATCAAAGAGCAATTAAGTTATGTAAGTGAGATATATCTTTATATCAAAGTCTCTATTGTACTGAACTCACACTTCTGGTAATGATGTGATATACAAAGCCTGTGTGATAAGATAAAGTGAGGTGAATGAGGTAGGCATTCTGATGTAGCTCTAGGATACTATAAAATTTACTTGATCTCTTTTTTAATGTCCTGTAGTTTTCAGAGTACAGGTCTTTTACTTTCTTAAATTTATTCCTAGAAATCTTAATTTTTTGGTGCAATGATAAATGGGATTGATTTTTTGTTTGTTTCTCTTTCTGTGAGTTAATTATTGGTGTATAAAAAAAGCCATAGATTTATATCCTGCTACATTGCCGAATATATTTATTAAGTCTAGTAGTTTTTTTGATGGTTTACAACACCATGGATAGATCTGGAGAGCATTAATGCCAAGTGAAATAAGCCAGTTGGATAAAGATAAATATCACATGATCTCACTCATTTGTGAAATATAATGAACAACATAAACTGATGAATAAAAAAAAGATCTGGAGACAGAGAAGCATTGATCAGACTGTCAAATCTCAGAGGGAAGGTAGGGAAAGTGGGGGTAAGGTGGAGAGATCAACCAAAAGTCTTGTATGCATGCATATTAGCATAACCAATAAACATGAGCACTGGGGCAGTGGGGGCTTGTCCTGGGAGGATGGGAGTGGCCAGGGAGGGGTTGATGGGGGAAAAAGAAGACATATGTAATACTTTCAACAATAATTTAAAAAAAATGAAAAAATGACTTGAACAAGTATTAAGTTAAAATGACAATAGATTGATAATTGAGATATCTATGAAGTGACTAATTGATGGGTAGTGTACAGAGCCTGCATATACTGGACAAGAGGTGATTCACTTCCCAGGCAGGATATAGAGCTGAAAAGCTCAAAAATTAATCATACTTCTCAAAATGGTGAGCAATTTACACTTATGAATTGTTTACTTCTGAAATTTTCCACTTAATATTTTCTCACCACAGGTACTGAAACCACAGAAAGTGAAGCCACAGAAAAGGGGAGCTCCTCTATTAAAAGTGGCTTTAAAAAAATAAAATAACATTGAGTTTGTTTTGGTGAAATTATGAGACCAGTTGCCTTTTCAGAAACATGATGTTAAAATACAGTTAGTTAACATGACTTTTATTTGCTACATTGACTACTATTAACTAAAATGACATTTATCCTAAGAAATATATCCTAAGAATCTTGAAACACCAGTTAGAAAACTGTGTGCATCCATAAGTTCATAGCAGCACAATTTGCAACAGCTAAGATCTGGAAACAGCCCAAGTGCCCATTAGTAGATGAGTAGATAACAAATCTGTGGTACATTTACACCACAGAATACCACACAGCAGTAAAAAAGAAGGATCTCTTTCCCCTTGAGACAGCATGGAGGGACCGGGAGAATATTACACTAATATTCTATACACAATTTAAGCCAGTGGTCGGCAAACTCATTAATCAACAGAGCTGCAAACCATGGCTTGTGAACCGCATGTGGCTCTGGAGCCACAGTTTGCCAACCACTGCACTAAGCAAAATAAGCCAGTCAGAGAAAGGCAAGTATCACATGATCTCACTCAATTGTGGAAAATGAACTCAATAAACTGATGAACAAAATAGATCCAGCCACATAGGAGTATGGAATAGACTGCTGAACCTTAGAGGAAGGTGAGGGAAGGTGAGTGGATGGGAAGAGAACAACCAAAGAACTTATAAGCATATATGCATAACTATGGACACAGACAATAGGGTGGTGAAGGCCTGGGGCAGCGGGTGGAAGAAGTCAATGAGGAGGGAAAAAGGGGACATATGTAATACTTTCAACAATAAAGACTAAAATTAAAATACTTCTTTATAAATTAAAAAAGACACATACATAAACCAATAGTTATAAATCTATGATAATGTATAAACATGTAATTTGTGATAGCAACAATAGATGTGTGTGATAAGACATGGATAAATCTTAAATGTATATTTCTAAGTGAAAGAAGACAATCTAAAAAGGCTTCAGTATAATTTCAAATGTATGATATCCTGCAAAACTATTGAGAGCCCTAATCGGTTTGGCTCAGTGGATAGAGCATTGGCCTGCAGACTGAAAGGTCCCAGGTTCAATTTTGGTCAAGGACATATACCTTGGTTGCGGGCATATTCCTAGTAGGTGGTGTGCAGGAGGCAGCTGATTGATGTTTCTCTCTCATCGATGTTTCTAACTCTCTCTTCCTCTCTGTAAAAAGTCAATAAAATATATATTTTTAAAACACACTATTGAGACAATCAAGGATCAGTGGTTGCTAGGTTTTGGGAAGAAAGGAGGGATAAACTGGTAGAGCATGAGACATTTATTTGCAGTGGAATTATTTGGCATATAATACTATAATGGTGGATACATGATGTTATACATTTGTCAAAACTCATAGATTACATAACACAAAGAGAGAACTCTAATGTAAACTAATGTACACAGTGTCCCAAAAAATGTATCTGCACTTTAACAGCTGATAGCTCAATCTTGAAAATGAAGTGTATTTTAATAAACATTGCCTTTATAATTATTCAAAGTGTGGACACATTTTTTGGGACACCATGCATTTGGGTGATGGTGATGTGTTAATGTAGGTTGATCTATTAGAAGAAGTGCACCGTTTTGGTGAGGACGTTCATGGTGGGAGAGACGATGCATATGTGGGGCCAAAGCTATTGTGAAAATTCTCTATACCTTCTGCCCGATTGTGCTGTGAACTCAAAACTTTTGTAAAACACAAACTTTATTTTAAAATATATGACTAAATCCAAGACAATGAAGTTGAACTAAAACTATAGAGACAAATAACTTTCATGTTTTGTTTTGAGTTTTTGGGCCCTTTTTTTTTTTTTTTTTTTTTGGCGGGGTGCTGATAGCAAGAAGTGAGGGACTTCCTGCAGGCTAAGAGAACCCAGCAGAGCAAATGAAGACCTCTCAGGGTGACAGCGAAAAAGTTACAAAATCACCTTTCTTAATTTCACCTCTGAAAGCCAAACACAGAAACCCCATCAAGAGAAATAAAACAATCTGGTCTCACCGCTGTAAACTTTCTTTCTGTAAAACCAGCATCAGGTTGAAATTAGAAGGATCCTAGGTTGGAAGATTTTGAGAATATGGCCCTTCTTCCACAGCAAGACAGAAGGCATTGTCTCAGCTGAGTTCACCTTGGGGACAGCCTACTCTCAATAAGCACCTCAGTGACTTGTACCCTGTCCTTGTATTTAAGAAATCAAGCCATTTATAAGAGGCTAACAAGCAAGTGATAAATTATTTTGTCAAACATCATGCCAGGGTGGTGGGATTGGGAGATAGAACCTTTGGCATTTACCCAGTGATTCTTTTGCCAGCTACATGTGCTTACTGGGTCATTACAACAGCAGTAGGCTTAAGAAAATGCAGAAATACATAATTAAGGAAAAAGCTGACAGTTATCTTTCTCTTAGATTTACACAGCTGGTACTTGCAGCAGCCGTGGACCTTTTGCATCCATTTGGAGTTGATTTCAATCAACATTGATTGCCCAGCCTGGACCATTAAGTGCATAAGCTGATTTCAAAGAAATGAAATATGATGGATGTAGAAATCAAGTGTAAAGAAGCTAGAGAACAACAGGAAGAAATCAAGGGTCCTAAAATAAATAAAACCATTCACAAACTGTTTGCTAATTAGCTTTTTTTTTTTTTTTAAGTTCAGCAGTTTTGTTGATTGTTCTTTTCTTCTTTACAGTCTGAATCTAGAGATTATGAAATACTGTGCATCCTAAGAACTTTATAACGGTAAATAAATTCATCTTTGTAGCATTCCTGAAGTTAATGAAAACTCCACATACACAGGGAAATAAAAGAGTAAGTACAGGGAAGATGAAGTATCACAAGCCCACAGAGGGGCTCTTAGATATTTGAGGGGTCCATGAAAAAACTGTTCCTTTACTACAGTCCTTTCTTTTCCTCATTATCTGAAGTCTGAGAATCCTCTTAAAAGTCAATTTTCCTTCCTCCTTATACACGTACTCTTTTCTACAAACAATAACGTGCAGCTGTTTGGATATCTCTGAAACTCATCACCCTTTTATTAACAATCAATAATAGCAAAGATGGAAAATGGAAGGCACTAGGAGGTTAGGGCTTAAGTGAGTGTACTATGACTGCAATTTTCAATTGCTGTGCCACAAAAACCTTTAAAATGTGAAGTGCATAACTCTTTAGTCAGGGGCACTTTTCTCTTTTTCCTTAGATTGTCAAATTAAAAAAAAAAAATTGAAAACAGCCAACACAATAATAAATGTCCTGTGTGAGTGAATCAAAATGATACCTATTTATTTGTCAGGTAGGCAAATAATGTATTTTTTGGTGTGCCACAGAATTTCAGTAATTAGCTTACGTGTGCCATGAGAAGAAAAAGGTAGAAAGTAGCTGTACTATGAGATTGTATGTTCACAAGTTATTCTGGTTACCCTATATATTTTTCCTTGTTCCAAAACCAACTTAAAATAAAATACAAAGAATGATGGTCCAAAGTTAGGTAAAAGGCACGAGAGAAGGGAGAAAGACATATTTTAAAAGGGAGACAGTGTAGTTGACAATCTTCATATTTCCAAATGCACAGGAAATTAGTATTTTAACTTATATAAGAAATAGAAGACCACTTCCCTCTTTTCTTCTTCCATTAAACAGCTTAAAGACTGGTTAGTAGTTTGCAAGAAACCCTTTTCAATATTTTTTATTTCTGTGTGTCATGGGCTATTATATTCTTCTGTGTATTCCCTCAGTTAGTTACAAGAGATAGGGAGTCTTTATTTCCATACTAATATGCAGTTCCTAATATCCTGTTTATCCTCTTCAGATCAATAACTGTCCTTAGCTTTTGGTTCCTTATTCATGTATAATAATATGAAGCACACACATTTAACTAAAGCCATACTTTAATCTTTAAGTTGCATAATACAACACAGTAATGATGTAATGAACCGTAACATCTTAAATATCATAAGTATAGGCATATTTTTGCAAAATACATTTGTGAATCTTCAATGAACATTCAAAATATGGATTCAAAAATTACAGTGGGATTACAGTTCAAATGAAATAAACCAGACATATGCATAAAAGAGAAACTTCTCTTTTCTCCAGAGCTGAGTTGATGTCTTTTATAAGCCGTCACAGGACTCCATAGTGAAGAGATGTGTCCTTGCCAGCTTAAATAATCTTGATTAAATATTTTTCTTTCACTGTAAGCAGTTCTTTATGATAAATGGATATGTAGTCAATCTTTCAGAGTTCCATCTAGTCAATTCATCAAAAACAGCAGTTAGGTATATGAAGTGAATTACATGCCTGGAAACTTACATGGAGGGGATGCTAGTCAAAACATCCACAACACCTTGGCTTCCTTATAACTTCCTGGCTTGGATGTAGTGCCATGAATAGAGAGAGGTAGGCCTGGATGGACCCTCTCCACATCCAGAAGGCTAGAGCAGACTACATTGGGCATTTTCTTTCTCCCACGTCAGTCTCTGAAGAAATTCACTAGTATATGCTTTGGTAGTTTTTCCTGTGGGCAGTTCTGGTCAAGAACAGAATGCTCTGGCATATTTCATAATGGTTCTTTCCCCGTTCACTCGGCTGGAAACCAGAATGGATTTCCCCCGATATTTAATGTGAGGACCTTGTAGAAGACATGAGGGTAAGTAAAAGAAAAGTGTGGGAAACCCCTAGGATGCGTTCCCTGGGCTTTTTAATTCTCTAGTTTGTCCACACTGAGCCTTCAGCAGTTTGTCAAAAACAGGTCGGGTTTCTTGGCCCAGCACTGGTCCCCTGGAAGTGTGTGCTTGAGGATTTCTGCTGCAGTGCCTCCTAATTCTATGTCTCCGCTTATTTGTCTAATTTGGGGGCCGTGGTTCTCCCAGTGACCATGCTTCTTCGATGAGTCTAAGAATAGTTGTTGATTTTTTCAGTTTGTTCAGCTTTTTACTTAAGACAGACTGACAACTTCCAAGCCAGGTAAGAAACTCCTATTTTTTTTAGTTAGCATTTTTACCGCTGCCTCTTAAAAATAACACAAAACGAACCAAACAACAACAACAAAAAAACACCCTTATCCTGTCTGCCCTTCTTACATAGTAATTATTATTTTGTTTTCAGATACCCTAAGATTTTTTTTTAATTTGTGAAGATTGGTTTTTTCTCCTGACTAAAACCACTTATAAGTTATATTTATATTTCACAATGGCCAAAATCTGTGTTATTAACAATTAAAAAATAAAAGTATATATCACCACAACTGTATTAATTGTGTAACATAATGTACAGTATTAATAATGTAATTTTATGAAATTATTAATAGTAATCTCACTTTATAGGCTGGCAGATGATAACATACTAGTTGTCCTACATTCATCCAACTGTTTGAAAAGTCCTATCACTATGTTCCCTTCAAATAATCTTCTTGGGCATTCCACAGTCTCCAAAGTACTCAGTTTGGCCTCCAATGTCAACCTAACCCCCTGCACCTCCGCTTAGCCCTGTATGTCCTTGTTTCTTAGTAGATGCTGTCTTTTTCTCTCCTTAGTATCCATCCTGACTCATCTCTTCTCACCTAGGTTACTCTTGGGACAGGCCCTGACAAAATTCTACTACCTTCAAGTAGGTTAGAGCCTGCTTATCATTCAAAGCACACTTTCTCCAAGACATCTTGGGCCAATCAAAAGATACAATTTTTTTTCTCTGCCAATGTAACTCATTTTATAGGACTGTAGCTTTTACATAGCACTTTCAAATGTATTTTCTCCTGTATTTCTCAGAATAAATCTATAGTTTGTTTTGAAATTTCTCCTTAAATAGATGAGGAAACTGAGAATCTAAAAGGTGAAGTAACTTTATTTGGGTAACATAGCTCTTAAAATTTAGAGATAAAATTTGGAGATAAAACACAATCTCAATATTCCGATGATTTTACTTCTGTAGATCTTTCTTCCTTTATTGTCTTTCCTTTTCTTTTCCCCTGTTTTATTGAGAAATAACTAACATATGCATCACTGTATAAGTTTAAGAGGACAGCATGAAGATTTGATTGACATATGCAGGTATATCTCAGAGGTGCTGCAAGCTCAGTTTCAGACCATCACAATAGAGCAGGTATCACAATAAGCTAATTTAATTGTATTTTTTTTTTCTGACAGAGGGTCTTGCCTTGAATTTGAAAAATAATGCAACATATATGAAGCACAATTAGGTGTTTCAATATATAATTAATATAAATTAGTTATTAATTTAGTAATGACCAGGTCCTGGGCTATAGGATAAGTATGTTATGGTAGAGAGAAAGGCAGATACAATAGATCAGGATTTGGGCTTAGTACTATACGTGGTACATGAAAGTAAAGTTTTTTTGTTTTTTTAAAAATACATTTTATTGATTTTTTTACAGAGAGAACAGGAGAGGGAGAGAGTTAGAAACATCGATGGGATAGAAACATCATCAATCAGCTGCCTCCTGCACACCTCTTACTGGGTATGTGCCTGCAACCAAGGTACATGCCCCTGACTGGAATCGAACCTGGGACCCTTGTGTCTGCAGGCTGACGCTCTATCCACTGAGCCAAACCAGAAAGTGAAGTTTTGTGCCCTAACTGGTTTGGCTCGGTGGATAGAGTGTCAGCCTGTGGAATGAAAAATCCCAGGTTCGATTCTGGTCAAGGGCATGTACCTTGGTTGTGGGCGCATCCCCAATAGGTGGTTTGCAGGAGGCGGTTGATTGATGTTTCTAACTATCTCTCTCCCTTTATCTCTGCAAAAAAGCAATAATATATATATATATATTTGGGTAACATAGCTCTTTATTTGGGTAACATAGCTCTTAAAATTTAGAGATAAATATATCTTTAAATGAAAGATATATATATCTTTAAATGAAAATGAAGTTTTATGAAAGTGGTACCTAGAAAACCTCAAGTTCTGGTTAGTGGGAGAAAAAAGAAATGAACAGCATAGGGAAAAATGTGGAAGTAATTGTATAAAGATCTTAAAATTATGCCTAGGATTAGTGGCAGACACACACACACACACACACACACACACACACATATATTTAACTAGGGGCACAGTGCTTGAATCCATGTACCTTGAAAGAAACTGTGGGCCATGAAGCTATGGTGTGCACAGGGGTGGGTCTCAGTCTATCCTCCACGCCCCCACCCGCCCAGCCCCTTCCACTGTGGTCCCTGGTCCCCTGTCTGCCAGCAGCTCCACTCCTGCCACTCTCACCTGCTGATGAAGCTGGCCCTGCTCACACCTGCTGATGGCATGAAGCAATTGTGGAGATGCAAGCAGGCGCTCTGGTACCAGCAGTGAGTGGGAGTGAGGTTGGCACTGGCAACAGGTGCAAGTGCCAAGCAAGACTGTGGTGCACAGGAGTAAAGAATTTTCAGTAACCACCAGAGGCTGTCCAGTGCCTTGCCTTGATCTGGTGCCCCCATTCACTTGCTCCACCATCCTGCTGCCATTGCCACCTGCCATGTTCTGCATGCCACCTGGTGATCAGCATATGTCATAGCGGCAGGTTGTTTGGTTGTTCCACCATTTGGTCTATTTGCCTATTAGGGTTTTATAAATATAGATTATATATTTAATGTATTTTATACATGATTGGTGTATAATTAATATATGCTTTTATTTATATGTATATATAACTAGAAGCCTGATGCATGAAGATTAGTGCAAGAATGGGCCTTCCTTCCCCTGGCTGCCAGCACTGCCTTTGATCCAGCTGGAGCACCTTTCCACCTTCCACGCTGCCCAGAGGCTCAGAATGGCTGGAGCCGTGTATCCTGCCTGCATCATCACCATGGTGACAATGCAAGTGTCCAGCTCCCGGCTGTTTGTCATCTGTGTATGCAAATTAACCCACCATCTTTGTTGGGTTAATTTGCATACTCACTCCTGATTGGCTGGTGGGCATTGTGAAGGTCAATTTGCATCTTTCTATTTTATTAGTGTAACTGGAGGCCTGATGCATGAAATTCATGCACAGGTATGGTCCCTAGGCCTGGCCTGAGATCAGAGCCATTTTCCCTGGCTCTCAGCAGCCTGCCCCACTCCCTGCCACCATGTACCCTGGTTCGCTGTTCCCATCAGGCGATCAGAGCCTGCAGGCTGGGGGAAGGGACTGAAAGTTTGGCTAGCAGCTCCTGCATTGAGCATCTGCCCCCAGTGGTCAGTGCATATCATAGCAACCAATGTTTCTGCCATTAGGTTGATTTGCATATTACCCTTTATTATATAAGATAATTATAAAATGCATAACATATTTTTATAAGAATTAAAGGGATTTAAATTTTTTAGTCTGCGATAGAATTTTTAGCAGATATTTTGAAATGCATAAGATCATGATAAATTGGAGCTGAAAGAAACTCTAAAGGATTTATTTATCCTAATTTATCCAGGGAAGGACATGAGTATGCCAAATAAAGCTAATTAATTTTTTTAAGGTTAAAGATAGGTTAAGAGCCAATGATTATATTATTGCCATGAGCACTCTATATGATAGCAGTGTTAACTACTCATTTACTAGTGCTTCATGCTTTTCATATTTTTCTTTTTTTGTGCTTGCCTCATCATCAAGTGCATCGTCCTCATGTGGTACCTAATTATCCTTCAATATTTAGGTCACATACCACCTGGGAAAGCTATTCGAAGCCTCATGCCTCTGTCTGAATGGAAGGGTCCATTCCATTTCTTCTCTTGATAAGAGATGTGTATCTGTCTATCTGTCTGCCAACTCTCTATAGCTGCCTTTTCCCTTTTCTATTTTTCCTAATCAATTTGAATTCTGCGACAAATGGAACTATATCATCCACTTTTCATCCTCAGTGCCTCCTTCATTGGCTAACTCATAGTGGGTGCTTAGTAAATATTTGTTGCAAAAACAATTGAATGAATACCTGCTAGGATTCTCATTTTATACACTGTATTTTCCTTCCTGTTATTTCTTTTAAATGACAAAGAAATTTCCTCTTCTATAAATAATGCAGTTTAAAGTAGACTATGCCATTTTCTTTCTATCTTGTACATTTTAAATATTATAATAAATACTGTTTTTCACATTCGGTTCAATAATCTTTCTCTTCACCATCTGTTATTGAATTAATTTTATAACTACATGTCACTGTTTCCGTTTCACAGCTATTGTAGTGCTTCAATTTTCATGCCCACTAAGGTCTCCAAAAAAGGGACAGATCTATTTATAAGAATGTATTACACTTTTCAATTGCAATACTCCCTTCCTTTATTGAAATAGTCAAATAGCCTCTAAGCCTGTATTTTGACAGCTTCAATTCTGCAGAATATCCCTGGCTTCAGCTATTATTTCTTTAGAAGCTTCTGTTAATTCAGAGCACATCAAAAGGATTAGGCATTTTAGGTTATTTCGGCTATTTTGCAATGAATGAAAAACATGTTCATCAAAGTAAATGGACATTGTCAGAGGCATAATGGAGCAATAGAAGGCTTTGCAGAAAAAAAACACACAGGACTAAATAAAGTCTCATATGGAAAGAAACATTTTATAAAAGTTTGTCCTACTCACAAGTAGGAAAGAAGATACAGATACTGTATCCCTGTGCATGACAGATATTTTAACTTTTTTAATATCTCAACTGCTTTATACAATCAATTTCATTGGACTATTCTACATTTATTTCTGATATCTGAAAAACATTCAACATTTTTATTGTTGGAATATGCTATAAATGTACTTAAATACTCAGAAACACCTATTGTACAGCATTCTTCCATGCTCATTATAATGTATTCTATTTTATGAAATGTTTGTCTATTTCAGATTAGATTTATGATTTTTCATTAATTCAGAGACATGATTTCATTTTTTACTCATCCATCATTTCTTAAGAAAATATGCTTGTTAAGTATCTACAACTGTATACCTGTTTTGGATTCAAAGAAATAAAATATACAGTGTGTCTGAATGTTTCTTTAGTCTTTCACATAAGCACATCTTCCCCTGAAGTTAGGTAACATTCATAGGATCCCTCTCAATTCCAAATTCAAAGGACCAAGCTGAACTAATTGAAATAAAATTGTTAAGTATTAGTCAGAACAGACTCAGTTACATAGGAATTTTAGGATCAGAATTGCTAAGAATGAGTCTTGAATCAGAATTTTGACAAGTGTCACAGGAAAAATGTTATGCAAACAAATTTGAACTATTGAGGGCCACTGATGTAAAGGTGGGCCAACTAGAAAACATGATGACAATAGAGGCCCTAACAAGCAGTAGGTGTGGAAAATTCTTGAAGTAAAGAGAAAGGCAAAATGGATATATATCTAAATCAGCAAAAAAAAAAAAAAGAAAAAGAAAATAATTATTATAAATGCAAAACTTTGATTTATCCAGTGGCTTTTAAATTCCTTCTTTTCCCTAGCCAGTTTAGCTCAGTGGATAGAGCATTGACCTGCAGACCAGAAAGTCCTGGGTTTGATTCCAGTCAAAGGCAGGTACCTCAGTTGCAGGCCCCTCTCTGGCCAGGGCATTGGACTGGGCTTTTGCAGGAAGCAACCAATCAATGTGTTTCTGTCACATCGATAATTCTCTGTCTTTCCCTCTCTCTAAAACTCAATGGAAAAATATCTTCTGGTGAAGATTAAAAAAAATAATAATAAAAAATATAAAAAAGTTTTCTGTCATTATTTCTTCAAATAGATTTTCAGTATCTTGCTCTCTCTCTTCTTCTAAAACCCCCATAATTCAGATGTTGGTACATTTGAAGTTGTCCCAGAGGATCCTTAACTATCTTTATATTTTTGGATTATTTTTGCTTTTCCAGTTGGGTGTTTTTTGCTCCTTCATATTTCAAATCTTTGACTTGATTCTTGGGATCCTCTAGTCTGCTGCTGTATCTCTGTATATTATTCTTTATTTCAGTCAGTGTCTACTTAATTTCTAATTGGTCCTTTCTCATATCCTTTAAGGTCTCACTAAATTTCCCATAGGTTTCTAGAAGGTTCTTGAAAAACCTTATGACTGTGGTTTTGAACTCTACATCCAGTAGTTTTGCTTTCATCCATTTCTTTCATTTGTGGCCTGTTTCTTTGTCTCTGCATTTTGGCTGCTTCCCTGTATTAATAGAGTGGCCTTGTGTGCTAGGTGTCCTATAGGGCCCAGTGGCTCAACCTCCCCAATTACATGAGGTGGACATTTTTGGTGCACCCATTTGTGGGCTGTGTGCACAGTCTTATAGTTAAGCCTTGATTGCTGTTGGTATCACTGGGAGGAATTGACCTCTAGGCCAATTGGCTGTGAGGACTTGCTGTATCTACAATGGGAGAACTGTTGTGTTGCAGACACCCTTATGGGTCAGGACTTGCTTCAGTGGGGCTTTGGTGCTCATTGAGTCTACCCCTTGAGTGTGTATTTTATGGATGTGAAGAGTTGTAATCTGGTATGGTCTCACACTGACCACTGAGTTCACTGGCTCTTGGATCTCCAAGGGGATGCAAAGGCAGCCACTGCCAGAGGCCACCCAATAGGAGCTACAGAGAGATATGAATATTTCTCCTCTTTGTAAAAGCCACTATGCACACTTGGGTGGGGTTGTAAATTGGGTGGGGTGGAGTCTCAGGGAATCACCAGGGCAGAGCAAACAACACTGGGTGCAGTCAGCTCTGTCCCAGATAGGTCTCTGGTCTCTATGTCCCATGGCCCTGTGCAGGAACAATGATCATTGCAAGCACCTTTGAGAGAAAGCCATCCTCATATTCAGGACTGATGCCAGACAGTCCAGATTCTCCCCGTATGAGTTTGGGTCCCCAGAGTCTTGCCCAGAACTGGAATTCAGAGCAATTGGGAGCTTGTATCTCCTGCCTGATTGAAAAACAAACAAACAAACAAACAAAAAAACACACACACACAGCACACCCAATGGCCAGCCCATTTCATGTGTGCCTCGGTACCTCTGCATCTCCACACCTCCTACCAGTTTCAATGCGCTTTTCTCTTTCCTTCTAGTTGTAGCACTTCCACTCAACCAGCCTTCCCATTGTTCTGGATGATATCCGTTTTGTCTTTTAGTTGTAGTTTTGATGAGGTGGTGTGAGGCAACAAGTACAGGTGTTTACCTATGTCGCCATCTCTACTGTATTAAATTCTAATGCAAAATCTTGTCAGATTCATCTTGTGTTTATTGGGTCTTGATGAGATCTGTTTTTCTAATCAATCAGGCAGTAGAAGTAGGTGTAACAGTGGTAATAAGAGGATTCTCTCACAACAGATGGCTGGCTATACAATAAATGAATATTAAATATTGCTTTCTGGGTATCCTGTCAATATATGTTTTTTCTTTCTTTCATGGTAGAATGTACTCTTCTTACATTGTTAAATTGTTAACTGTATTCAGTTAAAATAATGGATTAGGACAATCATGTTGGTATAGTAACACAATGATTCTGCAAATGTTGGCCAAAAAAAAAAAAAAAAAATGAAACAAAAAATTACATAAAAACAAACAAACATAAAAACATACCTACTCTTTTGTAGGTATTTATTAACTTTTCAATTTGGTCAATAATTAATCAAGATCAGCATAGCCAGAACAAATTAGATAGCACTCAGTATAGCTTCCAAACCTTTTTCTAGATGGTAATGGGTCAGTAACTTCATCTTTGGATAATGCAGCATTAATAAATTGCTTGATGGACACCAAAATAATGTGCTTAAAGATAAACATATTACTCTAATAAACTATCTGTACACATAGATGATAACATATTCTTGCCTCCTCAAGCTTTTCTTATAAATGTACTTTAAGAAACAAACAACTGATAATGTATTTAATTTTATTAATTGTGTGATCCCATGTTCTTATGAATAACATTAGCTATAATTTCTTTTCATTATCTGGGTACACTTAAGCAAATGAGGACTGATGCAAAGTAACTTCATTAAAACAGACTGAATTGATTAGAATTTAAACATTGAACATGATGATTCATTTTTAAGTTTGGAAAATTATTCAAAAATAAAATCCCATATCCAACATCATTTATATTTAGGTTATCTTACTTGAAATTACAAAATATCACATCTGACATTTCCTATGTTGACTACCTTTTAAAAATATTCATAGCTAACAAATGTAAGTTTTAAGATTCAACATTATTCTATATCTAAAATGAGAAAATATACATGAAAACTTCACTTATAATCTTGAGAAAAAGGGATAAATAGGTGGTTATGAACTAGCATCTCCCATTAAATTAATGATTTTTACCTAATTCTTGTGGCTGTGGAATGCAGATCATTAAGCTTTAAGCTCTTTTATATTCATTACAGTAGCACCTTGCAAATTGTGTGGTATTTTTCTTTATAATTCTTCTATAAATCATTTGACAGGGGAGGAGGCTTAATCTACTTTCCTAAAGATAAAAATCTCTACAAGTCAGTGGTCCAATATAATCATCAAAATACTGTTTCAAAACATAGAGGATTTACATGGAAATAGGTAATGTCTTGGTCAGTTGGGGCTGCCATAACAAAAGCCATAAATTGAGTGGCTTAAACAACAGACACTTATTTTCTCACAGTTCCAAAGGCTGGAAGTCTGAGATCAGGGCGCCAGCATGGTTGGGTTCTGATGAGATTTCTATTCCTGGCTTACGGGTGGCTGCCTTCTCATAGCTTGTTCCCATGGACTCCCTCTGTACCTGTGCAGAGGAGGCAGGAACTCAGCAAACTCTCTGATGTCTCTTCTCATAAGAATGCCTGTTGTATCAGATGAAAGCTCCACCCTTAGGACCTCACTTACTAGTAACCTTAATCACCTTTTTAAAAGCTCCAGCTCTCATATAGTCACACAGGGAGGAGGGGAGTTACATGTAAATTTTGCAGACACAGTTCGATCCATAGAGAGTACTAACCTAGCATGCATCCTAGAATGACTGACATCACTGAGAAAATCTGGGCGTGCCTCTCTGGTAATTCAATTAATTCAACAAGTAGTTCCAGTTCCAGATACTGTTTTAGGATCAGGTATGAAGCAATGAACAAAAGAGGACTATTGTTGCTTTCTTATATTTGGTATCATATAATGCATTTATAATATACTAGAGGCCTGGTATATAAAATATGTGCATGGGAGGGGGATAGTCCCTCAGCCCAGCCTGCACCTTCTCATAATCTGAGACCCTTCAGAGGATGTCTCACTGCCAGTTTATCAACACCTCCAGGGATTCGGCCTAAACTGACAGTCGGACATCCCTCACACAATCCAAGACCTCTGGCTCCTAACCGCTGCCCTGCCTGCCTGCCTGATCACCCCTAACCACTCTGCCTGCCTGGTTGATTGCCCCTAACTCATCTGTCTGCCTGCCTGATTGACCCTAACCACTCTGCCTGCCTGTCAGATGTCCCTAATTGCTCTTCTGCCTGCCTGATCACCCCTAACCATCTCTGCCTCAGCCCCTGTCACCATGGCTTCATCCAGAAGGACTTCTAGAATAATGTCCAGAAGGTTGTTCGGCTGTTAGGTCTAATTAGCATGTTATACTTTTATTATTATACGTAGATATGAAACATTGATGATGTTTGATGTCTTATTTGCTTTTCTGTAACCAGATATCATAACAAATTGTGATTCCAAAGCAACTATCATGAAGAGCTTAGTTTTTCCCTGAATTCAGTTGTTATGAACAATGAAGGTCACCGACAGTATATATTTATAATTTACCTATAAATTCTGGAAAGAAGTGACAGTTGTGAATGTAAAGAATTGAATTCCATAAAACTCTGTCCTAGTTCACTGTTTTGCATGTAGATATCTGGTTGTTGTTCAACACCATTTATTTACTTGTTAAAACAAAGTGATAAAAATAAGTGCTTTACCACTCACCTTTTAAAGAATAATAGACAAGCATAAAATGGATAGAGTAAATGGTCAAGACCTCCTTTAATTTCTTCCCTCCACCGATTTGATAGTGACAAATTAACATCTGCTTATTTTTAGCCTGGAGGACTCTATTTTATGCACAAAGTTTCAAACACCACAATCTGCCCTTCAGATAATAAGAAGCTTGGGACAATGAGGAAGGTAGCTATTTGGAGGAAATTCACTAAAGCAGGTTAGCAAAAGATACTTTTAAGAATCTGTGTTTCTTATTTGCACAAGGAGTAAGAGAACACTAGACTTTGAGTTCTAACAATAACCTCTTATTAAATAAATCTTCATTTGTATTGTCCATTTCCAAGATTTGTTCCCTAGAGAAGAAAATATAATTTTATGATCTGAAATAGAAATAATGGGGCAGGTCTCTTTAAGTAACTATTAATTTAAAGAAGGGATTCATATTGGATTTACAATAGACTCTGACATGTATTCTTAAGCTTAACATTGAAAATAATAAAATATTGTAAAAGCACCAAAGAAATTAGAAATCAATAAATGAGTTAGTAGAATGGGTTTCTAAAGATGAGTAACTCAAGGTACATTTTGTTCTGCTATAACACTTATTTTGAAAATAAAACTTGTTACAATGGCAATGGATATATTAGGAACAATTTAATAGAACAACTTTTATGTTTGCTTATGTGTAATTTTCTTCATGAGAAAGATGAGATGAACATGGAAAACTACAACACAGTGAACCTAAAAACATAGTAATACACAAAAATACACACATCTAACAGCTAGTTTCCCACATGTGTTATGAGCCCCCACTTACCCACATCTGGTATTTACAACTTTTAGTTCAATTTCAGATAAACCTCCTTCCATCCTATATAATGAAACCCAATTACGCAAATCGACCAAACTGCAGAACGACCAGTTGCTATATTGCATACTGACCACCAGGGGGAAGACGCTTAATGCAGGAGCTGCTCCCAGCCTGCAGGCCCCAGGACAGCCAAGGTGGGTGCCAGCTGGGGACCCCTGATTGCCCCGCTGGTTGCCCTGCAGAGGGAGGTGACTGTCAGCGGTGGTGGGGGGCAGGGATGGCCAGCAAACCGGTGGTGCCAGGCCACCCAAGGTGGGTGCCAAGGGGGGCCCCTTGACCTCCCTGCTGGTAACCCCATAGATTGGCCCTGATCCCCAGCCAGGCCTAGGGACCCTACCCATGCAAGAAGTTAATGCATCAGGCCTCTAATCACTTCATAAGAACTCAGGACCTTCATCCTTGATGATGTCCAATTTCACAATTAAACTTCAGGGTTTTTCAAAGCAGTGACATATTTATTTCAGTATTTATGTAGTTCTTAATGATTTAATGACATATGTGAAATCACTTTTATTAAGTTCCTATCTTCTCATCCCCATAAAACCAGAGTATTTTGCTACTGAATTTTTCATAGTCAGTAATATTTAGAAATATATATGTAAGGTTAGAGAAAAAGTAACTGTAGTATATTGAACAAATTAAGCCAACATATTTGCTAGAAAAAAAGAATAAACAAGGATAAATAGGGTTTATGCATATCTTATGGTCTCTTGAGAACAAATGATTAATTGGCATCATTAAAAATAGCTACAGTATGTATTAAGTCCTTGCGCTGTACACTTTTCTGTAAATAGGGTAATATTAGAAAGAAGTTAAGTAAGACATAAATCATATCAGTCTACAATGAACTGTAGATGTATTGACCCCTAAGGTAACATGCTGCTGTTCTTTTCCCAATGGTGTTAACCATTTCCATTTCCTTGAATATTGATTGACCCGGTGACTTGGGTAAGTAATGGTAAATAACACAAGCATCAGGGTACCAGTTTCTAACCTAAGCCTTAAGAAAGGCAGCCTTAAGAAAGGTCTGCAACTCCTGCTTTTAGTTGCTGGGGGAAGCCAGCCAACAGGGAGCAGGTATAATCACCCTAGGAGCCCCACATGGTGAAAAGCTTATTTACCAACACTGATAAGGTTTTTAGCAAAATAATTAAAGCCCAGACCATGGGAGTGCCACCCATCAACCAGAACAAACTTGCCAGTCATCTGAGTAAACTCATTTTGGGAGTGAATCTTCCAGCTCCTTTTGAGCCACTCCTGTTAGTACAAAGTGGAGCAGAAATCATTTATCTCCACGGATCCTGAAAAAATTTGTATAATTGTAATCAAACAAAAATAGGATGGTTGTTTTAAGCCACTGGACATTGGGATAATTAATTATATAGCAAGAGATAACCAAAACACTATTACTAATGCTTTTATTTTTCATGCCTTTTTATCTATTTGGTGGCTGATCGACAATATTTCAGACTAGATATCTCTCACTAAAACACCACAAACAATTGGTAGATATTCTATCCCCTATTACACATTTATCACTAACAGATTTTTTTCTCTCTCACTTCACTCTCTGTTTTCCACTAATATGGATACACACACACACACACACACACACATATGTGCATACATATATATGTGTGTGTGTGTAGAGTTTTTCACAATATCTAATATTTAAAAATAAAATTACTTGTTAATTCAGTGGTAAATATGTAGTGATATGGTTAGAATGCTCAAATGTAATTTTTTAGGAAATAAAAAATGACATTCTGAGGAATATACAAATGATAAATGATGAAAGCAATCAATTTTGCTACTTAACAGTCAACACTTGTATTTATGCATAGTGCTTTGTTGGGAATAATTTGTCACTAGTATTTTCCAAAACAAAGCATCACATCTCAGACTCACAGAGTTGACAGAAGTCCTTGAGCATCTTCATACATGGCTATGCTTTTTGAAGACTTATGTATATCCTCCCCAACCTCTGCCAACCCAAGTAGTTAAAAAAATCTTTCAGTAATCCCATTATGTAGAAGCTTACTTAATATCAATTTACAATGATCTTGTATAATATTAATGAGGATATTGGTATACATTCATTATATGTGATAGGTGTGCAACTATTTGTGAATTTGGCAATGTATTTTGTTCATGGCAGGGTATTGAAATAATTTAATGTGTTACATTTTCCCTTTATTGGCTCAATTCCTATCTTAAATTATTAATTATTGGATTCTTTAGGCATATTTGGTTATGAAAGAATCATTCTCTAAATTGAATACATATGGTGGATATTAGTTAAAAATATCTATTCAAATACAATGAGAAAAAAATCAACTCCTGTGTACCAAAAATTAATCCATGGGAGATGTCTTATTTAAACTGTAGCTCTAGGAATCACAGAAGCAAACAATTTTGGACCTTTTTTATGGTAATGTAGAAATTTCTAAAATCTCTCTCAAAAAAAAAAAAAAAATCTCTGCCTATATCTGTTTCCAAATGCACTGCATTGTATTTTTCTTTATACACTAGAAAGTGCACATCTCATAAATATACAAATCAGCAAACTTAGAAAGAGAAGAGCTATGTAGCCACCATTGAAGTTAAGAACAATAATATGGGCTACTCGAATCACCTGCTGTGTCCTCTTCCAAACATTACCACCCCCAGATTGTTCTATCACTACCCTAATTTCTAACACCATGATATTGTGAAATGTACCAAAATGGTATAATAACTTAAGTATTCTTTTTGTTCTTCCTTTTTTTTTTCTTTTTTTTTTGCTAACAGTATGTTTGTAAGATTCATCTGTATTATGTAGTTGCAATTTGTTCCTTTGCATTGCTGCACAGCATTCCATTTTGTGAATACAACAAAATGTGCTTTCCTTTCTATTGTTGATATTGAATAATTTACATTTTAGCACTCATTAATAGTGCTGCTATTAGTAACTTGATATGTTATTTCATGATAATAAGCATACTTTCTTCTTTGGCCTACACTACTTCTTTTGCCAGTTCTACAATCTGATACCTCTATAGTATAATTTTTTCCTGGTAGGTTTTGGTATTTTGTAATTACTCCAACTTTGCTGTCTTTCTTAAGCCTTAATATTTTTTTTTTGCCTTTCATATATCCATATATACTTTAAGTTGGCTTGTCAATTTCCATGAAAAAAATTCCTGAGATCTATTGATAGATTAGAATTTTATTAGATACTAGAGGCCCAGTGCACAGATTTGTGCACCAGTGGGGTCCCTCAGCCTGGCCTGTGCCCTCTCACAATCCAGGACCCCTCGGGGATGTCAGATGGACAGTTTCAGGCGATCCCCACAGGCCAGGCCATGGGACCCCACCAGTGCATGAATATGTGCACCAGGCTTCTAGTATGTACATAAGATCTTTGGTTAATCTCTTCCCACCCTCTCCATCTCCCCTTCCCTCTGAGATTCCTCATTCTGTTCCATGTTTCCATGCCTGTGCATTGAGTGTCTGCCCCCAGATGGTGAGAGTGTATCATAGTGACCGGTAGAATAGTCAAACAGTTCAATGGTCAGCCAATCAGTTAGGCTTTTATTTACATATAGATGAAGGTCAATCTGAAGAACAATAACATCATTGTGTTACTAACATTTGCAATTTATAAATTTTGTTTATTCCTCTATTTTTTTTATTTCTTCTAAAAATATTTTGTAGTATCTCTAATAATAAAAGCATAATATGCTAATTAGAGTGGACATCCATCTGGATGCAGCTGGGGCCTAGAGGGAAGCCTTGTCCTGGGTGCCTGCCAATGGCTGGAGAGAAGCCAGCCTGGATCCTGGGTTCCAGAGGGAGGCTGGTACCAGCAACCAGGGGAAGGGGCCTCTAGTGTAAGTATAAATATCTTACATATTTCTGCTAAACTTATTCAGAGGAATACAATGGTTTTGTTTTGTTTTTTAATATGGTATAATTCATTTTATTTCCATTTTTCTTGTATACATTCTAATATACTGGAGATTATGGCTTCAACATAAGAATTTGGTAGGAGGAGGCACAATTCAGTTCATAACACATATACATATATTAAATCTCCCAACTCTTTCCCTCATATCTTTTTCCTTTTTCTATAGTTTTCATTCTTCCTTTGTGTACATTTGTCTAGATATTTTCTACGTTTTTCTTCCAGTTAACAATCCTTTATTTTTTTGTATTTAATTTATGTAACTTTATTAAGATGTAACATATTAAATATATTCATTTTAAGGACACAAGTCGAGTTTTGACAAATATATACAACTGTATATGACTACCACTCAATCACAATACAGTACATTTCCTTACCCCAAACATTTTGACTTTTCTTTTGTATTTTTATTCACCAATATGTTTCTCTCTTTCATGAAAAATACCCCTTCACCATGTTACCACTAAAATATCATGCACTCAGTCATCAGGTTCAACATTCAGAAATAGTAACCTATGTCAAGTGTGCTGTAAGCTGTTCTTGGTCTGGAGACCTATAAACCAAAAAGATGCTATGTGGCCCTCACACTTCCAATTTACATTTGTAAAAGAGTGATAAAAATAAACCACTGGCCAGCATGGCTCAGTGGTTGAGTGTCAACCTATGAAACAGGAGGTCATCGTCTGATTCCTGGTCAGGGCAAATGCCTGAGTTGTGGGCTCGATCACTGGTGGTGGGGGGCTGCAGAAGGCAGCCAATCAATGATTCTCTCGTCATTCATATTTCTATCTCTCTCTCTCCCTCTCTGAAATCAATAAAAATGTATTAAAAAATAAAAACAATGAATATGCTCAATAAAAATGTGAGAAATAGAGATACACAAGAGACAGAGATGAACAGGAATAATGAATTACCATTAAGCAAATAGAGACACTTTCTCCTTGGAAGTAGCTCCCATGTCTATTGCTTTCACAGCTTTTGCTTCTGCCCTCTAGGAGGCATATTTTTAATATTATATTCTGGACCACCTTGAAGATAATATTGGAGAAGTCCACTGTTTGGAGGGTGGACAATTTCCTTAATGTGCTACTACCTTCTATAAAGGTCTAGAGGATTTTTTGTTTTGTTGTTTGTTTTATATCTTGAAGAACTATAGCCTCTTTTACTCTTAGCTACAACATTTTTGTCATTCCATCTCTTTCATCATGTGACATCTATATATATATATAAAAGCTTAAGCAACCATTACAGTGGAATGGCCAGGACAATCAGTCACTATGAAGAGCACTAAGCAAGCAAGCAGGTGAGCAGTTAGGAGCAAGCAGGCAGGCAGGTGAGTGGTTAGGCACAAGCAGGCAGGCGAGCAGTTAGGAGTAAGTGGTCCTGGATTGCAAGAGGGCACAGGCTGAACTGAGCCTCCTATATCTTGTGCATGAATTTCATGCTCCAGATCTCTAGTTTGAATATATTTAATTTCTGTTAACTCTGTCAAAAACCATATGTGCATTTTTTTTTTATGAACTCCTCTTTCTCTGTCTCCCTTCCTCTTCTGTTATCACAGGTAATTTGAATACATACTTTCAGTTCCCTTTCTAGAGTCATTTTGAAGAGCTTAAAAAATCTACTAGGCAGAAAAAAAGAAAGAAAAAATCCAGATGTCTTAACCACAAGTTTACAGCATTCCCTTTACTTGGTTTTGCCCTGAAGCTTTCTCATAATAACAACACACTGGAATGCATCTTTGCCCTAAAGCTGTCTTCATAACAAAAAAAATTATTTTAATGTGAAGAATTTTTATTTTCTAATACTAAAGTTTAAGGAATTAATTAATTTTATTAATTTTTTAATACTTAAATTAATTTTATTAATTTTTTAATACTAAAGTTAAGGAATTAATTAATTTTATATTAATTATAATACTTGAGGCCCAATACACAAAACTTGTGCACTGGTGAGGAGGTGTCCCTCAGCCTGGCCTGTGCTCTCTCACAGTCTGGGACCCCTCTCTCCTCACGATCCGTCTGCTAGAAGCTCCTTTCCACTTGGCCCTTTGTTTCTTAGTGCTGCTGTGGAGGCAGGAGAGGGTCCCGCCACTACCACTGACCTGGCTTCTGGCTGAGTGGTGCTCCCCCTGTAGGAGCACACTGACCACCAGGGGGCAGCTCCTGCATTGAGCGTCTGCCCCCTGATGGTCAATATGCATCATAGTGACCGGTCATTCTGGTTGTTCTACTGTAAGTGTTGCTTAGACCAGCGTTTTTCAACCGCTGTTCCGCGGCAGTTGCCTGGTGTGCCGTAGGTGCAGACAAGACAAGAATTTTATAATTTTTCACTATTTTGTTTACTTAACATTTCATAATAAAGTAATTATAAAATACTTTCTTTGTGTTTATTTGATTCCTATTCAAGAGAATTACTTTATATATAGTCAATATAGGCACAGAGTTTAATTTTTTAACATTTTCTAATGGTGGTGTGCCTCGTGATTTTTTTCATAAAACAAGTGTGCCTTTGCCCAAAAAAGGTTGAAAAACACTGGCTTAGACTCTTATTATATAGATTATATAGATGTTTGTGAACAGAGTTCATGTTTTCTTATAATACTCAATACAATCAGATAATAAAAGTGAACTCCCACCATTATTTTGCTTCCAAAGTTACTTGCCCATTAGTACAAGTTACTAAATGCATATTTATTCCTTCTAAATTGTCACAGGTAATAATTTTTCCAAGCGTTTCAACATATAAAATGCAATCAACACAAAATATTTACCAAATATGAGTACCAATTTTAAAGTCTCTATAACAGTTTCCTTGTTACTTCCTAGCCAGTCCCAAAGCTGATATTTTGCCATTATTGAACTACCTCATTTCTAGGTGCAAAATCCCACTTTAGGAATTTGCTGCTGCAAAAATAGTCTGTGCAATGAAAACATTAAATATCATAATGACAAAACAAGTATTTTTATTTCACTCACTGATCTGCAAAAGACTTGCAGGTCAGTTAATCAAGGCTAAGATCAGCTGGGATTCCATGCTTTAGGCTATATATTGATTGGACTTGGCTTAGTGTTGAAATTTAGGGTTCAGAACTGTTCCACATGCATTCTTATAACTCAATAAGTAAAATACAAAAAGCTTGCATGAAAAACGCATATAAAATAGAAATTTAATCAAAGATTATACACAAATGGTTAATAGGCAATTAAAAGATGTTCACGGTCATTAGTCATCAGGCAAAGATAAATAAAAATTACGAGAGAATACTACACTCTACAATGGCTAAAATTAAAAAAAAAAGTCTAACACTACCAAGTGTTAGTAAAATTCTTATATATTTCTGGTGAAAATATTAAAATGGACAATTACTTTAGCAAACAGTTTGTCATTTATTATAGTTAAATATTCACTTCTTTGAATTAGCAGTTCCATAACATATGTTCTAGAGCTTTCTCACACTGGCCTCACAAGTGTCTTATGTGCACATCTCTTTTCAACTCACCTTCCAGGAGTAATGTTTGTAGCATAGAATCAATCATGACCATCAGCAAACACTACAAATAAAAAATTTCCTCCTCCCTAAGGCTTAGATTGTGATCTGCAAACTCATTAGTCAACAGAGCCAACTATCAACAGTACAATGATTGAAATTTCTTTTGAGAGACAAATTTTTTAAACTTAAACTTCTAACGCCACTTCTTCAAAATAGACTCGCCCAGGCCATGATATTTTGTGGAAGAGCCACACTCAAGGGGCCAAAGAGCCGCATGTGGCTCATGAGCCACAGTTTGCTGACCACAGCCCTAAGCCACCCAGAGAGCTAGTTGTTAAACATCTACCATCTTGTCACTACAGCAATTCTATTCCTAGGTGTTTTCCTGAGAAATCAAAACATATATCCTCAAAGTCTACACAGATATTTATAGCCACTTTACTAATAATATATCTAGAGAAGTTAAATATCCCTACAGAGGTAAATGAATAAAATGTGGTATAGTGTCTAAAGCAAGCACACTTCTAGCTGCTACCTGAATGTGTGTCTTCCAGTTGCAATCTGATCTCAAATAAATGATTTTAATTTCTTTTTTAAAATGTTGCATGATATTCTGCCAAAATAAGTGGCAAATTATAATGGATTAGTATTCATCAGTAATAAATAATGGAACAATATGGATGAACCTAAAATCATTATACAGAATAGAAAATCTAGACACTAAGATTGCATATTCTATGTGTTCACTTATAAGACATTGCAGAACAGTCAAAATTATAGGAATAAGTATCTGAATAGTGGTTTCTAAGGACTAGGATTGTGGGGAGTACACTGATACAGTGTCTCCAAATTATTTTGAGGTGAATAAAATCTTTTATATCTTGTTTTTAGTGGAGTTTATATAAAGCTCATCAAACTCTGTTTTCCAAATGGTGAGTTTTATTACAAGTTGACTACATTTCACTTTAAGAAAATATATTAAAATTTAGCAGTCTAATCATGGGAATCTAAGCAACAACAAATTTGCATTGCATACCGGAAACAATTTTAATTTCTATGCAGATGAAATAAAACAACAATTGGTAGAAATTAATTAGGCAATTTACAATAAGAAATTACAGAAAGAAAATCAACTATTTAGTTAAAAATTTAAATGGTACCCAAAAATGTAATCATTTCTGCCTATACTCACTTATATATGGAAAATTTTTTTCATTCTATGTGTCCTTCCTATGGAAATGTGTGAGTATATGCAAATGGCCTAGTGATTTGAATCATGCCAAAGAAGGACCATAATTTAGGGAAAACTCAGACTATTAAAATGTATATTTTAAATAAACCCTGCATGTTAAAAGGCAGTTGATTTCAAAAGGAACTTTGTTTTCTCCATATGAAAATAGGTTAAATGTCAAAATATCATGGAAAGTTCAAATTTGTACAATATATCATGACCTAATGTCAACTCTCAAACTCAGTTGCCAGGGCTTAATTTTTTTTTTAATTAAAGATACAAAAAAAGTTATGTAAAATCAATTTTGGACATAAAAATGTTTCCGTTAATATATTTTTGAAAGTTTCACTTATATGTCAGTTTATCAGATGCAAAAGTCATACAGAAATTCCCCAAATCTTGATGAATAATTGCTCTCACTCTAGTATCAAATTATCAACTATCTATAATCATTAGTACATAGTCAGTGCAATGGTATAATACTTAGTTACTTTCCCAATAATGACTACTGAGAATCTAGTTACATATTTAACAAAAGGATTTTTTTATTTAGGAAAATATAACTATCTATAATAACCTATAATAATAAAAAGGACAATATGCTAATTAGACTGGACATCTTCCAGGTATCATTCTGGATGTCCTTCCTGATGAAGCTGAGGCCAGAGGGAAGACGGCCTGGACCCCTGGTACTTGCAGGTGGCCAGAGGAGGGAAGCTTTGGTCCCAGGTGCCAGAGGGAAGCCGGTGCTGGTAACTGGGGGAAGGAAGGCCTACTCTTGCATGAATTTTCATGCATCAGGCCTTTTGTCCACAATAATAAAAGCATAATATGTTAATTAGACCAGACAGCTGAATGACCTTTCAAGAGTCATTCCAGATGTCCTTCTGGATGAAGCCATGGTGGTGGGAGCCAAGCCAGAGGTGGTTAGAGTTGATCAAGCAGGCAGACAAGCAGTTAGGGGTGATGAGGCAGGCAGAGGTGGTTAGGGATGATGAGGCAGGCAGGCAGAGGGGTTAGGAGGAATCAGGCAGTTAGGTGAATAGTTAGGGGCCAGGAGTCCCAGATTGCAAGAGGGGTGTCCTACTGCTGAATTGTGAAGGAATGTCTGCCTGTTGGATATCCGACTCCTGTGGGATTGGGCCTAAACTGGCAGTTGGCTGTCCCCCGAGGGGTTCTGGATTTGAGATGGTGCAAGCCAGGCTCAAGTCAGGGACCCCCCATCTGGTGCACAAATTTTATTCACCAGGCCTCTAGTTAGATATAAAATTGCCAGCATCTCCAGTTAGTGATCCAATTCTTGTGAAGAGTTTGTTACAGTCAAAATAAAATATGGCCTAAAATAAAAATACAGTAATATTGCCTCAGAAAAAGCTAATCTAAAAATGTTCTTTTTGTCTATGTTGCCTCTTATATTTTGGTACATATCTGAATTCCTTTGGTTTTTATATAATCATTTATTTGGCTATGCAATTCTAGATGTGTAATTTAAATTTTTTTTTAACACATACTAAAAATGTGAAACAAAATGTAAAAATTGCCTCCTCCTTAGAGATGGGAAATGGGCAACATAGAAAGGATTTATCAAATCAGAATCAAATACGGGTAGAACTGAATATATAAACTAAGCACTGATGGGCATTTTCGTCCTGAACCACTTTTGAGAATTTGGCATTTTCATGTAAACGTTTCTATTACCATATTATATATACAAAGACAAAATAAATATTTTTCAAGTGGGTAATTTGTTGAATATCCCCAAAGTCAACATACCCAGATCAAGAAACAAACATTAATTACCAAACATGACAAGTCCTCTCCTGTGGGCTTCACTACTAGGCTTGCCCTTCTAAGGGCAACCTTTGCTCTAAATTCTAACACCCTATATTAGTTGCCTTATTATTAAACATTATATAAAATAAACCACTCAGTAGGCATTTTTTTCCTGTGTGCCTAGTTTATTTTATTCAATGATACATTAGCCACGTGTATTTTCACTTTATTCATTCTCACTGCTGAAGGATATTCAGTTGTATGGTCTTACCACGATTCATTTATTCATTCTACTGTAATGGCATTTAGGTTACTTCTAGTTTGACACACCCTGGGAATAATGTTTCTATGAGGATTATGTAAAATGAATATATTGATATTTTTATAAACAAAATAGATGTCCTTAGTATTACATATGTTTACTTTTAGTAGATAGTGTTAAGCAGTTTTCCAAAATGTTTGTATGATTTATACTCCTACGAGCACTGTATGAGTTTGAGCTGTTTATTCCCTATCATTTCATTTCAGCCATTTTTGTAAATGTCTAGTGGCTCTTATGATTGTTTTATTCTTTATTTTTCTGAGGATATATTTTTCATAGGTTTAATTGTCAGTTGGTTATTCTTCACCAGTCACTTTTTACATTTATGAATTAGAGGGCATTATTTGACCCATGCTTTAGTCTTCTATTTATATTATGGATATAATAACTAGTAACCTATTTCTTAGAATTATTGTTATAATTGAAATAGTTAATATATGTGAAATCCTTACTTTTGTACCTGTCTTGAGTAAACACTCATTGTAAGACAGTTTAAATACATATGTTTACATTGTATGCTTCAATACATAATTATTTTAGGATAAATTAGCAAATATTTTTTAAAAAATTACTGTTTTTTTCTTTATTATGAAACCCTCTCTCACAAAGAATATTACCAGGATTTAAAAAAAAAAAACACAACAAAATATATTGGAGAAGTGAAAACCTATTTGTTCATTCTCATTGCTGAAGGGTATTTAATTGTATGGCTATACTACCATTTATTTATTCTACTGTAATGGCATTTAGGTTATTTAAACCCATTTGCAACTTTAAGTAACTAATTCAAAATGTGGTCTCATCGTGAGCAATTTCCAAGTAAATGCATTGCTACTAGAAAACCAGTTTCTCAGCTTCTTCTTAAAATAATCTAGTACGTCTCTGAAGCAATTCATCCTACCTAGAATACCCTCCTTTCTTCGCTTTACTTCTGAAATCTTACAAATACTTGGATCAGACCCAGACACACTCTTACTGTAAAACCTCACATAATTCAGATGCTTAACAATAAATTTTCCAAAATTTGTGTTATTACATTAGCACAGATCTTGGCTGAAATGTCATCTTCTCCATGAAATTTCCTCAGCTATTTTTGTTACACTAATCCCCATTATCCTATTGTATTTGTACTAAGGCACTTAGTTCCTTCTAGCACTCATGAAATTTGTGTAGTAATATATTTTTGTATATATATTGCTATGTATAAGCATATGCATATATGCTTACATGTATATAAGTAGGGAGGTATTAATTTGGTTTATCATTTTAACTCCCATTCTCCCCTTCCCTATGCTCTGATAAACAGTTATGCTTTGTGTTTCTATGTATTTTGCTATTCTAGATACCCCATATAAGTAGAGTCATACATTATTCTTCCTTTCATATTTGGCTTATATCATTTGGTTTAAAGTCTTCAAAGTTTCATTCATGTTGTAGCATGTGTTTGAATTTCATTCTTTCACAGACTGGATAATATTCATTATATGTACAGACTACATTTTGTGAATCCGTTCATCCCTCAATGGACAATTAGATTGTTTCTACCTTTTGGTTACTGTGAATAATACTATTATGAGCATGCATGTCTGAGTCCCTGATTTAAATTCTCTTGTTTTTACTCAGAAGTAGAACTGCTCTATGAAATGATAATGCTATATATATTTTTTTGAGGATCCACCATACTATTTTCCACAGCAGCCCCACCATTTTATATTCCCACCAGTCATCCAAATGGGTGTAAAGTGATATTTCATTGTGGTTTTGATTTTCATTTCCTTAATGATTATTGATATTAAGCATTTTTATGCTTATTGGCCATTTATATATTCTCATAGGAAAAATGGCTACTTAAATCTTTGTCCATTTTTTAAATAGGCAATTTCATTATTGTTGAATTTTAAAAGCTCTTTATATATTTGGGGTCTTAATCTCTTAACAAGATACGTGCTTTGCAGATATTTTCTCCCATTCTGTGATTTAAATTTTACTTTGTTGATAACATCCTTTGATGCATAAAAATTTAACATTTTAATGAAGTCCAAATTGTCTATTTGTTTTTTTTTTCCCCCTCTGTACCTTTGGTGTTATACCCCAAAACAATCAGAAATAGATTTTCTCTAATTTACTGGAAGAAATAACATAACAATCCTGGAGCTAGAGATGCAATTCTTGTCTTTCTATATATTGTTTCCAGGCTACATCTATTACCAATTTGTAAGTAAGGCAGACTAGTACTGGAAGTAGAATGGAACACATTACACAGTGAAAGCTATAGGCCAAAAAAGTAGGATATATATTTCATAAAGGCATTAGGCACTAAATGCACAGGATCTGAAGCCCAACAGACCAAAGCCAGTTCCATCTATCACGTCACCTCCAGCAAGCTTTGCAATTTCCCAGCACAGACCCAAATTACCCAATCTCTAAAATGACAACAACAACACACTCAAAATTATGTAAATCACTTAGTGTAATTCTTGGCATCTATTGTACTAAAGGAACTCTATAGATGATAGCTAAAACAACTACTGAAAACTGTTACACGTATCTCATTTATCCTCCCATTGTGTATGGCGTATTAGTGGCATACAAAAGCTAAACAAATGCTGTGGTTTAACTATATAAACATCTCGGGTTCATAGCCTCTGCTACCTCTGTACAGAGAAAAGAGACTGACTGATTTTTCTGTTATCACCTAAGCTCTGTTTGAAGTGCTTATCATATGCATGTGATAAACTTTTGAACTAAAATTAACCTGTTAGAACAAAACATTGACAAAATACAGCTTCCATAATCACAAATTCATGATAGTTGTATGATTTCTTAAATAACCAAACAATTTTGCTGCTTAAACTGGAGGGGGTACTTGGGAACTAGAAGAATACCACATGGAGACAAAAGAGGGAATTTACTCTATACAAAATTGTCTTAAATTTGGATATTTCACATAGGCTTTTGTTGTTGTTAATTCTCACCTGAGGATATTTTTCCATTGCTTTTTGGAGAGAGTGCAAGGGAGGGATAGAGACTGAGAAAGAGCAACATCAATCCATGGGAGAAAGACACATGGATTGGTTGTCTCCCACGGGATTGAGCTAAAACCAAGGCACATGCCCCTGACCAGAATCAAACCCGGGACCCTTAAGTCTGTGGACCAACGCTCTATCCACTGAGCCACACTGTCTAGGCTACATTGATGTTTTAACACTTTTTCTGAAAGCACTATGGTAATATAATCCAATGTACTCTTTTGACTGTTATTTTTATTAACAACAAGTGAATTATGTTTCTTTTGTAAAATTAAATTGTGTTTTAAACAAAGGAACATTTTTTTTAAATCAATTATTTTTCTTATTTTAAAAGTAATACTTGTACATTGCTGAAAAAAGGAAATCAAACATAATCCCATTAAGTGGTGATAACCACTATGAATACATCAGTATATTTTCTTTTTATAGGTTTTAATATTTTAGTATTAATTCATAGAATCATATTGTTTGTATCCTCAAACAGTATGTAATATTATAATGTAAGCCATTCCCTAGGCCCGTGGTTGGCCAAACTGCGGCTCGCGAGCCACATGTGGCTCTTTGGCCCCTTGAGTGTGGCTCTTCCACAAAATACCATGGCCTGGGTGAGTCTATTTTGAAGAAGTGGCATTAGAAGAAGTTTAAGTTTAAAAAATTTGGCTCTCAAAAGAAATTTCAATGGTACTGTTGATAGTTGGCTCTGTTGACTAATGAGTTTGTGACCACTGCCCTTGGCCATATTTTTTAAATGTGTTTTCACAGATGAGTAAAATTCCAATATATGAGAGTATCATAATTTACTTAATATGCTACTGTTGGACTTTCACCATTATTGCTGTGATAAATAAAACTGATTTAATCTAAAGTCTTAATTTTGAACAACAACAATCTAACTGAAATGAACTTAGGCAAAAAACAGATAAAAAATATTTTATTTAAAAAATACTAGTATATCTTATGTAACTGACCAACTTTACCAAAACAACAACACAGAAGAGGTATACATGGCGGTGACCTGAATCACTGGGACCAGAATTTAAATTCCTTCAACATATGTCTCTCACTTCTGTGATATTATAATTGATAAGAAATTGATATATAAAATAGCTCCAACAGCTCTTTAGTAGGAAGGTACCACACCAGCCAGACAGCTGACTTTGGTCAGGTACTATATTTTGCAGATGAGAAATAATAATTTGAAAATTTTAGATCTATTACAACATCCAGACCTCATCTTACCTCCCTTTATCCTACCTTGGGAATTAGAATTGATGCTTCAAAAGCCCTTAGAATGCCAAGAGTTCTACAATATGGTTGCATTCTAGAACTAAATGAGGATCTTTTAACATTATCTATGATTGGCCCTAACCCTTGAACTTGTCATTGTGGAGCGAAACCAGGTATCCATGTTTCAAAAGCTCTAAATTTCATACAGAGTTGAGATCCATTAGCCAATGGTCCAAAGCTGTAATCAATTTAGAATTAGCTCAAGGTTGCTAGTATTTCATAATTTTTATATTCTTTAATATACAACACATTTTTGGTGGAAATCACTAATTCATCTAGATTTACTGAATGTTACTTTTAAAAATCTCCCTCCAAAATCTTGTATGCGTTTGACTCATCTTATTTATTTATATCAGACTCTTTGTTACACGCTGGGTGAAGTTCCAAGTATTTATCAGCTGATAAAGTTCTATGGTGAAGCAAGAAGGGGCAATCTGCTTTCTCCCTCTATTGATAAGCAACACTGCTTTTCTTCTAATAAATTACAAAGATATTTTAAAACAATTTGCCCATAAATTATACCTGAATGCTATAATGTTGGTATTTGGCCAAATTTTATATATATATATATATATATTTTTTTTCAATATATTTTTTATTGATTTTTGTACAGAGAGGAAGGGAGAGAGATAGAGAGTCAGAAACATCGATGAGAGAGAGTCATCGATCAGCTGCCTCTTGCACACCCCCTGCTGGGGATATGCCCGCAACCAAGGTACATGCCCTTGACCTGAATCGGATCTGGAACCTTTCTGTCCCCAAGCCGACGCTCTATCCACTGAGCGAAACCGGTTTCGGCTTGGCCAAATTATATTGAGAAACTAAATATGGTTCAGAAAATTATTATTCCCCAACCTTGAAAACTTTACAGACTGTTGAACACTAAAATAGGGCAATATTTCTTTAAAATAGCTAACAACAGCAAGTAAAATTAAATAATAGATCCTCCATCAGTTCTCAAGGAAAAATAAATCTACTTTGTCCATTTACCTCAAGGGAACAGTTTAATTATATTTCCACTAAAGTTGTCCTTTCCAAGCTTATAATATTTGAAACTCTCCATAAAGCCTAAACTCTGTTTCTTTTTGGAGTCCTAACATATATGCATATGGATATAGAAATTAATCATGTTTTTAAAAGTAATTCATGTTGTTGGTAGAGTAATAATTAGTTCATCCTCAATGCTGTATAGCAGAGGTCAGTACTTCTTTTCTGCAAAAGTCCAGATATTAATTCTTTATGCTTTGTAGCCAGACAGGTTCTCTTGTAATTAGTCAGCTGTTTTGGGCTAGCACAAAAGCAGCCTTAGGCCATATGTAAACAGAAGGATGTGGCTGTGTTCCAATAAAACTTTATTTACAAAAACAGGAAGCAGGCCAAATGGGACCTGCTGGTTTTAGTTTGCTTACTGTCCATTTCCCTTGAAAGGGAACTGGCAAACCCCTAGAAGGCCGGGTCCCTAAACTGCCATGGCATTCATTTGAGTGAGGGATGAGATATGTAGAGCTCAAAAAAACTGAGGCATGCACCACAGACAGGGACCAAGAGAAAGAAGGAATTCCTTTGAGGATTACCTTACCAGGGTCTAAATTGATTCTGAGGACTGCTAAGAAAGTAACATACTTATGGTAAGGGCATTGCCTACTTATAGGTAGTATATAAAAAGTCTTTATAAAAATTTGTGGAAAATGGCAGAAGAGGCTTATTTATATTAAGTGTTAAATTAATATAGAATAAAGATACCCTAAATGCCTTTATAATTATCCAGTTACATAAATTTTATTGCCAGATTTGTTAGTAGATGTTGAATTAACATGAGCAAAAGAAAACCCTTCTATCATCAAATTGCTGAGTTTGAAATATTGGATTCTATAGAAGCAGCATGCCTATATGACCATGAATAATCTTCACCTATCTGATGATTTAAGTTATTTCTGATTTATTTTTTGCAATATACAGGGTCATCCTAATATACATTTGCAATGACTCTAACCATTTTTTTATTTTTATTTTTTAGTCTTAATCATAGTTTTGTTTCATCTTGCAGGGGAAATCTTTATGGCTTTTTATATTACGAATTATTTTAAATTTATTTTATGTTATAACTAGAGGCCCAGGCGCACAACATTCATGGACTCTATCAGGGGACGGGGTCCCTCAGCTCAGCTTGAGCCCTTTAGCAATCTGAGAGCCCTTGAGGAGCAGGCCTACGCAGTCAGTCAGGCATCCTTACCTCTGCAGTAGAGGCTGGAGAGGCTCCCGCCACTCCATTGCCACTGTGCTTGCCAGCCCTCAGTCCTACTTGTCGCTGAGTGGCACTCTCCCTGTGGGAGCACACTGACTAGGAGGGGGAAGCTCCCACATTTACTGTCTGTTCCCTGATGGTCAGTACATGTCATAGCAACAGACCATTCTGCTGTTAGGTCAGTTTGCATATTACCCTTTTATTATATAGAATAATAAAAGTCACAGTTATTTTTTTCTAAAATTTTTTAATTATTTGAAAATGTCTCTACTTTAAAGATAAAAAACTTGAATAAATTCCCATTTCATAGTTACTTTTTTAGTACATCAAAGTATTGACATAAAAAACACTAAGAACTTATCATCTTCCTGTTTTGTGAATAAATTAGCAAGATAATTATTCAAATTAATATTGAATGATTAATCTGTTCCTAACAATAGGTTAATACATTCATTGTAAGCTATAAAGGCTTTTCTTTTAAATAATTATCATCTACTTTATAACTAGATATAGTTTATTCTACTAATATAATTCCTCAGAAATATACTAAATCATTAGTAAAAAATTCCTTTGTGTTACATGATGAATTATTTTTTCTTTTAAAATAATTTTAAAATGTATACATTATATAAATGAATATGAATATGAATGAATTAATTATTACTGTCAGTTGGCAATAAAAATATATCAAATGTTATAAAGTCTAGGTAGGCAATACAGTAAAATATCACTAAAAGAAGGATGTAAAATTGATCCTTTAAAGGTTATAAATTATAAAATATTTGAAGACATACAATTTTTCAAAGCAATCACATTTTTAATAAACATAATGTGCTTTATTTAACTGCAATGTGATCTGCTAAAGTATTTGGATAATTTTTATTATCATAAATAGTTTAATAAATGTTAACCTAACTTTTGATAGAACTCAACTGCTAAATAAAATTTGTTAAATATAGGGAGTAAATCCCAATATCAACCAGCCTTTCCTGTGGTTTTAGTTTCCCACTAGAAGACTGAATTAATGCTGCTTTACTATTTATCCAATTTTAACTTAGCTGTATCAACTATACTCTCTTAAAGTTGTTCTGGTTCCCAAACATTATTCCTAAAGTTTCATACACCTGATATTTTGAGCTGTGTAGCTCTTCACAAGTGCTTATAACTAAAACATACAACAGCACCTGAGATTAAATGGTAGTCTGGTAGCTCAATGTCTAAAAACCTCAATTTGATTACTAAAATATAGAAGAAAACAGTGCATTAGAAATTGTAACATTACATGTGTCCCTAGATTTTAATTTCCTACTAAAGGAGTCTCAGAGCATTTAGGAAGAGCTGCTCAAAGGTTAATTACTATGATCCAACACCATATCTGAATTAAATTAATTAACTTAGTTTTTTGTTTCATCCATATGTTGAAGTGTTTAATTTTTACTATGGTCTTCTAATAGTGGAATAGAAACCAAGAATTCTTCTGTTTGTTTATGCATTTCAGAAATATTTATCTAAATGCAAAGTCCATGGATATTTTTAACTTTATATTTAATTCTCTAAAGTAGGGGTGTCGAACTCAATCAGAGAAGGGGCCAAAATCTAAAATCCAGCCTTAATCGAGGGCCGAATGGTTTACTGAACAGTCATAAACTGTCATTGTGATGGAAACGCAGCGGAGTGCAGTGATGACAGCGCGGTGCGGGCCACATTGCAAGGCCTGGCGGGACGGATTTGGCCCGCGGGCCTTGTGTTTGACACATGTGCTCTAAAGGATAGATATAAACAAATATGTCTGAAAAATATAATTTGGCTTTTCTTATCATTTCATTATTTGAAGATTATATAATAACAAAAAAAATCTGGTTAAAAAATAGGTCTCACACTATATGACTTCAAGACTTCTATAAAGCTACAATAATCAAGATAGTGTGGCATTAATAAACAGATGGACAAATAAACATATGTAATGGGAAATAATTTAGAAATATATCCATATATATTCTGCATGATTATCTAAGCAGTATTTTATATACAGTTATATAAATAATTCCAACTTGTGCTAGAGAAGTACATAGTATCATTTTAATTTTGTACATATGAGATAAAAAATCCCCAAAAATAATAATAAGAAAAAAATTAGGATATTCATGAAACTTTCTGTCTCTAAATTCTACTTAACACAACTGACATCTCTGTATGTTCAACATTCTTAACCATTTCAGAGCATATGTTTAAAATTTGCCTTCTTAACTAGATAAGCAACTTTAATTGGAGACAACAAAGCTCACTTTGGTGATGAAAATCTGAATTTGCTTGAGCTTAGAAAAACAGCACTTTTTACCACAAAAATTCATGTAGGTATTCTTTACTTTAAAAAGAGATAGCATGCATTTCAATATGTTCTATAACTTGGGTAAATACATGTCTAATAAAGTATAATATATGTGTGTAAATACGGAGTTTAATTTCATATTGCAGTGCTTGATTGACTTTGAGTGTTCATGAGACACTTGCTCAGAAATTTCTGATTAGCCCATGTGGGAGCTTTTGACCTATGAAAAATATTAAAGAAAAATTGGGTCATGTGGTACAAAGTGGCAGATGTAATTGATAATCTGTTTTATATATTTATTTTGCATTGCTGAGAAAAAGATTTCCAAAGTTCAGTAAATGTTCACAGAAATTAGAAATGGACTTGTTGATTTTGCCTAATGACATAAGGATATTTAACCTGGCACTTTTTCCTTAGTAGCATGAAGATTGTGCATACCTACTGTGACCTTCAAAATTGCTATTTGCAGGATTCTTCAAATGTAAAGTCATTAAAACATTTTCCAAGTATATTACATACAACCAACACCCCTCCACAAAATAATCTTAATAGGAAACAAGTATATTAACAATTTAATTTTCTTTTTTTCTAAATTTTCTACTCAATTGCTTCTGTTTTAAACTTTGCAAACAGAGCTTTGGCTTTTTATGATGCAGAATTGAGAGATAATGAAAGGAAGAGAATTAATAAAATGTCCTGGTGTATCTATAGAGAAAAGTTGAGCAAGGAAAGACAAGCTAGAAATTCTTGACATAGGAAGTGTGGATGGCTCAAGTTGACAGGGTGAGATGAAAGTATTGAGATTTCTGTGAGAACACAGTCTGTAACATAGATTTTCTAGACATTGAACAGTGAAAATCTTAGATATTTGGAAAGAGAAAAAGAATTTGTGAGTTGAGATAAAGGGATTTTGTAAATCCCATGGATTACATGTTTGGTTCCCTGGATCATACAGCCCTTGGTGTAACTATTTGATAGGCCAAGAAATTGTTCATTTTCTCAGTGGCGCTGCTTCTACTGTCTTTGCTTATCTGAACTTGTCAACCATTACTGAGAGAGCCTGTTAAAAGTCTGCTTTGTAATATCTCTGTTCGTGAGCAGAAGATGCCTACATCTCAAACTCCAAAGGTGAAAGAGAGGTTGTATCTACTGGTCATTACTGCCAATTGCCTAACATATAAAAGAGGGAGACGAGTTTCCTCACAGACAGAGGAGAAAAGGAGTAGTCGAATCTGACTGTTCTAAACCAGTGCTGTGAGTGGAAGGCAGGAGAAATTTTTGAATCACTGCTCAAAATTTTACCACTGTTGAAAGGCAGTGACCTCATTAGCAGAGAGCAGGAATACCTACCTATTTAGGTGAGATATGGAACTTGCTTTATATCTACTGAAATTAAGAAACCGAATATTAACTATGGTCACATCACTTTGAAGTAAAAAAGTTTTTCTAAGTTTATATTTCAATTCATTTTTGAAAGTTTCTATTTTTAATGGACTGTTGAATTATTTTTCCTATAAAAAATTCACCAATGAATAGTCTCAAAAAATAACACTCAAAAGGAATTTTGAAAGAAAAAGTAATTAACCAATAAATTCATAATAAGCATTAATTTTATAGAATTAAGGAACTTCTTTGAATAGTTCTCTCTAGGAGATGCAAACATTTTGTTTACTGACTTGTTTAAAAAATACTTACTAATCCTATATAATAAAAGGCTAATATGCAAACAGACTGAACAGTGGAAGAACTGAACAACTGGTCACTATGACATACACTGACCACCAGGTGGCATGTGCGAAATATGGCAGGTGTCTGCTGTAACTGGATGATGGAGCAGGTGAGTAGGGGTGCCAGACCAAGGCAAAGTGCCTATTGTGGTTACTGAAAATTCTTTGTGCCTGTGTGCTGCAGTCCCACCCAGCGCTTGCATCCACTGCTGGTGCCAGAGCCACCACTCATACCTGCTGCCAGCTCCTGATATTGGCCCTGATCTCTTGGCACTATCAGCAAGTATGAGTGGTGGCTGCCAGCCCTGACCACCCCTCAGGGCTTCTCCACCTCCCCCTGCTCCTGAGGGGTGATCAGGGCAGCAGCTGCTGCTTGCACCAGTGCAAGCCCCAATTAGCCCGTGCTGTCAGAGGGTGCAAGCAGGACCTGCACCGTCAGTGCATGGGAGTAGTAGAGGCAGGAGCAGGGCTACTGGCAAACTAGGGACCTGGGTCCACAGTGGAAGGAACCAGATGGGGGTGTGGAGGATGGGCCAAGACCTGTCCCTGTGCCTACCGCAGCCTCATAGCCCACAGTTCCTTTCAAGGTGCATGGATTTGTGCACTGGGCCCCTAGTTAATGCATAATATCAAGGGAAGGGAATTTCTTCCAATCTCTAATTTTTAAAGTTGCCCTAAATAATTATTTTAATCATTAACATAGTATATTTTGTTAGTTCCTATTTTAATCATTAACATAGTATATTTTGTCTGTCAAAGTCATTAACTTTGGGAACTTAGATTCAGTGTACCTTTAGAGAACACTCCTGACATAAAGCAGTTGGAGAGAAACTCACTGTGCTAGAAACAACTCTGATGCAGATATACCAGAGATATTACATTTGCTTTGTCTCATGTAGCTTGGCCTATTCATTCACTGTCATAGGAGTGATTACCAAAACATAGTATTTAGCTGTTTTCAGAGGAAACATATAGATTTTGAACCACTCAATAAAATGGGGATATTATATTAGCCTAATTCTCAAGGCTAGTAAAAAATGAAAATATAATAACTTCCATTTATAAAACTCTAAAAGCACAGGCTATTTGAAAATGGTCAATAGAAATAATTCTCTCTCTCTCTTTTTTTTTTTTTACTGAAAGGAATACAGCAAACAAACCCATGTTCTTAGTGCATTCAAATAGCATGAACACTCTGCTCATTAGATGTCCTATATTCAGCAAATTAATTGGGACAACTACTTCAGAAAAAAAAAGAGTATATTGAAAATTACTTTATTTCCTTTTAGTTCTGCTTCAAAGACACACACTGATAAAAAGGTATTCCAAAAACAACGTGGTTAATTATTAAGATTGTTCTGCTCCAAAATCACAGTGAAACCACAATTACTCTAAGAGCATAAAGAATAGTTACTTCAGTTGCCAGTTCTAAACCTCCATCAACAGGAAAGTTTGATGAGTATTAGACAGACTGTGACTTCACTGACTTCTCTAGTTATTATGTTTCTTTGGGAAAAGAGGGAATAGTAATAAAAATGTACACCTAGTCATATTGGCTCAGCTGACAAATTGCTACTAATGCATTTTGTAGACTAAAACAATTTTACAAATGTACTTGGTCCTAAAAAAAAAAAAAAAAAAAGTCTTTGTTGTATCTCCCAAACTTCAATACCATTCTAAAGGAAAACAAGGCTGTCTTCTTGGGAGAAAATATGGGTATAGTGAGTCAATTTTCAAGGTGCTCATCATGTTCTCAGACAGACTGTACTGCAAACTTTCTCCTTTATTTTTTTTCTTGGGAATTCAGCAGTTTACTGAAGTAGAAGGTTGGAGAAAACAATTACTCTGTGAAAAGAAACCAAGGCCTGCACCTAGAGGCCCACGCTGATGATCAGTGTCTCTCTGGACTCAATCGGGGCATTCCATCTGTTGCTTGGTTTCTGGCTAAGGATGTTCTCTTGGGTGACTGCTTGACGACCCCATGGACCCTTTTTTTAGACATCCCTCTAGACTCCAAATAAGGTTATCCATCACCTGACCAGAAGTGTAATTGGATATTTACCAAAAAATCAGAATTTCAGAATATTTTCTTTATGATATGTACCATATGGAGAAAAAAATGTCACAATATGAAAAAGTCAGTTACCTGTCTGTCTCATCATAAAGACAGAAAAATGTCAAACAGAGCAAACAAACACATATCATTGAGAAAGGGTCTGACTTGTAAACTCCACAACTCCTAATTATGTTACTACATTTTACTATTATTTGGAGCCTTTAGTTTATTTACACCTATTGTATATGTTTGGTGGAACTGTTATGTTAAGTGGTCTGCTTCTGCACTCACCTTTGCAATGCCATAGTAACTGATGTCCTGTCACACAGCTTGAAATCTGCCATAGAATATCCATATCACAAAAAAAAATCAAGGCTTAACTTTTTGTGTTGTTGGGTTGTCCAGACTTTCAGACATAACAATAAAGCCGAATAAACTGCAGTGTGTCATGTCTATAACTTTTGTGTTGTAAATATCACAAAATTTAAAGAAAATGTTCTGTCAATATTAAAAAAAACTATTATTTAATTTAGCAAAGAGCGCAGTTTTACTTGCAGGTGTATTTGAGAGTCCTTGGAGAACCCTATGTGGGACTCCACTCTGCAGTTATTGATGTAGAAGATCCTGCTGAAACCCGTCTCTGTAGGCCCCCTCAGTTCTGTACAAATTGAAATCTCTGCAAAATCAGACCCCCTTTCTTCTAGCCCAGTGGTCAGCAAACTCATTAGTCACCAGGGCCAAATATCAACAGCACAATGATTGAAATTTCTTTTGAGCCAATTTTTTTAAACAACTTCTACTAGCGTCACTTCTTCAAAATAGACTCGCCCAGGCCGTGGTATTTTGTGGAAGAGCCACACTCAAGGGGCCAAAGAACTGCATGTGGCTCGCGAGTCACATTTCTAGCTATTTTATTTTATTGATTGAAGAACAAGGACTGTGATGATGATGGGACTGGTCCTAGCACTTTGTAAGTGGCTTAGCCCCAAAACTAGAGACTGACTTTAGCTACTGAGCACTTTTTCACTCAACATTGGGCCTTGGTCATAATTCTCATACAACTGAGGGGGAAAAATGCTCTGGACATAAATTATGATTGGTATTAACTCTTCCAAATTCTTCTGACTTGAATATATTAATTTTCTTCATTGTAACTAAATATCACAAATTGCCTGATGCTTTGCTACTGTCCTATAAAATGCATAAAAACAATATTCCCCAAAAAAAGACTTCTAACCATGGTCCATACTCAGCACTATGATTTATACAATAATAAAAAAATTTAGAACAATCATTTGGTTTAAACTCTTTTTGTGTTTTTGTGATCTCCTCCATACCTTAACGTTATTTAACATTTTAAAATATCTCGTAAAATATAGTTGCTGTTATTTATTAATCAAAATTTATGTTTCATCTCATATACTATATACTAAAATAGAGATACAAAATCAACTATGAGTAAATAGATATGTCCCTGCTTTACAGTATTTTTCTATACAATTCTAGAGACTGTGAAATTAACCTGGGGTCAGCATCATCTCAGAGAGTGCTGGTATTGAAAAGCAAAATTATAATAAGATTTTTTAAACTGAGCATTAAAATGAAAAGTTTACAGCCATGCCGAAGCCGGTTTGGCTCAGTGGTAGAGCATTGCTCTGCGGACTCAACGGTCCCAGGTTCAATTCCAGTCAAGGGCATGTACATTGGTTGCGGGCATATCCCCGGTAGGGAGTGTGCAAGAGGCAGCTGGACGATGTTTCTCTCTCATCGACGTTTCTAACTCTCTATTTCTCTCCCTTCCTCTCTATAAAAAATCAAAAAATGTATTTAAAAAAAAAGAAAAAGAAAAGTTTACAGCCAACTTAATCCTTCATGTCCAAAGATAAATGCAAATATTAATTTTATTATTTCTCATAGTATTATTATTTAAAAAGGTGTATCTTATTTAATTTTTATCAAAATGAAAAACTCAATCTCTCCTTAATAATTAGCACTCTCCATTCTATCATTTGTATTATAGCAAATCAAATGTTTATCTCTCCATACTTTGTTAGCATAAATTGATGAAGTATTCCTGAAAAATATAAATTTTCAGGAATGTTAAATCATTGCACTAATGTTGTACTGTAAACTGAATTCTGAAGCAGGGCAAAACAAAGCTGTATTATATCCCTCATAAGCACAGTGGTTAAAGAGCAAAGTGCATACAGGGGAGGTTTCTAAACAATACTGGTAGTATGAGCAATTTCAGAACTGTAAGAAGCTTGTTGTTAGTCTGAATATAATGTAACCAAGAACATGTTGAATAGAATCAGGCAGATTGGAATTCTTATCCAGTGATAACTCATGCAGAACTGAGCATTGCTCAAGGTATTTGGAGTCCAAGCATCCTTATTTTAAATATAGGAATCATTATATCTGCGTTATGCAACCCAACAGGATTCTCTGGGGATCCATTGCACAAATGTATATAGAATGCCACAATAATAATTTTGCATGTGGAGAAAAGGGTGGGATTGTCAATAGGTATGGCCACTGTTGACAGTAGTATGTAGATTCCTCAAAAAATGAAAAACAGAACTGTTATATGAGACTGATGCGCTACCTACTGTGCTAACGAGGCACCTAGAACTGTTATATGACTATAGTCCAGCAATTACACTTTTGGGTATTTATCCTAAGAAACAAAACACTAATTTGAAAAGATATATGCACCCCTGTATTCACTGCAATATAACTTACAGTATCCAACAAATGGAAGTAACCTAAGTGTCCATTGATAAACAAGTGGTAAAGAATATATGGTACATATATGCAATAGAATATTACTCATCCATGAAAAATAATAAAATATTGCTATTTGCAACAACACAGATAGTCCTACAGGGAATTACTTAAGTTGAATAAATCAGATGGAGAAAGACAAACACCATACAATTGCATTTGTGTGTAAAATCTAAATAACAAACAATCAAAACAGAAATAAATTCATTACTACAGAGAGAAAAATTATAGTTACCAGGTGGGAGATGATCTTGGGGATGGGTGAAAGAATAAATGGCCCTAAGAAGGACATAGTTACAAAAACAGTCATAGGGATGTTATGTATGGCATAGGAAATACTATCTATTATAGTCAGCAATATTGTAATAGCTGCTTATAATGTGAATTGGGTACTGATTTATCAGGGTGATCACTTTGCAAGTTGTATAAATGTCTAATAATGATCTTACACATCAGAAACTAATATAATATTATATATCAAATATAACTAAAATAAATATAAAAATTACACAGGGCAAAGTATTATTGTGTGGAATGTTTTGGCATTTATTACATGAACAACATGAGCTACACACTTGTGTATTTATTTAGATATCAGTTGAAAATAACTGCTATAATGAAATCATTTAACTTTAAGCAAATTATCTTAAATATTCTGTGAAATGTAAAGAAGGCAAAGCTTTAATCACAATGTAGATGTTAAGGACCTTAGCTCCTGGCACATCTTGAAAATTTCCAGGAGTCAAAAACTACTTTTTTCCTAATAAAATTCCAATCAATGTGCCCACTTAAAACAATATTCCATTAGTTACATCATGCAAGCCAACTTTTAAAGAAGACAACTGCAGGGAGATATGTCATCATTAAAACATCTCTTTCTGTGAAGACAGATTCTGCATGTATTAATTAAACCGTATTTTTTTTTTGATGTTTTATTGATATTTCACGGAGAGGAGGAGGGGAGAGAGATAGAGAGCCAGAAACGTCGATGAGAGAGAAACATCGAACAGCTGCCTCTTGCACATCCCCTACCGGGGATGTGCTCGCAACCAATGTACATGCCCCTGACCGGAATCGAGCCTGGGACCTTTCAGTCCGCAGACCGAAGCTCTACCACTGAGCCAAACTGGCTTCGGCAGATTCTGCATGTATTAATTAAATAACGCATGCTAAGTCTGATCCAGAAAGCACCCGAATGTAGAACAGAAAGAATCTTTAGAGTGTTTTGCTGAAAGACTTGGACTTCTTTCCCAAGAAAAGAATGCTTTTCAGGTCTAAAGATGGCTTGTCTATTTTGAAATACTAATAAAGTTTGTTATTGGTTGACATTTATGATTCATGCAATTTTGTTTTGGTAATTACTCACTCTGTTTTCCTCAAACTATGAAAAAATCCTGGACCAAATGTCTTTGCTTTTTGTTTTATTTTATTATGTTAGTTTTTAATTGAGGTAGAGTGCAGAAGTTGGAAGTGTATACTTAAAAATGTATACAACCACATAAGCAACATCTGAATTATAGGACTTTGTCTAAAATATTTCCTCCAAACTATATATATAGAGTTACTTTACATTTCTCTTATAATGAGCAATATTCAGCATCTTTTAATAATTACAGAAATTTGCATTTAATTTGAGTTGTTGATTTATCTGTTTTTCCCGATTCTTTTCTATTGTGTAATTTCCGCATCTCACAGTTTGGAGATCTTTATATAATAATGATATTGGCCTTTTGTTATTATATTTTCCCACTTTCTTTTTTGCCTAAGGTATTATTTTTTTCATGTAGTTCATATTATTGTATTTTCTATTATTAACTTTGGTTTCACCATATTTATAAAAGATTTCTCCACTTTTGTCCCATAAATGTTTTTAGATTTTGCATAATTTTAGATTTAAATGTTTGACCAGTGTGCATTCCAAAAATGTTATTTTATACATAACATTAGGATGTTAAGTTGACATACAGAAGATATATACATTGCATTTGTCATGGAAACCCAATTTTCACTCTAGATCGAAAACAAGGTTATTATGACCTTGATTTTTTTTTTTATAATGAAAATGAGTGATAGAAGAACTTGGGGCATTAGATATTACATATAATGTAACCTGTTCAAACTAATCCCCCATTTCCCTAACATTGACTGAAGACCATAAGCCTCGTGGACATGTCAAGTGATGTGGAAATGCTATTTTACAAATATCATATTCCACTATTGTAAATATTACAAAATGATTACTCTAATGAGACAGAGTTATTTGCAGTTCTCATCTTTTGATTCTAGGTTTTGATTATCCATAATGTCACACACACACACACACACACACACACACACACACACACAATCCTACCATTTAAGTGACACTAACAAAAATTTCAATTATCAACTGATAGATACTTCATAACATCATCTTTTACAAGGTATCTTTCCCAATTAATACAACTTCTCAAACATATTATTTTTAGTCCCTCACCATCCTGGTTATTCTAACTTTGGACATTTTGTTTACAAATGTTTCCCTTTTAATATGTTGCTACATTTAAGCCAAACTCAGTGTAATTATTACTTTTATTGTATGTCCATTAATTAACATTGCCTAAATGTCTATTTGGATTTATCATGTGTAGTCTTTTTGTTGTACCTAATTTATTCTATCATTTCTTAATGGATTATAGATTATTCAGAATTTCTACTTTATGTTTTTGAAAATATATGCATGAGTTTTAATTTTCTGGCAAACTCATTTAAACAATTTCTTGGTTTAATTGTGCTAGAGTTGATCTCCTATGATTTGTGCTTCAATTTCAGGCTTTATCTCGCTTCTGTAAAATTGTTAGCAGCTTTAATGAGTAAATGTACTCCTCTAGAATCCAAATCTGATCTTTATTCAAATACTTTACTTAAATATTTGCCTTTGGAACATACAGAATAATTCTATACTTTTTCATATTACTGTCCTAAATATTTAAAATACACTTTCAAGATATAATTTGCATTTAAAACATGAAAATTAGATGAAATATTAGGCTAAAACTTACTAAGATAGAATCTTAGTTAATCTCAGAAGTAGATTCTTGTCATGGTATTATATTTTAATTTCATACCACCTTATGTTGTGCTTATATACTTTTACTTAAATAGTTAACCAAGTAATTTTAACTGCCTGTTAAATGACTGATTAGAAGTTGATATAAAAAAATTTATGTTCCTAACATTTTGCTTAATATAGCTGTAAATGTCTTTATTTTCAATTTACATAGTTAGCCTATTTCTATTCATTATCCTTTTTTAATTTCCCTGGTGCAGACTATATATACCTTGGGATATGCTTTGGTTATGAATGTAATCAGTGTTCTCATGAAAGAGATTGCACAGTGATCGCTAGTCCTTTCTACCATGTGAGGTCATAGCAAGGAGGCAGCTGCTATGAACCAGGAAGAGGGTCCTCACCAGAACACTACCATACCGGTGCCATGATCTTGGACTAGACCAGAGTTTCACACTATAAAATAAAGATCTTCCAGTAATTTTTGCAATATCTAGCACTCCTAAAATTTTATATCCTTTGTGTTATAGTAACTACTTTGACTTAATCTTTAGAATATAAAAATGCATTGTTCATTTATATTTTTAGGTCACAAAGATAAGTGCTCTTAAAATTTACCACATCTTTGAGGGCATGGCAGTCTTTTAACATATTCCCTCTTTATTGGCTGTGGGCACTGCCATCTATGTGAGGTCATGATGGTCAATTAGCATATTACCTCTTTATTAGATAGGATGATCTTTCTGTATCTCAGAACCTTTTATCAACTACATTTGTCAAAACTCTTATCTTTCCTCATAAATTCAGTTGAGTTTCTTAAAGTAAATGGAAAACAGTTTTGCATGAAGCATCTTTCTGAAGTTGTTCATTCGCAGGGGTGTATTTTGACAAGAAACTTGAGCTCTGATGTTCAAATCCATACTATGCTCTCTACATTTTAAAAAGCTGGGGATTTCTAATCAAATGCTTAGAAAACTGCAGTCTATTACCTTCATTTCTTGGTAATCCTTTCCCTTTTAATACTTACACAAAGTTTATAGTATCTAATTATTTTGAGCCATAGAAACATTAGAGACCATACTATCAGATTTTACTTTAGTCTTACTGCTGATTCACTATAAGTGGAAAAACTGTTTAAACATGTAGGGCATAAAATAGCACATGTGAGAAATATTTTTTCATTTATATCATGTGCTTATTATCTCTCCAATATTAGCCCTCTGAGTACCTATGTGAAATGCTTTTAGAAGTGTCTAAAAATTGATGTACAGCAAATTTTAAATGTGACATCATCTCATATCTCAAAAGCTGAAACAGAAGTAAACACTCCAAGCAAGAAGTTCAGATTTTTAAAATATTACTTGCATATGGAAGTAATTAAGAGATGCCATAAAAAATAGGATGGGAACAAACTTAGGTCGCCTTCTTTTACCTCTGTGGTGACTTGGTCTTCAGATAATCTCTCCTTAGAATATTTTTTTTCTTGGCTCTGTCCTACTTTCTGACATCACAAGTTACAGGCAGGGGGAAGAAAGACTGCTTAAGTAATGGTGTCAGGAAACGGTAGTAAATTGTCCTTTAACAGCTGTGTGTTCCATACTTAGTCAAGTAAACTAAATTAGAATAGGAAACATATTTCATAATACTTCCCATTATTCTCATGCTCTAAATTGATGCTAGTGACATAAGACACATTAAGACTTTAAACATTCCTTGACAAACTCATTTATTTTATCAATCCTCTCCTTAACTATTTTTTTAATAAACTGTTTTTGAGCAATGAGTTATTGAAGAATACTAAGAAATGGAAATAGGCTGGAAATGGTTATTTTCACCAAATTTCTCTACTAAATTTTTTAATAAGCAGAAAATAATCACATGCCCACAAAAGAATGACACTTATTTTTCTGTTCTCCATAGGGATGTCTTGTGGAATCCTTTAAAATCCTGGAAAATCTTAATTAATCTAGAGAGCAACCAATATTGAATTCATAATTAAATCCTAGTACTCAGATGCAGGCAAACAGTTATGTATTAAATGTGATTAAATAAATAAATATGCACTCACATGAAAGAATGTTCATCACATATTAAATTTAAAAGATTAAAAAATGTTTAAGCCATAATGAATTCCACCTATCCCTAGGACAATAATGAAGTAATAGAGACTAGATTTACCCTCCAACATTAAAGTAGAAGTGAGATAGCTATATGAAGTATACAAAAGAGCAACCTTTCAAACATTGGACAACCCCCAGCAAAGGACTAAAATGTCTGAGAGAAATGCTTAATAGCAATCTTATAAACTATTAAACTGTATAAAACTGTATAAGATTGTTATTGTATATATTAGATGAATACTTTGCCAGTTGTAAATTCTTGAGACCTCCATCCATACATTAACAATATATTGCGAATGCACTTGATATAAAAGTGGATGGGAAACTCAGGAAAAATAGACTCATCTTAAAATCACAAATAAGAATTTAAAGGAATGCAATTTTCACTTCCACTGTTGTGCTAACTTCAGTTCTGATGAATTTTGAGTGTATCAAGTACTTTCGATTATGTTTGACTTTAGTGTATGACAAGTATTTGATATTGCTATTCATCTTGCTGTATAATGACAATGCCTGAAGACCATAAAATGCATCCTATTTTGGAGTCTGGAATATCAGTCATAAACTCAAGTTGTTACAATTCTAAATAAAAATTTTCTATATAAATGATTATAATTCAAAGAGGAAATGATTCCATAACCTGGTTGGAAGATAAGCCCTTCATTTGGGGAACAGGCTTCCAGGATTTGGTGGCATTGATGCATTTCAAAACTGCCAGCTCACAGAGGAGAAACTGACAGAGAAAGGGGTAGGCGAGTAAGAGAGACATACGCTAAATACATGCATTTAAGAAAATGTCTCATTTAAATTTTTAAAGAGGTGTTCGTTTTAATTAATAATAAAGCAGAAACTGTAGATATTCTTTTTCTTTCTTTTATTATTGCAGTCTGGTGCCTTCCTGTTCCCCAGAAGGAAACCTTAGCTTGGTTTTCTCATCTCCCTGTTTTACAGGTTGAAAATTAAAAAAAAACAAAAACGTATTTTCTGAGGATGGTATAATCCTTTTATTTATTTATTTATTTATTTATTTATTTATTTATTTTTTACTTAAGCATTATTCAAGAAGCATACTTTCTATAGAATTAATCATTTTCTTAGTTACATGTACAGGTGACTCACTATTCAGTCATGAAGGCAAGTGCCAGCCAACAGATTTTCAAAGCTAGTAAACATGCAGATCATAACTCAAAGCAGATTACGGCTTTCATTCTTCCGGGAACAGGTTTCAGAGGATCCAGAACAAGAACAACATCGATAAAGCACATGCAATCGGAAAAGGAGTACTGTCCGTTCAAATAGCCGCAATAACCAGTACTCTATTATCCACTAACAAAAACACACATTACAGTGGGGCCTGATATTCTAAATGCCATGAGCATTTTTATTTTGAGATTTTTTTTGAGTTAGGTTCTTTTACTGTTGTTGCGTCATATATTCTTAGCTTCTATGGTAACAGATATTTACATTCTAGGATGTCATTTAAAAAAAAACAATCCTATAATTAAAGATGTTTTCAGGTGATGCTGAGAACTGTAAAATATTACATAGAGCTGGATCACGCATTGAGCCATGTTATTGATGAGCCGTTGTCCAGCACGGAGATCCTCAGGAAGCTGTCTCTATTAGAACAAAGCCATGCTGTGCTAAAGCTGACAGGGTACAAAAGGGAACGGGAAGTGTGCTATGCAGGATGCCCACAACTCAATTGCCAGCCTACCTCCTCTGAACTGTACCATCACAATTGGTGAGCTAATATTACCATAAGACAGAGACAGCTCACATAAAGCATAAAGGGAAGCTCTTTCCTAAAAGAGAACATAATAGGACTGTGTGTTGCCAAGGTAAAAACCCCACGGCATGGGAAACAAATAAATTAAAAGACCTAATTAGGATGTGTGGTCGAACTTCTCACTAACTTAAGATGCAGTACCCAAAGAGGGAACATAATCTCTAATTTTAGTCAAAGGGCAAATGTACAATTAAGCTAACACAAGTGCCTCAGCCAATCATTTAGGAGAATTCTATTAGCCCTGGACTCCCTAACCTGCCACTGCTTAATGAGAAGTTCCAATGGCACCAAATTGCTGTCTGTCGGAATGAAAAGAGCACATCCCCACTGCACTGCTCTATGGACAATTTGGCCTGAACAAAATGTGTATATAGAATAGAGTATAGACAGCACCCATAGTTTCTAAAATTAAAACTTATTTATTTATTTCCAAATCAAAATAAAATCTTCTGTCAGCCACTATTCGAGTGATCCCATATACTGAGAATTTAGTCACCAAATGAATTTTATTTCCTTTAAACAAATACAAGAAATCATGGGCTTTACTGAAAAAGCTTTCAGAATAAGTTAGTATATAATTATGGAAATGCTTGTGCCACTGACCCTAGTTCCCTAATGTGTTAAGGAACAAAGGTATTTCTAGCTTACAGAGTGGGTGATGGGTTTACTACTGCTGGTTCACATAGCTTGCTCCTGTGAGTAAGCAGAGCTTTCCTTTTTGACAATGAAGCTTGTCTTTTGACTGATGGGGTTTGCCAACTCCTCTCATCCTTTGGCCAAGGGCCCTTCAGAAAAGGGAAATAATGAGAGAGCTTTGGAAATGTACCTGACTTAAGAAAATGATCTGGCCTTAGCTAATATGATGCACTGCTTTCTCTACTCAATTAATTTAAATTCAAATGCACTTAATTATGTGTCTAATACTTCTTTCTCCTACCATATTAAAATTGGTATTGCATCAAGGTTTCAGAGAACAGTGGAGAGTAAAACGGACTCTACACTCAAAGTTCCAATTTATTAGCGTAAAAAATTAACAAAAAAAAATCCCAAAGAAGAATATAAAATGATGAAATAGTACAAACAAAATGTTAAGAGGGATAAAATAAAAACACATCAAACCCACCTAATCATGCATATCTGCCTGAAACCAATTGGTCATAATAGAAAAATTGTTCTTGCTCAAAACATGTAATGTCACTTATTTAAAAATTGTCACCAGCTCTGGCCAGTGTGGCTCAGTTGGTTGAGCATCATCTTGTGAAGTGAAAGACTGCCAGTTTGATTCCTGGTCAGGGAACATACCTGTGTTGTGGGCTCAATCCTCAATAGGTTGCATGCAGAAGGCAGCCAATCACTATTTCACTATCACATGGATATTTATTTCTCTCTCAATCTCTCCCTCTCTCTTCCTCTCTCTCTAAATATCAATAATAATTCTTTTTCAAAAAACATCACAAAAATCTACACATATTTTATGAATAGAAATGTGAAAGGCACCCCTAGGTCAGTGATTACCATGGCCTAATGGATATCTGTCTTTTATCCATTTCTCCCCTGAAAATCTTTGGCTTATCTTATAGGAAGAAGCAAGTGAAGGGATGCAGAGGGGAGAAAAGTCATCATTTCAATAATGCATCATGGGAGCAGAGTGAAGGTCCTCTTCTTTCTATGGCAAGGTTTAAATCTCCCCTTAAAGAAAGAGTGGTCTACATTTGGCTCTCCCCAATTCTACAGTACTTCAGACATGGTAGGTCATACTTGGTTATCCTTGTTTGTGAGAAATGTATGTATATCACATTTGATAATTTCAGAGGAATATGGGTTTTCTGCTTTTTCTACTTCTAATAGTGCTTCCTTCAAATTACTTCACAATGATCCCAAAACATCACATTGGACACTTTCAGGTATTTCAGTCCCCATGTCCAATTAGTTGTAAAATTCTAAGGAGTCTTTTCTAACTCCTATGTCTTCATTTTAAAACCGTTTTTTAATTTCTTTATTGATTAAGTTATTACATATGTGTCCTCATTCCCCCATTAGGCCCCCCCCCCCATCCCCTGCACTCATGCCCTCCCCCCAACCCCCTGTTGTCTGTGTCCACTAGTTAGGGCTATATGCATGCATATCATTTATTTATTTATTTATTTGTTAAATATATTTTATTGATTTTTTTACAGAGAGGAAGGGATAGAGAGCTAGAAACGTCGATGAGAAAGAAACATCGACCAGCTGCCTCTTGCACACCCCCTACCGGAGATGTGCCCGTAACCAACGTACATGCCCTTGCCTGGAATCGAACCTAGGACCTTTCAGTCTGCAGACCGAAGCTCTACCACTGAGCCAAACCAGCTTCGGCTGCATGCATATCTTTTAAAACATGTTTTCTCCTATATAACTTACTCTGGATTATAGATACAAGACTAACCATTCTAATGAGATATATCAAGGGTATGAGTCTGACCATGGGAGTAATGCTAACTTCATTATTCTGAGAGCAGATATTCCAGATTACAAATCCAAGACTAGATGTGAACCTACTTCTGGGAGAAAAGAACAGTTAGGACTACAGAACTGTGTGTTAAGAAGAGGTGAAATGTTCACACTTTCAACAATGAAGATTTTAATAAAGAAGGGTGAAATGGATCATGGTCCTAGAATAAAGATAATACAGGTAGTTAGTACAAGTCCTAAGAGTAGAAGTTGACATACAGCTTTATATAGATAAATGATAATTTTCAGTGAGATCTGGATATAGTTCCCCAAATAATCACATCCAAGGAAAAGAACAGCAGACAGGTGATGCAGTGCATAGGAAGACTTTAAAGACAATATATGCATCATTCTGTTTTACATGTATTTTGTATAGCCTTGAAAAAATCCTCTTTTGTAATTGCTGTCCTATTTTCCTATAATTAAGTTCTCTTCTTGTTATCATGATACCATTTTTCTTCCAGACATATTTGTTTTTCTGTAAATGAACTATCATCCTTACTATTATTTCCCCTATAATCAAGTCCTTAAAGAATTGGGATTTCTGGGGAAAAGTAGGTACTGTGGACAAGTCAAAAGTGATTGCAGGTTTACAAGATAACCTAGCACTACTTCTAAGTTGGCTTAGGAGCAAACTTAGTTTCATCTCTAGGAAGGAAATAAATCTACTGATCGATATTAATTAGTTACACTATTAAGGTTAAAGAAATGTGTGGGAGAAAGTATGCATCTTTCTGATCTCTGCTTCTGTGAGATTATAAAGCAAACGTACCTTAGAAGTTCATCTCTTTTGATTAAGTCTATGAATCAATATTTTTTTTCTAATTATGAATGATTGTGCTTAGGCAAAAGCCTCCATTTTTAAGTTTGTCTCAATGTGTCAAAACATTCAATATTGTCCTCAACTTGATATATATTTTCTTACAGTGATTTTATACTTTGAGAGTATATTTTAGCTGGTTTACTAATTAATTAATTCATTAAATACTTATTGAGCACTTACTCATTATAGAATTTAAAAATAATGGAAATGAATAAAATGAAAACAATTCACTGCACATCCCAAAATCCTGAGAGATGGAGTGCAGCACCACAAATATATATACATATTTTTAATAATAAACCTACAGAAACTTTATAACAGTCATTTGATATACTGCTTAGAATTTTTCAGGCATAATCTTATTTGTTTACAGCAACTTTTTAATTGATAAGAATTCCAAAACTCGAAGAGATTAAGTGATGTGCTAGAACTGAGAGTCAAGGTCAAACTTAGACCCAGGCTCTCTGAGGCCAGATCTTCACTGACATAATAAACTTGGTCTATTCATTTTCACACATAGATGTCTGTATCGCATGCACTACACTTTATATAGCCATCAAGAGTGTGCTGATTGAATCATCAATGAAAGAGCACATTTAATAAAATGTGACTAAATAAATTCCTTACTGTTTACAGGAGCTGACTTATAGTGAACTTATAACCCTTTACATATCTTAGAGAAAAGTAAAAGGTAAAGAAGTGAATGACAAGATGTCTTTGAATAGATAAAATGATAATTTTCCTCAAACATGGTGAAATGAAAATTTACATAAACCAAGAGTATTTCTTATTATCAAGAGCTACTTGTAAAGAATTCATTTTACGAATCTCAATGAATCCTAAAAGTCAAATAGAAGAGGGAAATTTTACTACTGAGATTTTGTTTTCTTTGTTGCTTTAATAGCACAGAAAAGTAGGATCTTTCTTTAAATGAAAGTTATTATATTTATTAAGTAAAAAGTCTCTATCATTATCTTTGAAAATTTTTCAAAATTCAACTTCCCACCTCTTATAAATAACATTTCAGTTCTTGGAATGTGTACTCTCAAATCAGCAGACTAACTAATGCCTAAAAACTCTACCAGGAGACTTCCTTTATTCTGCAAGCAATTCAAAATAAATATAACAATCTTAATTTCAAATGATAAAATTCTTCAAAATTTTGACCTTGAAAATGTGATCTGATAAAACCTAAAGCACCATTTACCCTCTGGACTATTACTGCTAAACATTTAATTTTTACCCAAATAAATGATCTAACATTTTAGAAACCATTTTCTTTTGAACAATAATAGCCATAAGATTCAGGTGGCTGGAGAATACAACAGATGGCTTACAATTAAATGGCGGTAGCCTTGAAGAACTTTGTACTTAGACAGTGGGGGTGAGGGAGTTATTTATTATATTAGTCATATACTATCCATTCTAAAAACAGGAGGTCATACCATTGCATAACACACTCACTGGACTATTTCTGTTGTCTGCAAAAAGGTGTGTTGAGCATTAGGACAATGACAAAAAAAAGCTTTTGTAAGTAGGCTAAGCTTCAGGAAACTGTTACCAAGAGGCCATAAAATAGATATATTGAATCTATGGAACCTTACCCCTATTTGCAGTTCTCATTGTTGGGATCTTCATGAATATTGTATGATTACTGCTTTTCACACAGTTCAAGGAAACAATCATGTGGCACCACTAAGACACTGAAGTTCAGAAACTTAAAAAAGAATTCTCAGAGGTGAGCATTGATAAAAGGGCTAGATGATAATGGGTGTTAGAGGCAGACCTATCTAGAAATGCTAGGTCAAGTCACCTCTGGTCATATGGTTAGAAAAAGATTATTAAGGGCACAACAAGAAGTCATTCTAAAACTTAATTTATCATTCTACAAAAGTATATGCACAGGTTCAAGATCATCAAGATTTAATTGAAAAACTCTTATGTTCTCATATGGCTTCTTATGTACAGAGTAGTGAATAAAAGCCACTCGATGCTCATTATTTGCCCAAACTGATTAACATCCTAGAGAATTTCATGAGATAGGTGCCTATGTAATTTTTTTCTAGCCATAATTATTTAAAAATATGTGATGATGGATAAAAATGTGATGACTTTTAGTAGTATAAATACTGCTGTTTGAATGGAAAATAATACAATGATTAATAAAGAAAATAATAATACAAAAACAAATCTATGTTTCACATATTCATAACTACAAACCTACTTTTGCCCCACCTTGTATGTGTGTGTGTCTATATATATATAATCTCCAACCTGCAAGGAGATATTTTTACTCATTTGATAACACAAAAGATTTCTATCAAGAGTAATTTTAGCCAAAACCGGTTTGGCTCAGTGGTAGAGCGTCAGTCTGTGGACTGAAAGGTCCCGGGTTCGATTCCGGTCAAGGGCATGTAATACCTGGGTTGTGGGCACACCCCCAGTAGGGGGTGTGCAAGAGGCAGCTGGTCGATGTTTCTCTCACATCGACGTTTCTAGCTCTCTATTTCTCTCCCTTCCTCTCTGTAAAAAAATCAATAAAATATATTTTAAAAAAGAGTTATTTTAATAAATTACTTTAAAATCTCATCTATAACAAATATAAATTTACAGAGTAGTATAATGTTAATGCTAGTTATTAATTATTGACCATGTTTGAGTAATGATTGATAATTATCATCATGAACTGAATGCTGATATTTGATTCAAACATATATTTGATTTCTTTAACACTATTTATATTTAGTAAATAAGGGAATCCTGAAATAGTTTACTTATTCAGAATAAGTAAATATTGCCAAAAATACTTGGCAATATCTTTCTCAAGGTCAGTTATTCAAGGTCAACATTCTTATAAGTGATAGGTCCTGCCCCACAGTGGTTTATATGTAGATAAAAAGGACATTTTAGATAAAAGATTACACTATGAAAGAAGACTATAAAAGGCTTATGATCAATTAGTTACATACAATATAATGTATATCACATAAATATTTAAACCTTTGCGTAGGGCAGCTCACTTTGATTTAAATATGATAAATTTAGTTTTATTTTAAGCTTGGAGCTTCAGGAGGATTTAGGGATGGGGATATATATGGTACACTCTGATTGCAAATGTGAAGATCTCTGTTAGGTTTTCTAATAAGTCTTTAACATATTCGGAGTCTACAATAAATGCAGCTTTTTATTATCCATTTTCCTATGAATACTAACATAAATTCTAAAAATGTAAGAACCCAAGCATGTGACTTTAGAGCTTCCTAAGTATTTGATGTATATGAATGGCTGTATCTTGGGAAAGACTGTTGCCTGTCTAAGGCAAGAAAATAAGACAATCAAGTAAGAGAGTAGTTAACTAATATACAATAGAAACAAGACTAGTTTCTATAATATACAGAGAAGTAGAAAAGAGTTTAAGAAAGATACTGAGGGCCGAAACCATTTGGCTCAGTGGATAGAGCATCAGTCTGCGGACTGAAAGATCCCAGGTTCGATTCCGGTCAAGGGCATGTACCTTGGTTGCGGGCACATCTCCGGTAGGGGGTGTGCAGGAGGCAGCTGGTCGATGTATCTCTCTCATTGATGTTTCTAGCTCTCTATCCCTCTCCCTTTTTTTGAGAAAAATCAATAAAATATATTAAAAAAATAAAAAGAAAGATACTGAGAAAGGGCTCAGAGAATCAACAAAAGAAAAGCACAAATGTAGCTCCAGAAAAATGACAGAGACCTTTTCATTGCCAATACTTTTGAGAGTATTTAGGTAGCTGAGTGATTTAGAACATAAAGTTTTAGAACATAAGTAAGGATGAAATAAGTCTTGTTTGGAGAACACGGAAGTTGAATTATGTGTAAAGTTTGAATGTAATCAAAAGATGTATCAGAATCTAAAACTCATCCAAGGAAATGTCAGAAGTAAAACATAAAGGCATAGAAGTACAAGGCATTAGTTAGGATGGGAAAGAGATTAATTTGAATAAAATATATAAGATGAGGTTCAAAAGGAAATTATTGCCTTACATATATTAAGTGATGAAGTAATAAAAATATGAATATTTGATTAAACAAGTAATCATTTAACAAATATAATAAATAAAAATTAGTAAATTATTTTAATAGCATAATTGGTAAAATATAATATTTTTCTAGTATAAAATACATATCAATTCATGTTTATTATTTATACAATTCAAAGATAAAATGATTCTTCCATAGAATCATTTTTATGCTGTCCTCAGTACTTCAGTAACTATTAATTAGTATTAATGGGAGTTGCTAAGGCATTGTGGAAATACACACTTTGATAACTTTCTTCTTTTAAATAACATAAATATGCAAAAATAAAATCTGCTGCCTTTAAAGCCATGTTTGAAGTTTCTATTTCATTAAAATCATCATGTTAAAATCCTTAGTATGCTTTAAAAATAGCAATACTCCAGCGACTTCAGCTTTGTTTGATCATAATTTGGCCAAATATGTATGAGATGGAATTTTTTGTTGCTTGATATTTATGGATGATATTTTCTAATGAGAAAAATGTTAGAATTTATGTAACAGGTATGTAAAAGATAATACAATGAGGGATAACTAAAGTATAAATTTAATTTTTAATGTAGACAAAATGTTATCCAAACTTATATTATTGTTAATATTTCATAATGCAAAGATTTGAAGTTATGTGAATCAGTTAATTTCATTTACATTTTTTTCACTATTCTGTATGTTTGATCACAAAAATGCAGTATAAATTGAACCATTGCTATAGCACAAAACAAGTAAAATTTAGCACAAATGGTTAACATAACTAATTCTTTGTAGACAATAAGCACATGCCTAAGAAGCAAAATAGAAAAACTGTATTCCTCTATGTAAAATTCTGTATTACAAATATTTTATGTATTCAAGTGCATATGTAAAATAAAATTTTTAATATAAATATAGAGAAATAACATACGTAACATATCTAATTAAGATGTGTATTTTCCATCTTTAGAGGTATCTTCTATACTAATAAAAGAGAAACATACAAATTGACTATCACTCAGCTACATCCACCAGCCAATCAGAGTGAGTATGCAAATTAACCCAACTAAAATGCCAGCTGCCACAGAGCTAGAGCAAGTAGGAGGCTTGGGTTGCCCCCCAAAATTGAGGAAGCCAAGCTTCCTGCCCCCACTGGCCTGCCCTGACCTCCACTCAAGGCTACAAAGTTTCAACAATAGAAGATAAATAAATCCCAACAAAGATGGCCACAGCCACAGAGCTGGAGCCAGCCAGAGGCTTGGGTTGACCCCAGTGATGGAGGAAGCCAAGCTTCCCTCCGCCCTGGCCAGCCCTGGCCTCTACTCAAGGCTAGAAAGTTTCAATTATAGATGATAAATAAATCCCAGATACCTGAATTCAGTCTGCCTTGGCCTATCCTTGGGTTGCTAGGGGAAGGCATGACTGGCTGCAAACCACCACAAGGCCTCTCGCCCAGGCTGCCCCATGCCCCAAGGGTACCCTCACCCTGATCTGGGATACCTTCAAAGCAAACCAGCTGGCCCCCACCCATGCACCAGGCTTCTATCCTATCTAATAAAAGAGTAATATGCAAATTGACTGTTACTCCAACCCACAAGTTGGCTACCTCCATATGATGAAAGATGATTGCCCCCATGTGGACACAAGATGGCCACCACAAGATGGCCAGCAGGCGAGGGCAGTTGGGAGGGACCAGGCCTGCAAGGGAGTGCAGTTTGGGGGTGATCAAGCATGCAGGGGAGGGCAATTAGGGGTGACCAGGCCAGCAGAGGAAGGAAGTTGGGGGCGACAGGGCCTGCAGGGAACAGCAGTTGGGGGAACCTAGGCCTGCAGGGGAGGGTAGTTGGGGTGATCAAGCCTGCAGTGGAGGGAAGTTAGGGGTGACCAGGGTGGCAGAGGAGGGAAGTTGGGGGCGACCTGACTGCAGGGAAGGGCAGTTGGGGGGAGAGGTACCAGGCCTGCGGGGGAGGACAGGTGAAGAGGACCAGGCCTGCAGGGGAGGGCAGTTGGGTGGGACCAGGCTTGCAGGGGAGGGCATTTGGGGGACTCAGGCTTACAGAGGAGGGTAGTTGTGGGGGTTGGGGGACCAGACAAGCAGGGAAGAGCAGTAAGGGGCAATGAAGCTGGCAAGGGAAGGCAGTTGGGGGGGGGGCAGTCCTGCAAAGGAGGGCAGTTGGGGGGGATGCGGCTGGCAGGGGAGGAAAGTTTGGAGTGACAGGGCTGGCAGGGGCGGGCAGTTAGTGGCAATCGGGCTGGCAGGGGAGCAGTTAGGCATTGATCAGGCTGGCAGGGGAATGGTTAGGGAGTCTAGCAGATAGAAGCAGTTAAGGGCAACCAAGAAGGCAGGAAGGCGAGCAGTTGGTAGCCAGCAGTCCTGGATTGTGAGAGGGATGTTCCAGATTGAAGAGGGTACCGGCTGGGCTGAGGGACACAACCCCCGTGCATGAATTTCATGCACTGGGCCTCTAGTGGAGTATATAATATCACATATATACATACATATGTGCAGGTTGTCAGAGAAATAAATTCTATATGACCAATGCAGATTTATAATCTTAACAAATACAATAATGTAGTAGAAAAAGTCATCTTTTGTACTGAGCAAATAACCAACACTTAATATGTTTGCATTAGTTAAGTGGTAGCAGGGATAAAAATAATTTATATTTAAGTTATTAGTGGAAATATTTTTAAATATGGAACTTTAAAAGTTCAAAGGGAAAATCAAGGTAACTATCACTTTTAACATATAAGTTGAATGATATTCACAAAGAACTAGAAGGAAAAGGACTTCAAAGGTCTCATAAGCAGAAAGAAGTCAAAGAAGGTCAATCTTGAAACAACTGCTGGAGGGGATCAGAGACATAATAAACTTAAACTTCATAATTACACCAAAAAATTAAAGGAATGAAAGTGGCCTACATCAAGTCAAAGCGCCAAAGTGGCAGAATCATGAGACACAATAACAAAATGTATCTGGACCTAGTGATCAGAATTCATATTAAAATATGATTAAAGAAAAACTAGCCTTTATCAATATACTATCAAGAAAGTCCTAGATATAATTCCAAGTAAATAGTAAATGACAAGAAACAGGAAAGATGACTTCCTGAGACATGGAGAATTAAAAACCTCTTGAGATAAAGAAATAAAATTCTAAGTTCGAAATGTAAAAACATAATAGATTAACACAATGTTGACTTTTCATTGACATTCTATATATTTTTCCTGCCATATAATCATGACCTTCTAATAAGTCCAATATGTATTTTTATTACATAGAAGTTCTCTAAAATGGCATATTTAATATTAGGTTACTTCAAGTGTTTTGGATTTTTATGGGTTACCTAATTACGAATGTCACTGAATTTAAACTATTTTTTTTTAAATCACAAATTACTTGTATTGTGTGCAGTTTAATTCCCCACAGTTCTTTTTCTGGTCTAGCAATAAGATAGAATAGAAATATTAATCAAGCAAAAAAGTAAACATTAGAAGCAGACTCACAAGTAATTTCAATAATAATGCTTAGTAGATAATGATTTTAAAATAATACAAATCAATATATTAAAGAATAGCATTGATTCAAACCATTTAAAACAAAACTCAATAGAATTAAAGGGCAGGAGATGGGGAAATCCAAAATCAATATAGGAGATTTTAGCACTTTTCAGGTAGTAATGGAAAATTGGTTAGAATGTAGAAGATAAGACAAATAACAATAAGATTTAGACTAACCAGCATACCCTGAACAGTGCTCCCACAAATGGCAGAACATGCATTCTTCCCAAGCACACATAAAATATTTTACAAAAACTGACTACATTTTGTACCAAACAAGGGAATTTAAAAATTAGAAATCAATAATCAATGGTAATTGATCAAATTGTTGAGAAAGTAAAATAACAAAAAATTGAATTAAGATATATACAAACACTTTAATGTAAAACAGCATATTTCTATATATGACTCAAAGAAGAAATCTCAAAGAAAAATACAAAATATTTTGTACTGAAATATAATGAAGATATGATATATAAAAACATCTGGAATACAATAAAAACAAATAGGAAAATATTTGGCTTTAAATACCTATTACCTAAAAAGAATGGATAAAAATCAATTATTAAAGGTTGAATGTCAAATATGAAAATGAACAAGAAATCTATCAAAGAAAGTAGAATACTAATATACAAAATAACAGAAATCAATAAAAATGCAAAACATGTTCAATAGATAAAATTCACAAAAAGTTAAATTCTTTAGAAATATTAAAATTGATAAACTCCTAGCAAGATTGGATTAAGTAGAAAGAGATAAAACAAATGTCTAATATTAGTAATAAAAAAGTAGACTCCACCACCAATCATACCCATATGAAAACCATAATAGAATAACATAATCATAACTTTTTGCAAATAAATTTTAATTTAAATGAAATGGGAAAATTCCTTGAAGTCCAGAATTTACTTAAGCTATAGACAAATAAAAACTAAACAAAAGCCAGACAAGTAAAATAGCATCAGCAAAACAAGTTTAATTTTCAAATATGAACCATGAGGAGACAGAGATTAATGTATAAGTATTTAAAAATTGTAAATATCAAAAAACTAAAATGGCTTTTCTTTGGCTGGTATGCTCAAGAGCAAGTGATAAAATTAAATGTTAACACTACAAGAAACACTAGCCAGCAGGAAGAATATTACTGGCTGTAATAAAATGACTCATTCTCTTACTGATTAAGTGTGTGGCTTGAAGGACCCATGGAGTGCTTCTTATAGGTTCTGTAGCGATTGGGGAGAATTATTATGGTTATGTGTCCTTATGTTTCCGGGAATAAATTGATCACTGCCAGACCTAAATAACAAGTTAATCCGACAGTGTTATATCAATGACAAATCTATCCCAGAATCACAATTTATTCTTCTCTTTCCCATTTAAAAAAGCAGAATGAAAATTATGTAGGCTAGTTTGTTAAACTGTAAATGCTCAGCTTCAACAGAGCCTGGTACAAAACAGACAAATAAGCACCACTCCCACAAGCTCCTCCTTCCTCCCCGTTTATCCTTTGTCCCCATTAGCAGAGTTGCATCCCTGTCTCTTCTCTGAAACTGCTGAACAATGAATGCTGCAAGAACACTCACCCAGCCAATAGGCAAGAAATATTTTGAAACAGTTATATTTGGTATCCTTCTTCTCATTGCTACTCAACAGGCAGAAGGATTTGGGCATTTAATTTTTTGGTAGAGTTTTTAAATGACCACTTTGAATAATTATATTAACAAAATCTCACTTTTTATAACATTTTATGCTTTGCAAGTACTCTACCAACTTTCTTTCATTTGCTTTTTGTCACATTCCGGTAGAAAAAGAATTGATTTTGAAGTTTGGAGAGAGTAACACATGTAGAGACTTGCATAAGCTCTTTTGAAAATACTAACAAAAGAAGAGTATGAATTCACTTCTTTACTCTTTCCATGATAATACCTTGTTACTCATAACAAGAAATGTTAGGGGCATTTGAAATAATGTTTCTTGAAAATAATCTCAATAGAATGTTGCTCTGGAAACATTATTTGCAAACAGATTACTGCACAATGTGTCTTTCAATAGACAATTGCTTAATAAATCATAATTAATAAATCTTTATATTAAATGTCTGTTGTCTGTGGCTTCTATCTCTTGATTATACCCAGATTGCTAGGTCTCCTAATTCACATAGCATGAATAAATTAAACTTGAATAATGAGAGTGATCCAGGGCACTTGTTTAAATTAAAAAATACAGGGTTGTTGTTTTTTTTCTCATAAATTCATAGCTTTCTCTCTCCTATGCATTCTAGAATTATCATCTACATATCCATACAAGGCATACTAATGGGTTCTCATAACCTTAGAGCAAATATCTTGTTTGATATTAACATCTGTTTAAACTTAGGCATCTATTCAGTTGTACACTTCCAAGAAATTCTAAGTTCCTTTTTTCTGTCTTACTTTTCTATTCCAGAGGAAATATGCAACAAATATTTGTGGGCAGCATACATAGTGGGCTATGGATCTCTGCTCTGTATGCCTAGGTGAATCTTGTAATAGCTACACACAAAAAGATCAAAACTACAGGAAAAAAGTTGTAGATTCTCATTAACTACTCAAAGAATATTCCTAATTATTGAACATATTAATAATTCAAAAGAGAGTAAAAATATTCCAAGTTTATTTATTTATTTATTTTGCTCAACATGACACTATACATTTTATTCTTAAAATAGATATTTTTATTTAAAGGCATATTTTTTCCTTCAAGTCTCAAAATCATACACACACTTAAAAGTACCTAAGGAAAAGCCAATGCTAAATTACAAATGTGTTAAATAAGTGTGCACATTTAGTTGTTTCTTTGTTTCTGTGAGCTTACTGATTATTTAAAAATCAAACAACTTAAATTATTTAGCAAATATCCATTTGAAATACAATACTATTTGATTGCTAAGAATAAAGAAGCCATTGGACTCATTAAGTTATTTGAAATATTTTGAAGATTAAAGGTTATTAAAACAACTTAAATTAGAGTGCATTTTTGTTATTTATTTATAATATTTATTTAATAATTGTGAAAATTAGTATTTCCCTTTTAAATGCTATTTACTGAATTTGAAATCTTCACATTAAAAAGAAATAGAAACTTCATTATTCCCTAATAATAATAATCCTTTCCTTCTTTTTAATTTTTCAGGATAACAGTATTGTTTTGTAAAGATTTTAATCAAACCTGCATGCATAATATTCATGTCTGACACCAATAAGAAATGGTAATACCTAACTCTACAATTGAACTATCTACTCTCTACTATGAATTATCAAGCTGACAATCAATGTTTTAGATGTAGAAATTATTAATTTGGTGCCTAGAAGAAGTCCAATCAAATTTAAGCTATATACATAAAGTTAAAATACTTCAGGATTTCATTAAATAGTTAAATGTTTGTGGTGAATAACTTTTATTCTATCTTCATGAATGGAGTACAATATTTTTGAGTGCTGCATTTAAGTTATATAGTTTAACAAGTTATATGAGTCTAATATGTAGACTAATTTTCTTGCTTAGAAAATTTCATATGAAAAATTATAATGGAGCCCTTGCCGGTTTGTTTGAGTGGTTAGTGTCAGCCCATGGACTGAAGGGTCACGGGTTCCATTCCGGTCAAAGGCACATACCTTGGAGTGAAGGAAGCAACCAATCCATGTGTCCTGACTGGGGATCAAACCAGGGTCCTCTAGGTTCATGGGTTGATGCTCAACCACTGAGCAACACCGGCCAGGACCTGGTTTAATGTTTTGCATTTGCCTTTTATTCTGCCTATAAAGTTCTTTCTCCAGATCTACTTGAGCTTATGCAATCACTTCCTTCAGATATTTGCTCAAATACTGCTTTCTCAGTAAAGTTTCCCCTAATTACCTTATTTATGGGAGGGGGGGAGCAATGGTATATGTACAAAGATAATAATTTAATTTTAAAAATTAAAAAAATAAAATAAAAAATAAAGTACAGTCCTTCTCTTTGTTACACCCTATTCTAATTCCCTGATATATTTTTCTCCATAACATTTCTCCTGATCCAATATACTTTGTGCTTGTGTGTATATATGTGCATATGTGTATGCGTATAAGTGTTAAGGTTACTAGATAAAAACCAGAATTCCAGTTAAATTTGATTTTCAGATATAAATCTGAATTTATTTATTTTCAAATAAAACATGATTTGATGTTTTTCAGAAATTCACTTTTAATTGTGCCTTTGAATAGGTAATGGAGCATACATTTAAAATGCAATATATCATACATCATTCAAACATGCAATATTTTGGACATATAAATGCTATTTATCTGAAATTAAAATTTAACTGGGTGTTTTATATATATATATATATATATATATATATATATATATATATATATATATATATATATATTTATCCATTGGAAATGTGTGTGTGTGTGTGTGTGAACATGTGTGTGTCCTCAACTAGAATGCAATCTCTATTAGGGAATTTTTGCTGTTTTGTTCACTCATGTAGAGGAGCAAATAAATAGAGGTGCTAAATAGCACACATTTAAAAGTAAATTTAGTTGCCTGACTCTTTATAGCCTAAGTTTTATCATCTGCTGAATTAGCACAATAGTATTTACCTTTAGATATTTGGTGAGGTTTAAAAGAAATAGTTAATGTCAATAATTTTGAGTAGTTTCCAGCAAAGTAGTAACTATATGTTTTTCCATGCCACATTTAGCCTGTTGAAAGAAAAGTTTTGATGATTGTTCATTCACTTGCATTTGTTATCATTATAGTTATTATTATTGCTATTGTTTTTAATCCCAACAATAGCTGCTGGATATTCAAAGTGAAGAATTTTCAAGCTGTTGAAGTTTTTTCTATGACAAATGTCATTAACTGCTTTCCCTAGGATTAAGTTCAAAAGAGATTCACTTTGCTTCCAAAAGATATATTCAGTGTCTATTCAATCCAATTGAAGCTCAACAACATTTTTTGACTTTTTTTCAAAGGATATAAAAATAACAGCTCTCTTTTCTTTCCTCATTTTGGAAGGCACAAAAGAAAGTGCACCAAATAATTCTATGAAGGTTTGGATGGAACCTATAAAGTGACCATTTCAAATGTTATTCCCCATTTTCAAATAGAAGTGTCATATACAGGAAGAGCATATCGGTAGAGGAAAGTGCTTAAAAAGTAATTTCTAGACAGTTTTTAAATAGCACCATTTCAAAACTTAAAATTTCCTGTTTTCTGAAATAGGCCTGATAGGACGTGAACACATCAAATGCACGTTAATGCATTGAGTGCGGCCTCTGTCCACAAGGAGACTCATGTAGCAGCTGAGAGTGCTTTGATGGGCAGGGTACTTTGGTGACCAGGATGCCCTCTCCTCTTCCCTAATAATATAGAGCCACAGGCTTTCAGTACATGCATCAGACACTGGTGCTTTTCTCAGACCGCTATCATGACTTCTTCAGAATCCAGGTTTGCCTAAGTTTAAGCCATAGACTCATGCTTTAAAACATGGTTATAAATTGATTATTTCCTATAATTTATAGTACGTTTCAAATTTCTCTGAGAAACTTACCATTTGAAAAGACACTTTAGTAAATATTCTTATGACTGACAAATATTTGGGGATATTACAAAACCTCCCTAACTTACTTGCTTTGTAAATTTTAACATTCACAAAATTATTTTATGTAAGTGGAGAATACCTGGTAAACAGCAGGTAGAATTAAAGCCACACATTAGTTGAAATTCTGTTTTAATTACATCATTATAATCTTAAAGAGATATTTGATGTCCCATATGGTAACACCCACTGTCAATAGTATTCTATTCAACAAAGGATACATAGGTAAAAAGGAATATACTATTACTAAGATTTATGTTTTCATTTTGACAAGTACACTTACATATCAGAATCCCCATGGTTCCCACTGGGCATCAGAATAAGCATACGCTTGAATTTTAATAGGCATGCCTAGAGAAGTTCTATTTCTGACTTTGCAAGACTGTTCTCTTTAGTAGAAGCAAATTATTAAGGCACAGGAATTATGAACATGGACTCTAGAGTGAGACTCCTGTTAGCCACTTTCTACTCATGTAATCCTGTAAAAATGACTCATTTCAAAGCTAAAATTCATTAATTTAATTAATAGGGAACTGTAATAGTACCAGACTCAAAGACCTTTTGTGATGATATAATAACACAATTCATATAAGGAACTTGAGCTGACCTTTTTATAGAGTATTATATAATGCACTAGAGGGCCACTGCACGAAATTCATGCAAGGGACTAGGAGGGGGTTCCTCAGTGCAGGCTGCACCCTCTCCAATCCAGGACCCCTCAGGGGATTTCCAACTGTCTCTTGCAATCCGCAACTGCTGGCTCCGAAATGTTTGCCTGCTTGCCTGACTGCCCCTAACCGCCTCTGCCTTGCCTCACACTCAGGTCCCAGGATTCCCTTCTCTGGCCGGCTGCAGGCACCCAGGACATGCCTTGTGGTCAGGGCTTGCCATAGCGACTGGTCATCCCTGGTCGTTCCACTGTTAAGGTCAATTTGCATATTACCCTTTTATTATATAGGACTGACTTCTTAAAACCAGTTTATCAATAAAGTTACTGATTACCTAATAGTTCCTAATTCTTTTTTAACTAAAGCAGAGATCTAATAAATAATTCTACTCAATATATTAGTAGCTGCCTATCTAAGTGAAGGAAAGACAGTATCTACTCAATATATTAGTAGCTGCCTATCTAAGTGAAGGAAAGACAGTATCATTTTTTAAGAATATGAGTATTTGAGTGATAAGGTTTAAAATCCTGACACCAAAATTACCTTGTGATCTTGTCCATTTTACACATATTTAGATATTGCTCTATTCCTTTGGTCAACCCACTCTGCAATTAAGCATACCTGTAGGGGGATAACTGAGTTTTATGTAGTTAGGAAACAGATTAAATGTAGTTTATAGAATGGCCCTATATTGAAAACTTCACTATGAAATTGGCATATACTCCTCTCCCCAAAACCTTGTAAAAGAGAGAGGGTATAACTAATTGTTAGTTCTAGTTTACAAATGAAGATAAAAAAATATATTGAGGTATGAAAGAAATTAAAATCAAAGAGTTTAATTTTAAGCAAAGTATTCCTGTTTTGGGACTATTGGGTCTACACACACATACACACAAACATATTCAAAACAAGGGGATAATAAGTATGTGGTAGTAGGTAACCAATAGTCTCAATCTTATCTATTCACACATTGGATTTTTAATTATTAACAAACTCTGTCCTCATAGTCATCACTATGCCGTCAGTAAAAATTCTACAAGAGACTTGTCCATCAACCTGAAGCCAAAATCTCAAATTTAAGATATTCAAACCATCCCAAGTCTTTTCAAATTTTCATTTTTATATTTTATTGTCAAAGTCAGCTTTACAAAGACTCATTAATTTGACCATGTAAAGGAGTTGACAATTAGGAAATAAAATACACAGGGCTACTTGCACACACATAGAGAAAGACATATACTACAGCTTGCTTTAATCTTTCAGCCTGGTATCTATATAGATAAATAATTCTGAAAGAGGGTTCAACAGAAACTATTCTCCCAAGATCTTGAGACACTCCCAAAGATAGTCAAATACTGTTTCTGGCTGCCTATGTATAGCTCCTTTAACTGCAAGTCACATCATGAAAATCTTGATTCTCTCACACTCAGTACACATGCTGTGAAAATCAGAAGTTTCTCAAACCTCAATTTTCAACCCAGAAGGATTAGGACAAACAAATTTGAAGAGATCAGAATGCAAAATAAGTAGAACTCTATCTGAGAGAAGCTTACCAGAGATCCCAGAGAGTGACTGAAGAGCTAGCAAAACAAAGGGGCTCTGTAGTTACCTTGACGTGCATGCAGATGATATCCCGGAATCTTCATAACCTGTTTTCAGTGCCCATCTCTTCACCACCACTGTCAAACAACAGAATCCTATTAGGAGGCATAATGTTGTTCATCTCTTGGTTAAGAAAGTCTCTGCCCAATCATCTACTCAAGTTAACAATTGCCTTTACAAATGAAAACTAATGCATGAAGAGATACTGAGTTCAGAGTAACCTATTGAGAGTCAATAGTCTCCCACTAGTTTTAACACCCATGGATTTTTTTTTTTAACCAAATAATTCTTCTTTACTAGGTAGTGTTAAAAAGAAAAATATCTGAAACTTCTTTTTTAATTACGTATTTATTCACTTGTTTATATCTGTATGTATTAAGAGCTTTATTTTATTCCACGGGCTATATATATTGCTAACTTTATTCTGGTGTTCAAATGTGTCAGATTTTTCCAGTGGAGGTCTCTCTAAGTAGTTTTCTGTGTCAGTTTGACAAGTCCCTATAATTTATTTTTATTATTTTTTTTAATTTATAAGATTTTAAAATTGATTAGTTTAGAGAGTCAAGGCAGAGGGAGAGAACATCAATGTGAGGGCAAAACAATGTGAGGGCATTTGGCTATCTCCTGCATACCCCCTACCTGGGATTGAGCCCAGGGAATGTGCACAACCAGGGTGCGTGCCGGGGCCCTGACCAGGATTCATACCAGCAACTTTAACATGCACAGGAGGATATCCAACCAACATGAGCCACACTAGCCAGAGCAACAAGTCCCTATAATTTTCTTACTTTTGGAAAAGATGGTATTCTGCTCTCATGTTATATTTTTATTTTCTGTACCTCTGCCCTGAAATTAGCCATTCATCCAAGAAGCAATAGATTCTTATAGTTGAAAATAATATAATTCCATTGAGCCCCTGACTCTCTCCCATATATTATAATATATTAATAGTTATATATCATCTATTATAATATCTTATTATATATATCTCTCATTATATGTATTATAATATTAACATTATAATATAATATTATATTAATATTATAATATATGTGATCTAAGTTTCTTGGTGTTTGATAAGTTTCAAAAGAAACTAGGTGGAATCCTGCAGTAATGGATTATAAATGAATGCATCAACATGAGAACTCATGATTTTATAAATAGGTTGATGGGTAATATTAAAATAAACACCCCAAATAATTAAAAAAATAAACACAATAAATATATTTAAACTATTAATTAGCTAGACATGTCATTATTTTAACAAGTTTAAAAATTATAATAATGGGGAAATAACAGAAGAGACAAACAGAACCACTAAATTTAAAATAACAAAAAGAAGGTTTGTTTAAAAAACATACAATCATTTTCTAAAGTTTTGAGTGTCTAAGAAATTTTGTCCTTTACTAGATTGTTAGTGCTTTGGTAATGATGCATTTATTCCTCAAATTTAAAAAATCTATATTTATACTATTTTCTATTATAATAAAAATTGTTTTTGTTATATAAGTACTCAATCTTAACTAGGAGTTGGTGCTCCTTCAAATAGTATTACATCGATGTTTAGAGGGGCCTGCTTCACAAAGTACTGTCTGATAATGTTTTTCAATCAACAAAGCCCTTGAAACTGTTCAGCTTGTTAGGCATTTGCTATAGAAGAGTGCATCCATTTTTGAAAACAAGATGCAGGGAAACACTGTCCTCATTTTCTCCAGTATTCAGTTTGTTCAAAGGACTGAAGCCATTTTAAGAGGTGCTAAAGATATGCATGCATAAGGCTTGATCCTGCTAACAATGAAGATGTATAATGAGCATTTTTTATTTGAACTGAAGAGTTTCAAAAGGATGCAAATTAGTATCTTACTTAAAAAAGATAAAAACCCCATCAAGTTAAACAGCAATTTTTTTTTCCAGATTCTAAGTTTATCATGAGCATTTTAAAAACAACTTGTGTTTACTACATTTGCCTAGGGTATACTGCAATCCTTTCATTTCTCCAATGAGAGAGTGCTTCAAAGATATCAAGGACACTCACAACTCTTAATAAAGTGTACAAGTGAAGGAGAGGGTCATGGTAATAACTGGGAGATGTCAACTGAGAAAACAGAATATAAATTCAACTGTCAACATTAAGAACAAGGAGATGTCAATCATATCCATCTTTATTAGTTTCCTATTGCTGTGGAACAAATTACCACAAATTTACTGACTTAAAACAACTCATCAGTCCTCATCTAGTTCTGTAGGTGAGAGGTCTAGGCAGGCTCTGCTGGGCTCTCTGCTTAGGCTGTCCCAAAGCCAAGAAGTCAGCCGAGCAGAGATCTTATCTGGATACTTTGGGGAAGAATTCATTTCCAAGCTCCTTCCCAATTATGTCAGAATTCAGTTTCTTACAGTTATAGGACTAAGAAGGAACAGAAGAAAAAGAAATCACTACATCTCTCTCTAAAAAGATAGGATAGTGATGAGGAGCACACACCCCAAAAATATGCCTCTTTGGCATATTAATTATATTGAGGTGATTATTTTTAATAAATGGCAGACACAAAAGCTCAAAATGGAGGAAGTGTTACCCTATGGCAATTTGCATTTGTAAAAGAAATCTCCATTTGTAAGTCTGTCTTCCTCTCCATACCAGGAAGAGGATGATCAAATTTCTAAGGCTCTTAACAATGAAGAAGACATAGATTTATGTGCCCCTCCAGCATAGCACAGGGTGAATTTGAGTGAGGCGGTGAAGGAGTTAGAAAAGACAAGCAAGGGAAGAAAGCTGGGTCTGGGTAGGATGCTGTCCTCTCTGGTGGAGAGGCAGCGCAACAGCCTATGAGCTGTCTCTTTATTTTATAGCCAGATTCCACAAGTCAAAGTAAGGATATGGTTACAACATTCTCGTAGGTTTTGAATCTACTCAATTATATGCACTTGAACTCTATCAAGCCCACAACACTCAGGAATGTGGGACCATGTGTTCGGACCATAAGTTCAAGCTTACAACTATAGCTGTTGGCTATAATTGTGCTGGGAGGGCTCTGCCCTCCAAGCTGGAACTTGCACGTGGCCATGAGAGAACTGAGCCTTCTCATTAGTCTGAGGCTTGAACCTGTCCAAACACTGTAGCCACTCTCCACAGATTTAAATCTGAATAACAACCATACCCATGTTTACTGAGTTTTTCCTGGTAACTTCATATAATTGGCCTCCAAACCCCCTCAACATATCCCTTTAGTCTTTAGCTGGAGATGGTGTTTAAGGAGGTGGCTTGGGCCATTTAGGAGAGCAACTCAATTTTACTGGGAATGTTTACAGGTAAACAGGAAGTACACGTGTTATTAAACTTGTTTGTTTTTCTCCTGTTAATCTGTCTTTTATTATGGGGGCAGGAGGACTTGTGGAGGGTGGGAGGAGGTGGAGAGTTGGGGTTTGCATTGTTACCTGTGGAAGTGGGGAATCCCCTTCCCCACTGAGTGGTGGAGGTGGGGCCTTGACGAAAATGAATTAATTATCTGAGATCACACGGGAAAGTGAGTGATTTTTATTTGTATGGATGCACATCCCTGGGTTTCCATTTCCCTTAATACACTCCTGGAAGAAGAGCAGCTGAGGATTCAGCAGAATTCAACGCCAGAGTCCAGAGCTTTCATTCCATGTTGGAATTGGGTCCGGTTTAGCATTTGGCTAGTTGCAGTCCATCAATCTATTTATTGTGTGGGGTCCGCATGGCTGTGGGCCCTGTGGGCAAATGGAAGAGCACCAAGAGAGCACTGGGAGCACAAACCAAGAATGCAAGACAAGAGAGATCAAGAGGGCAAAGAGAGTAAGTTCCCTTATTTACGGACTAAAGTATCCCATATCTTCATGTGCTTGCAGTTGCCATACTACTCTGGCCAATGACCTGGTCCCAGGTGTGACTGATACAAAACCACCTTCCCTATTTCACCCAGACTTTACTGGGCATGCGTCTGTCTATACTTCTCCTGGCCAGTCCCTTCCCTCAGAGATCTGTGGGGAATAGACCAGTGGCTCCCTGGGGAAATGAGAAACTGCAGCTGCACAAATGAATATTTTATTTGCCTTCCCTCTACTCCTTTCCTGTTATTAATAACTAGGCTAATTACAATGGTGTCAGTATCAGCCAGCAACATATAAGGGTAGAGGGGAAATTATTATTCCTCTACTACAATAGAAATTTCATATTTCTCCCTTGTTCTCCCATCCTGACTTTCTCTCCCACATATTCTCCTTTGTCACCTCTGAATAAATAATATTCAGCAACTTTCCCTAATGTGAGGGGTAAAACTATAAACCCACGTTCCAGTCCAGGTATCTCCTGGATTGGATTCCAATCCAGAGGGAGGCACATAGGGAGTGGCTATAATAGAAATGCCTGCTGCTCCTATATACCATTACTATTTTTAGTGACACCACCCAAGCATAATTTCAGGAGTTGATAAAAATGAAATAACTTTCCACAAAGCTACCATTAGAGAATGTTATCTTAAAAGAGGCACTAATTGCCGAAACTGGTTTGGCTCAGTGGATGGAGCGTCGGCCAGCGGACTGAAAGGTCCTGGGTTCGATTCTTGGTCAAGGGCATGTACCTTGGTTGTGGGCACATCCCCAGTAAGGGGTGTGCAAGAGGCAGCTGATCGATGATTCTCTCATTGATGTTTCTAACTCTCTATCCCTCTCTCTTCCTCTCTATAAAAAAATCAATAAAATATATATATTTTAAAAAGAGGCACTAATTAACACACAAAATCAGGGACAGCTTTTTGTCTTTCCTCTGAATTACAGAACTGGTGAAAAATTCTGTATTTAGTATTATTCTTATTGTATGTTTTTATAGACAAAACTATAGACCACTGCTAAACTCATTTTGGAAAGCTGACATACTCACAAATTATCAATGACATGTATTTACACTCTAAGTATTTTTTTTTAAATATTGAGTTTATTATAGACACTTAAAAATTTACACTTTGCTATATAATCATCTTCTATAATAATAAAAGCATAATATGCTAATTAGACCAGATGACCTTCTGGACGAAGCCTGGTCCCAGGTGCCAGAGGGAAGTGGTGCTGGCAGCCAGGGAAAGGAAGGCCTACTCTTACATGAATTTCATGCATCGGGCCTCTAGTCCATATATATTTTTAAAAGTTCCCATCTTCTCTTGGTTTGGCTGGGGTTTAAAAGAAGCACAATGTTTCACATTTCATTCTTTGGGTGTCTACTAACTTCAACATTAAAAAGTTTACCAAATTCAACATTCTCATGTTTATGTACTCAAGACCAAGATATTTTTTTCTCTTTTTAATGTGAAATAAAGTTTTGTGTTTTTTTTTTCTCATGGGGTAATAATGCAGTAGCAAATCTCACCCTCTGAGGAAACCCTTAGAGGTTTCATCTTCATTACTCTGCAGCAATCACTTGCTTATTAAAGAGATGAGGTCACAAGGTTTTCCTGAGTCTAACTCTCAGTGGAACCAATTAGGAAATACCTATAAATTATGTGAAAATCAAATAAAATACCTATGCATGAAAAAAATCCTATCTAATAAAATAGACCAAATATGCAAATAGAACAAATGGCAAAACAACCAGAAGAACTAAACAACTGAACAACTGGTCACTATGCAGTGTGCTGACCACCAGGGGCCATGTGCGGGCATTGGCCATGGCGGGATGGTGGAGCAGGTGAGCAGGGGCGCCAGACCAAGGCGGGGCACCAGTCACTGTCACTGGGGCCAGCCTCTGGTGGTTACTGACAATTCTTTGTTTTTGTGCACCATGGTCCCACCCTGCATTCATACCTGCTGCCAGTGCTAGTCCTGCTCACTCCCGCTCCTGGTGCCAGAGCTGCTGCTCGCACCCACTGCTGGTGCTCGGTGCCAGTCTGATCACTTGGCACCATCAGCAAGTGTGAGTAGCAGCTGACAGCCCCAATTGTCCCTGAGGCTTCTCCACCTCCCCCTGCTCCTCAGGGGCAATTGGGGCAGCAGCCACTGCTTGCACCTGCTGAAGGTGCTGGCCTCAATTGCTCTGCCCTGTCAGATTGGGGCTGGCACCATCAGCCTGTGGAAGTGGCAGCAGTGGGAACAGAGCTGCCAGCAGACAGGGGACCAGGGGCCACAGCAGGAGGGGCCGAGGGGGGGCATGGAGGATGAGTCAAAACCCACTCCTGTGCCTACTGCAGCCTCATGGCCCATAGTTCCTTTTAAGATGCACAAATTTCTGCACTGGGCCACTAGCAAATTAATAAAAGATCTGCCCTGGCCTGTGTGGCTCAGTTGGTTGGGCATCATCCTGTGCACCAAAAGGATACCAGTTCAATTCTCTGTCAGAGAACATGCCTGCCTTAAGGGCTCAATCCCCCATAGAGGGTGTTTAGGAGGCAGCCAATTGATGTTTTGCTCTCACATAAATGTTTCTCCCTCTCTCTCCCTTCCTCTATATTTAAAAAACCAATACAAATAATTAAAAAATTAATAAAAGATCCTTTTACTAGAAATTAGAAAGCATCCATGGAAGGATCTACTAGTATACCAGGTAGACACTTACTTCTGCAGTTCTTAATGGGTCTTTGGCTAGTTCTCCAAGCTCCAGATCTGACATTTGTGCTAATCCTGCCTTGTCACACTTGTAGATACAGATTACAGTCTCTCTCTGACTTCATGCTGCCCTGAGTATCAGATTCAGGTTAACATTCAATTTGCCAGGATTCTATCCCTGATCACATTTCTCACCTCAATATTTCCCCTGAAGGATTCCCATTTTGACCAAACCCAACATTTTTTACACTGGAGAAGGGAAAAGCAGAAGCCATTATGTTGTAACAAATCTATCACTGACAGGTCACTTAAAATACAAAGGGATTTTTGAAGGAGGAAATTTTAGAAATGCTAATTATAGCCACATTTGTAGAATTTTTAATAAGAAAAGTTTGATTAAAAATAGTCACAGCTTGGAGCCATAAAAGGAAGAAGCAGTGCCTAATAAATCTGACAATTTTTAAAGACATAACAGAGTCAAAAGGAGGAATCTGAAGACTAATTTGCCTCTGGTTTGAGAGTAACTCAACACAGTATAGCTCACAGAAGACTAATTTAGGGGGTCAGGAAGTGTGGCATCATGGAGTGAGCACTGAAAATAATCTAGGAAATTTTAGATGGTAAAGGACTTCAGGCAGACAAAAATGCTTTGAAATGAACAGTGTCTGAGAAAAATGCCCCTCCTATAGATATCTAGTTTTAGGGAACTGAATTGTTAGTGACCGAGCAGAAGGAATATGGATGAAATTAAAAAGAAAAAAAAAAGAAAAAAAGAAAATTAAGAAGATATTCAACTATTGATTAATTCATAAAAAATAAAATAAAACCAAATAGTTTGACTAGATTAAAACATTAGGTGACAGCATGGTTATCATTGTTTAAAATACATATGTAACTTGTACACAACAATTGTAAGGTAATATAATAAGGATATGGCTAAACAGAAATAAAGAAAAATATTACTTATACATTCTGGCAAAGTTGTCAGTGGAGGACTGAAAAGTTATTAAACAGTTAGAATATTAAGACCTTGTTTAGAGGCTTCCAGTCAAGATAGAGAAGTAGGTAAACGCTGTACACAACTACTCCCATAACCACTTCAAAATTACCACTAGCCAAAACTGGTTTGTCTCAATGGATAGAGCGTCAGCCTGTGGACTGAAAGGTCCCAGGTTCGATTTTGGTCAAGGGCATGTACTTTGGTTGCAAGCACATCCCCAGTAAGGAGTGTGCAAGAGGCAGCTGATCGATGCTTCTCTTTCGATGTTTCTAACTCTCTATCCCTCTCTCTTCCTCTCTGTTAAAAAATCAATAAAATATATTTTTTAAAAATTACCACTAAACTACAGAACAACTATTATCTGGCACCACCTAAAACATAGCTGAACTGAAGTTCTATAACAAAGGATAAAGAAGAGGCCATATCTACTCTAAAAGGAGGGACCAAGGCTGCTCCTATACCCATGTGTGGTGGTTAAAAATCAGGCAGGAAATCTTAGGTATGTAGGGCCTCCCTGAAGAGAGGGGATTCCAGATCCACAGAAGACATCCCAGCCCAGGATTCCAGAGCTGGGAAGAGAGGCGCTCATTACTTCTGGCTATGAAAACCAGAAGACTGTGGATGAGTGATACAGGGCTTTTGGAACCCCAGGCACTCCTCTTAAAGGTCTTGCACTGGAACCTGGTAGTAACAGACTCACTCACTCTTGAGATCCAGTGCTGTGGAAAAACACATGGACACTTAGGGAGGAACTGAACTGTCTGGCTTCAGGTTGAGGGCTGGAGGAGCCATTGTTCCTTTACTGAGCCCTTGCCCTGAAGGTGTAGACTGGCACTATAATCTCAGTTTCAATCAACCTGGATAACACTATTCTCCTGGCCTAGTGATTCTCTGAGACCCAGTCACACAACTTGCCCACTCAAGCCAGTTCCGGTGCATACAGGCAGTCTCTCTTGGCTCATACTGTCTTTTGTAAAGTCTCTCAAATGTACAAACCCCAAACAAGCAGCATTTAGCCTTGGTCTACCCCATATCTCTTGCTGAGCAGCCCCAGCAGCAACTAGCCTCAGTTTCCAACTTGCCTTCTCTCAGGGATCTCCAAACCTAGCACAACTGAGCACCATCTGCAGATCATGTTGTAGCTCATACCTGGTGGCTCTGAGCAAGGCACAGAAACAGCTGACCATAGTATGCACCTCCCTAGAGGCCCTAGAACCAACATACCACACCAGAGGACCACATAACCACTATCACAAACAACACACTCAAAGAGCAGACTTGGCAGGCATCATAGCCCTGCTGAAGTGAATCCTGCTATATAGGGTAAGCCCTGCACAATAACTCCTCTATAGCAGTCACAACCAGTTCTTATAACCATGGAGCCTGAAGGTCAATACCTCCAAACAGCAATCAAGCTTAACTACCCCAGGAGGGCACACACATTTCACACAAGAGACACAACTGTAGTACCCAGCTTAGGAGACCAAGAAGACTGTGCAAGGTGGCCCCACAGGACAGCTGCTACACAAGGTCACTCCACCAAAACCAGGAGACACAGCAGCTCTAATCAATACATAGAAAGAGAAACAGCAAGTAGCTGTATAGAGAGATAAAGAAACATGCCCCAAATAAAAGAATAAGAGAAATCTCCAGAAAAAAAAAGAGCTAAATAAAATGGAGGCAAACAATCTATCTAATACAGAGTACAAAAAAAAAAAAATGGTTATAAGGATGCTCAAGGAACTTGGTGGACCTTCAACAGCACCAAAAATAACAGAGAAACAATTAAAAAGTCAGAAATGAAGAATGCAATAATTAAAATCAATAATACATTAGAGGGAATTAACTGCAGATTAGATGAAGTAGCTGAGTGAATCAAAGATTTGTAAAATAAGGTAGCAGAAAAAAAAAGCAAATAGAATAGCAAAAAGAATAAAGAATAAAAAAAAAAAGTACAATTTAAGAGACTTCTAGGACTGTATGCTAATATTCATGTGGTAAAGTTACCAGAAGGAGAAGGGAGAGAGTAAATAAGTAATAAAAACGATTTGGAAAAAAATAACAGAAAATTTTCCCAACAAAGGAAATAAACATGCAAGCCAAGGAATCATGAGAGTCCCAAAAAAGATGAACTCAAAGAGGTCCACAACAAGACAAATTGTAATTAAAATGCCAAAGGTTAAACACAAAGTGAAAATCTTAAAAGCAGCAATAGAAAAGCAATTAGTTACCTAAAAGAAAGTTAATTACCTATAAGACTTTCAACTGATTTCTCAACAGAAATTTTGCTGGCTAAAAGGATATGGTAGGACATATTCACAGTGATGAAAAGTAAGAACCTACAAGCAAGATTACTCTAACCAACAAAGATATCATTTAGAATTAAAGGACATGTAAAGAACTTCCCAGATAAGAAAAGCTAAACTTCATCACCATCAAACCAATATTATAAGAAATGTTAAAGATCTTCTTTAAGAAAAAGAAGAAAAAAGATCAAAAGTATGAATAATGAAATGGCAATAACTGCATATCTATCAATTACTTTAAATGAAAATGGATCAAATGATCCAATCAAGAGACATGGTGTGATGGAATGGATATGAAAAGCAAATCTTTACATATGCTGTCTACTTAAGATTGAAAAACACAGACTGATAGTAAAGGGATGTGGGGAAATATTGCATCACAATGGAAACAAACAATAAAGCTGGGGTAGCAATACTTATACCAGATAAAATGAACTTTAAAACAAAGGCTATAATAACAAGAGACAAAAAAGGACCCATCAATTCCACTTTTGGATATTTATCTAAAGAAATTCAAAACACTAATTCAAGGCATGTGCACTATTTGCAATAGTCAAGACATGGAAGCAACCCCTGTGTCCATCAAAATTAATGAATAAAGAGAAGTAATGCATAGATACAATGGAATATGATTTAACCATAAAAAAGAATGAAATCTTGCCACCTGCAACAACATGGATGGACCTAGCAGAAATAAGTCAGAGAAAGAAGAATGATTTCACTTATATGTAGATTCAAAAAAAATATAAAATAAGCAAAACAAACAGATTAATAAATACATAGAATTATTTTTACAATTGTCAGATGGTAGGGGTATTGGATGCATGGATGAAATAGGAAAGGGTTTAAGAAGTATAAATTATTACTTATAAAATATTCTTGGGCTTGCAAATACAGCATAAGGAATATAATCAATAAGCCTATATAATGAAGAAGTAATATGCAAATTGACCATCAAGCCCTCATACAAGATGGCCGCCCCCATGTGGTCACAAGATGGCCAGCAAGGGAGGGGAGTTGGGGGTGACCAGGCCTGCAGGGGAAAGCAGTTAGGAGTGACCAAGCCAGCAGGGAAGGGCAGTTAGAGGCAACCAGGCTGGCAGGGGAGAGCAATTGGGGGCAATTGGACTGGCAGGGGAGCAGTTAGGCATCGATCAGGCTAGCAGGGGAGTGGTTAGGGGCTGATCAGGCTGGCAGACAGAAGTAGTTAGGGACAATCAGGCAGGCAGGCAAGTGGTTGGAAGCTAGCAATCTCAGATTGTGAGAGGGATGTCCCAGATTGGAGAGGGTGCAGACTGGGCTGAGAGACACCCTGCCCCCTCCCCAATCAGTGCATGAATTTTGTGTACCTGGACTCTAGTATTGTAATAACTTGGTATGCTGTCAGTACTAGATTTGAGGTGATCACTTGTTAAGTTATACAAATATCTAGTCAACTTGTATACCTGAATCTAATATAATATTATATGCCAACTTTAATGAAAAACTATTTTTAAAAGACCATGTTTATAATACCAATTGAGAAAAAAATAGAATAAAATATTAAAACATTAACAACTAGCCAAAATCAGTTCAAATTAAACAGAAAATAATTTTAAAAATGAAAAATATTGCCTACTGTGCAAAATATATTATTTAGAAATTATAATTTCTGTGTTTTAAAACTTATACCATTTCTTGAATTTTTTTTCTCACAATCAATAGGATGTTAAACTTACATGACTTATCTACTTCTACCTCTCACACCTCTGTACACCTCTAATCTTTTAAGTATGCCACAGAATATCTGAATTATAGTACAAGTTTATAAGCATGGAGACAGGTCTAAACTTGTTATACCAGTAAACTGTTGCAAACTTAAGTCCTATTTCAGGTATCTCCATTTTCCCCTCCTGAATCTGCATTTTCTAAGTCACTGATGGTATCTATTATGCAGAAAACTTTTACTAAGGTGTTATACCACATGTGAAATTTATTACAAAGTTTCAGACATAACCATATTTCTCACTAGCTGTGCTGTAGGAATAAATGAATGAATAGGAAATTGTGAATAGCCTACACTAGTATAGAATATTGCATCAGAGCATGCGTGTGGCATTATATTCAAGATTCCTGTGGCTGAGATAACAGCTATTTTTGAGTGTCTATGATTGTACAGAGGTAATCTCCTCATACTTTACACACATTACCTAATTTAATGCTCATCCATACACACACAAAAAACCGTACTAGGTAAAAATTATTACAGATAGAAATTTGAGGAGCAGATAAATAACTCACAAAAATGGCAGCGTTCAATAAGTTATTCTGTCATAATCAGGATATGAGGCTTATTTTATCTTTCTTTAAAACTTATACTTGAAACCACTTTGATACCTGTGCACAGAGAAATAGGACAGCAGCAAAGTAAATGGCTCAAACACAATTTTATCTAAGGTCACTCCTCTCCTAATGGGATGTTAGTTGAAGCCAAGATATTGGTCATTACAGAAAAATACCTATGAAATAGTCTAATCTTTTTATGTCTCAAAAATAAGAGGGAGCTGAGGATATTCTGCAAGAGGGAGAGCTGCCACTGACCAGTGGGTCTAAGTGATAAAATGCAACTCTTTTAAACAATGATACCAATTCCTGACTAAACTGGGTTCATTTACAGAAACAGGGGTTTCAGACAGGCTATTACAACATAATATTTTAATACTAAGCACCAATTAAGAAAAAACTAGAACTATGAACATTTTTACCATTGAAGGATGGCAATCTACCTTAAATTAATCTTATTTGTGCATTTCAGGAAGATTAAGAAAAGGCCTAGGACTCACCTTACCCCTGGAATGTCATATGCCTAAGAAATTGTTTTTTTACTGGGTTCAGTAACTGGCACTGGTTTAGGTATACATTTGTTAAAGTGCGTATTGTTGCCATAATAAATACAATCATCTAGCACCCATTCATTCCCATAAGACGTGGAGGAACAAAATAAAGGACAGACAGTTGCAGAAAATGGCAGGCAACTTCAAAAATAAAATAAAATTACAACAAAAATAACAAAACTTTAAAAAAACAAGCTTATTTAGGGCTGTCATTTACAGAGAATAATATTTCCTGTCAGCCACATGTAATTAGAATCTAGTCACCTATGTGATGAAACTGTTCACTTAATTAATTCTCAAGTTTTGAGAAAAACTGCAGATGAAAAACCTCTTCACTTAAAGTAACAAAGAATATATTCTTTTCTGAATGTACAATGTTTTGTACAGGTAATCCCCATTAACACAAAATGAGAAAAGGTATACACATAAATTCTCTCTCATTAAAATAAAATTATGCACATTAGCATGTTTAGTGCTCTATATAAAAAGCACATACCATGAATTGACAATTAAATTGCCTACATTTATTTTCAAGTAATTGGGGAAAATTATCTCTAAAATTCACTCTTTGTTTTTCTTCTCTTCTAGGAAATTAAAGTGAATTAATAAAGATAATTCTTGATATAGGACTATGATAGTCTAAAATATATTTAAAGATTAAAGATTAAAAATAGATTGAAACCAAAGTAGTTTCTTTAGCATATCAAGGCATCACTAATAAAACTTATGAAATAACATTATAAGGAAAAATTCTGTCAGAAATGTAGAAGATGACTAAAGGAAATGAATGGATCTGTTAACGGAACAATCAATGGGTTTCTGCTTCCTGCTACTACTTGAGCTAATTAAGCAGAGACGGAGTTGAATCATATATGAGCATTTATTCCAATACTGCCGGCAGTATCGGAGCACAGCAGGTTGCCCACAAAAATCTGCTCCACACTCCACCATAAGCCAGCTGCTTATATTGGATAAAAGGACAAAGATTTTATGGGGAAGGACATGCCAAAGGGGCAGTTGACAGATAAGGGAGACTGAATATTTGCAAATGCCTGCAGGTATGCAAAGGCTTGGGGTCTTCAGAGGACTCTGGTTTCTGCACCAAGGTTGTTAATCTTTCCATGATAATAGGCAGCTTCCTGATGAGGAGGATGGGCTGCATTTCCAGGTTAGCTCCCAGGTTCCAAGTGCAACTACCAGTTAGGTTAGAATGTGCCTTCTTTAATCAGCATAAAACAATCATGATAAACAGAGCATGATTAATATTTCTTACAATATTATTCCTGGTCCCCAATATTCTATTTCTGCCCCTAGCAGATCCACAGATTTTTTAGAATACATACAGCCCTTACGTGTGTAGTTCCTTGTGAGTCCTATTACCAATCAACAGCTCTCAAATGCTCAGTTTTCCTTTAACAATTAAAAGAGTATTTGTGTTCCAGCTTTAGATGATATGCTTGAATTCAAATTCACAACTCGAATTCAAATTCATGTCATAATATATTAAAACAAACAATTGTCTTTGGAAGATTTATTATAAGAATGGTCTATTTTCAGCCTAGTGCTTAAGAGCAAATCTGTTTGAGCTTTCTGACATACCCCAAAGGGTCATAGATTGTGAGAGGGTGGTTCTTGGGTAAGGCCCCCCAGATTAGGTTCCCTCCTCTCTGTTACTGGGTGTGTTCCAAGAACCGCTGTTGCCAAGTCATGGCAGCTCCTGCATTGAGAGTCTGCCCCCTAGTGGTCAGTGTGCATCATACTGGCTGGTCGGAGGGTCAGATGGTCACTTAGCCTTTTATATATATAGATGAGCAAGTAATATTGTAGGAAAAAAGCTACCAAGAATGTAGATTTTATTTATTTAACTATAGTATCTTAATATATGCATTTAGGGAAAAGGAGATGAAAGTTATAATTAAATAATATCATATAACCTGCTAAAATTTGGTAGAGAAATAATATATAGAAGTACCAATTCTAGGTCTCCTAGTATATGCCATTAAACAAGTTATTTTAATTTTGTCACCAAGTGCCCCAAACTGGGAAATAAATATTAAAGAATTATGTCCTGCTAGACCTATCAATAGATAAATGTTTCAAGAATACTGACTACTATACCATATTATATAAAACATTAAGCAATGCATTATTAATAACATTGTAATCAATTTGAATTTTTAAATTATTTTCCTATTTAAAGATAAGGGTGCCAGTGCACCCTGTTTGTATTTCTTTAAGTTAATACTGTATCAGGTTATATGAAAATAAGTGCTTATGAATATAAACTACATTTTTAAAGGTAGTTTAAAAAAATGAACTTTTAGTAAAACTATCTCCTTGGCAAGGACAGTGTGTCACAATAGCTGACAGCATATTGAACTAAATATAAACTTCTCATTGTCTTGACTATATCTTGTACTTTTAAATTGCTGAAAAGCAAATTTCCAAATACTTTTGTGATAGAGTACATAGCACTTCTTACAGAAATATAAATTTATACAAATGCACTTTATAATTTCAAATGCCAATAACAGCCAAAATTTCCAAAATGCTCTTTTAGCCTTTCTATCTAATAGGTTTCCTGGCAATATGCTGCCCCTGGAGACTTCCCTCACAATACAGCACACCCACCAGCTCTCCAAGACAGAGCTTGTGTTGTTACCCTCCATTGCCCATTGTGATCATTTGGCAGCATTTTTCACTTTGGAGTTAGAGTGTGTGGTTTTAAATCTGGTTCAGTATTTAGTTGCTCAGTAACCATGGGTGATTTTATTTACTTTTCAATGTTTCAGTGTCATCGTATGTAAATAAGAATACAATTAATCACTATACCATAGAGTTGTGGTGTAGATTCAGTGAGATACGAGAGTGCTTAGAAAAGTGCCTTGTACCTTGTAAGTATTTAACAAAAATGAGTGAGTGAGTGATAAATTTACACTTCTATCCTTGAGCAATTGAACATATAATTCCTGCTAGCATGGATGAGAAATTATACAAATGCTTACAGACCCATGAAAATATGTACACAATTGTGGCAATTTAGTGCTGTCTTCAACTACGTACCCAATGAGGCACTATTTCTAATGTCTGGACAGAGAACCTAATCATCACAACATACTTGTTAGAATCACTAAAATCCAAAACCTGTTAGTACCCAATGCTGGTGATGATGTAGAGCAATAGGAATTCTCAATCTGTGCTGGTAAGAATGCAAAATGATACAGCCACTGTTGAAGACTGGCGTTTTCTTGGACCTAAATGTAGTCTTAACCATGTGTTCCAGCAATCATGTGCCTAGAGATTTACCCAAATGAGTTGAATACTTATGTGTATGCAAAAACCTGCACATGGATGTTTATGGCAGTTTGACTTATGATTTCCAAAACTTGGAAGCAACTAAGATGTCCCTCATGAGTAAATGTATAAACCAACTGTAGTACATCCATACGATGGAATGTTATTTACTGATGAGTTATCCAACCAGTATGAAAAGGTTATAGTATTATTCTAACTATGTGACCTTTTGACAAAGGCAAAACTATAGACAGTAGAAATATGAATGGTTGCCAGGTAAATAAGGTGGGGATAGAGGGGGAATATATAAATGAAGTATAAGCAATTTTTAGGATAGTTAAACTACTCCATATGATACTGTAATTGTGGATGCATGACATTATAAATTTAACAAAACTCAGAATTGTACAACATAGAATAAACCCTAATGTAAACAATGGACTTTAATTAATAATAAAGTTTTAAAAAAATCAATGAACCAAAATGTTAAATTATAAACTGAAAAGGGGATAAGGGTATATATGGAAACTTCACTGTTTGCTCAGTTTTTCTGTGAACATAAAACTATTCTAAAAATCAAATCTATTGACTAAGAAAGAAAAAAAAAAACTAGGAAAATGTGCTACATATGCACCTTTCAAAATGTTTCATTAGACATTCGCTTGTTAGAGATTCTGAGATTTTTTAAAAATAAATTATTGCTAGGTAAGTTGAGAAAACATCTTTCCCAACTTAACAATATTTCTTGCTTTTAGTAGACTGCCCATTTGTATCAAGGTCATTATAGCATATAATACATACTGAAGCATCATGTTGCTTCTTCACTCACATTTGCACATTCCTAAGTGGAACCACTAGCCTCATAAAGTTAGGGATGATCAATATATTTTCCCCTCTCAGGCATCTTGCCAAGTGAAGTATCTCTGCATGGTGCTTTTTCCTTCAGGTTTAACAGTTCAGAGTCAAAGACTGTGCCAAGACCTTTGTAATCATTCCTCTTCCCCTGTGTCTACAAATTTTTAGTTTCCAAAAGTACCACTTTTACTTACTATTTATTCACTTTCTTGTGTTTATTTTTATTTCCATCTCATTGTAATCTGGTCACAATTTCATCTCATAGTACATGAGTAGTACCTGTGTCTCCAAAACCCTTCAACATTAGCAATGCAAAATTTAATAGGTAAAGCTACTTAATCAAGTGCTATTAGCCAGGCACACTTCTTACTTTAATCCCATTGAATGCTTGTCTTGAATTCAGAGATTTCTCACATCATAGTCTCACAGTGCCAGGATTCCCTCCCGCTCCCATGCTTAATAAGGCATTATTCACTCCTGTGTACCCAAATCACTCTTATACCATGTACTTCCTCCTAGGGCAAGCCATGTATATTTTTGACATAGGCATATATTGACTAGATTTCCTTTCATGTTGAGGGCAAAATTTATTGATCCAGGAGAATTAAGATATATTGTAGTGAAACTAGCAGAATCACACAGCTTAATCACCCATTAGATTCAGACCAAGCTTAGCTGAATGATTTGGAGAGTTCAACCTGGTGATTAGAAAAGGAAATTAGCTAACCAAATATCTGCATGGAGAATATAGAGGGATGTGTAAAATTAAAGGAAACAAGAACAGCAATATGATTCAAAACCATCCAATATACAATATTATTGTACCCAGTCCTATCTTTTATGTGTTTGCTTCAAGATTTCACTCTCTCTATGATTTGGTGTGAATAAATATGCATAGGCAATGGCCGATTAAGTTCAGGCAGAAATGACCCTCTTGAAACAGCCAGTTGTGTAATGGCTTTGTCTTTTCATGTGAGTTGCTCATTCCAAAAACAAATGCAAGCACATCAGTGAATATAAAAGAAAGACTACTCTAAGGCCATTGTGGAGACAATATGAAAGTAATGATTTTAAATTTGGCCTTTTCTAACAACTCCAAGAAAATGATCTTTTTGTCAAAGAAGGATTTTCTTAGTTTAACTAGAAGTCACAATGTAAATTCTCTCACCAGCATCACTTGTACAGTGAACTTTTGAGAGTTGATCATACAGTTTGTAATTTTCCCAAATATTTCATCACCATCATTTGCATTAAAATTAACTCCTACTTTATTCACATGTTTTATTATTTTTTTAATAAAAAGTGGGGAGAATTACAACTGCCAATGTGCTCTAATGTTTCAAAATTTTTGAGATAAAATTTCATCTTTTTGGTGACAGCTATATTCTCTTCACATCTATTCAAAATTCATGCGGGGGGCGGGAGAAGAGGGAGTGTCCCTCAGCTCAGCCTGCACCCTCTCCAATCTGACTGCTGGCTCCAGACTGCTGGCTCCCAACTGCTCCCCTGCCTGCCTTCCTGATTGCCTCGAATGCTTCTGCCTTCCAGCCTGATCATCCCCTAACCACTCCCATGCCAGCCTTATTGATGCCTAACAGCTCCCCTGCCAGCCTGTTTGCCCCAACTTCCCTCCTCTACTGGCCTGGTCACCCCTAACTGCCCTCCCTTGCAGGCCTGGTCACCCCCAACTGCCCTCCCCTGCTGGCCATCTTATGTTGGCCAACTTGTGTCCACATGGGGCAGGATCTTTGACCAGATGGGGGCAGCCATCTTGTGTGTTGGAGTGATGGTCAATCTGAATATTACTCTTTTATTAGATAGGATAACTCAAAGAAATTACATTATATGAGGATTAAACTTTTTCATGAACATGCATAGATAATTAGAAGCAAAGCCAGGGGTATAAAGTATATCTTTGTGTGTGTTTTTTTATATTGTAAACACTAGTTTAAAAATGGAGTATTAACTTTCTTATTGGAAGCCACAATTTTCCAAAATATAATTAAAAATTCTGTCATAAATAAGTTACAAAACTATAAGACGGATAAATATCCATGTCTACAATATGAATCCAGTAGTTCAATTTTAAGGAAACCTATTCAACTGCTAATTGGTAGAGATAGCATTTTCATATCAGAGACATTAGATTCAAGGATTTAAATTTATAAAGCAATTTACTCAATTACTCATGATTTAATTAAAATTTGTAATGATATTTTTAAGTACAATTTTGTTTTATAATAATGGGTCAACTTATCAATTATTCCTTTCCTGTTGTTTGTTTCTATTTGGCCTCAGATTTTTAGATGACTATATCCTTTTTCTCATGTAATATTACGAGGGAAAGTTATTTCTATTAATACATTGGGCCTTTGAGATAGGTTTGTTCTTATTAAATAAAAGTTTTATTTAATTAGAAAAAAATTCGTATTTAGATTTTCCATAACAAGAACTATAGCCGAGACAAATATTCCCAGCACCATTCGAGGTTAATAAAAATCCTACATAATAAAAGGCCAGCCACCATAAGCATAACAACCTACAACCAGAACAACCAGAGACCAGAACCACTACGGCCCCTCACCAGGCTGGCCCTGACCCCACGCAGGCGGTTAGGGGGAGATCAGGCAGGCAGGCCAATGGTTAGGGATGATCAGGTAGGCAGGCCAGCAGTTAGGGACAATCAAGTAGGCAGACAGCCCCTTCCCTAGCTGGCTCTGCCCCCAAGCAAGTGGTTAGGAGTGATCAGGCAGGCAGGCAGAGTGGTTAGGGGTGATCAGGCAAGCAGGGGAGTAGTTAGGGGCATCAGGCAGACAGAAAGAAGAATTGGGGAAAATCAGGCAGGCAGGCAGGTGAGCAGTTAGGAGCCAATGGTCCTGGATTACAAGAGGGATGTCCAACTGCCGGTAGTCAGACATCCCCCAAGAGATCCCGGATTGGAGATGGTTTAGTCCAGGCTGAAGGACACCTCCCCCCATGTATGAATTTCATGCACTGGGCCTCTAGTATTATAATTAGGTGGACAAGTTAGGCTTGTAAAGGTCCCATTATATCACCTGTACCACAGGTAGCTACAGTTGAAATTACAACTCATGGGTGGAAATTTAATCATTTGCTACATAGTGAAATGTGGTATTTGACCCTAAGGGAGAAGTGAAACTAAAATGACCTCATGCAATTCACTCAGGGAGAGCATGAACTCTTCTTCATATAAGGCTGGCTCTCCTGCCTATGATATCTCTAGATCACATTAAAATGCTGCCTGGACTGGATGGTGCTATGAGAATAATCAAATCCAGTCTGAATGGCCTATATTCCTTTTCTCACTCTTAGGTCTTCTCATCTCTCTAAGCTATCTTCATCTGTCTTCCATAGCTGAATAAAGGTCCGTTAAAGGTAATTCCACCTGTAAGTTGCTTAGAAATTATTATTATTACAATAAGGCAATCATTGGAGAGATCATTTTAAGCTTTGTATTTAGGTTTGAAGAATCGATAGGTGTTTAAAGGCCTAGAAAAAAAAAACTATTTGCTTTGACTCTTGAGCAGGATTGAAAGAGTTTGGAAAATAACAAAACACAATCTGTATCCCAGTCTCATAAACTTTTTTTCCCCTAAATTACTTCACCTGTAAAATGACACTGACATTGTAAATTTTCCCTGCAGTGACTTTGTGAAGTATGACTAATGATGCTAAATCACGCTGAAAACAACAACATAGCTTTATATTTAGTATCAGTTGTGACAATAAGACAATTGCATCAACAAAGCCTTTGAGCATATTTTGGATTACTGCATGTCTCCTTTTGAACATGCATAGAATTTGGTAAGATAAAGGCTATGAGAAAATCTCTTGTGACCCAAATACATCCTACATCTGTGATGAAATTTACCTCTTTTTTTTTTTTGGTTTTGCAAAGGAGAAAACAACATTCCTCAATTCATTAATTTAAAAATAGGATTACAAAAAAATAGGATTACAGAAGTTAAATTACCTGACAGATGAGGGGAGAATTACAGGATACTCTGCAGATGTCAATTAGAAATATTTGGCACAATGTTATTTCCTGCTAATACAAAATGCTTGAACTGGAGAACAAAATTAAACTCCAAGGGTTTGAAGAAAGGCTGGAGACTCTTAAGTGAAAAGCTTGATGGAAAAAACATCTGTGACAAGATCATTTGGCTAAACACATGTAAAAGGGAGACAGTGTTTACCTGGAAAATGTTAATCTCATTTTCATTAGCAGGAAGAGACAGAGGATGCTTACAACAATAGAATTTATAAGCAGAATGCAATTAATTTTTATTCTGGATGAGAGGCCTTTTATTATCTTGGATCTAGGACAAACTAGTTTGTACCCTAATAAGATTTCCTCAAGGACATTCAAGAAATAGGATAGCATACATTTATGCAGCTTTTTATAGTTAGCAACAGATTTTTTTTCCATGTTGGTAGCTCATTTCAATTTAAAATCTCTCTTACCTCATCTTATATTTTCTATGAAAAATACTAATTTTGTTAAACTTTATAATCTTCAGCTGTGATTATTAATATTTATATTGGCTCCTCCCCTGACAATTATGTATTCAAACTAGCCAACCAATATCACAAAGAAAAGCTGCATAAACAATAACTAAACAAGACTCTTCTAGGAACTGATATTTATTTAAAAGACACAATTTCCTGACAGTATGCATAGTGAAATTAAGTTTAATGGCAAAAAATATATTATTGCATACTGTTTTTACTCATTGTTTAATCATTGTACAATAGTTATCTATCTATCCATCCATCCATCCATTCATCCAATCTGTGTATTTTCAGAATGGAATGTGATTCACAGTGCAAAAAAAAGAAAGAAAGAAAAAGAAAAGATACTGGTAAAATTGTGTGTCGATAGGTGGATTGGGGAGAAGAGATCAAATAATGCAGAATTGAAGACTGGGCTGAATGGAGAAGGATAATTTATATTCCTGTAATGTCATTCATTTGCAAAATGTCATGGAAATACAAGCATCAATATTACAGCAGTAAGATGTATGTTATCACAGCAGTAAGAAGCATAAATATTGTAGTGTTTTACTTATTTTAAATGTATATTTATTTATTTTTAGAGAGAGAGGAAAAGAGAGGGATAGAGAGATAGAAACATCAATGAGAGAGAAACATCAATAGGTTGCCTCCAGCACACCCTCTACTGAGGATTGAGCTCTCAACCAGGGCATGTGCCCTCTCCTGGAATCAAAATGGTGACCTCTTGGTTCCTGGGTTGACATTCAACTGCTGAGCCGCACAGGCAGGCTGTAGTGTTTTATTTTACGACTAGAGACCCGGTGCACAAAATGTGTGCAAGGGGCTTGGCCCCCGCAGCTGCAGCGGCTTGCCTCAGCCCTCACAGCCCCAGCTTCATCTGGAAGGTCATTTGGCTGTCTGGTCTACTTAGCATATTACCCTTTTATTATTATAGATTTGAAGTATAGAGGCAAACTGTCTTATTTCCTACCAGAGAGTATTGGTGTCATTAATAGAGATAGGATTTGGGGAAAATTCTTATTTTACATTACTCCATCTCACATATTTGGTTTGTATTTAGCTATTTTATTTTGAATGTACACCACATGGGCTGCCTGAATGCCACACATTATTAGAATATCCCATAGATTCTTCTTTATAAGGATCAAAATGTCAACATGTAAACAGAGGAAGCAGAACACAAAACTTATAAATCAAAAAATCTTGTGTTGTTCAAAATAAACTTGGTGTTTTAATTAACAACCATTTTATTTTTATTATTATTTTTTTAGAAAGGCTCTGATATTAATTTGATAGGACTGCTATAACAAAATACCATAAACTGGGTGGCAAAGAACGGAAATGCATTGCCTCATAGTTCTGGAGGATAGAAGTTCAAAACTCAAGATATCAGCAGGAACATGCTCCCTCTGCAGGCACTAGGAAGGCTTCTTTCTTGTCTCTTGCAGCTTCTGGAGCTACAGGTGATGCTCGGTTTATGGCAGCACGACTCCAACAATGACAAGGCATTTTCTCTGTCTCTACATCATCTTTGTTCTGTGCATGCCTGTCTAGGTGCCCTAGTGAACCCTTTTTATAAGGACACAGCCATGTGAGATTAGGTGCATCTTAATGATCTCATCTTAACTTGGTTATCTGCAAAGCCCTTATTTTAAGATTGAGTCACAGAGTTACTGAGTATTAGAACGTCAACATCTTTTGAAGTACAAAACTTATTTCATAATAATGTCCAAAATCCAGCAATATAAGGTCCTGTCTTAGGGCCACATCCTTGTGTTCATTTATTTATTGTAGTTGTTCATTTAGCTCACTACATGTTTTTTTAAACATAGTAGTCTCAGAAAAAATATCACTATGTTTATTGTTATATAACAATTGACAGTTACCTTTTGAAAAAGTAGTCAATGTATTATTTCAAAAAATTACAGAAACAGCCGGGACCGGTTTGGCTCAGTGGATAGAGCGTTGGCCTGCGGACTGAAAGGTCCCAGGTTAGATTCCAGTCAAGGGCATGTACCTTGGTTGCAGGCACATCCCCAGTGGGGGGTGTGCAAGAGGCAGCTGGTCGGTATTTCTCTCTCATCGATGTTTCTAACTCTCTGTCCCTCTCAATTCTTCTCTGTGTAAAATCAATAAAATATATTTTAAAAAATTACAGAAACATTTAAAAAAACATTATAATCCACCCTAGCCGGCATGGCTAAGTGGATAAAGCATTAACCTGTGGACTGAAGGGTCCCAGGTTCAATTCTGACGAAGGGCACATGCCTGGGTTGTGGGATCAATCCCCACTAGGGGGCGTGCAAGAGGCGTGCAATGATTCTCTCTCATCATTGATGTTTCTATCTCTCTCTCCTTCTCCCTTCCTCTCTGAAATCAATAAAGAAATATATTAAGAAAAAAACACATTATAATTCTGTGATGTCATAGCACTTCTAATTTACAATGATTCTTTTTCTAAGCATCAAGTTATACATCTCCCTTTGAATAATTAGTGGAAAGACAAGACTGTTGCTGTTAATTTGATTGTGGTCCATTATTTCTCTTTGCATCCAGGAATTGTTTCATCCACAGCAAATGCTAAGACCACTACCAGCATCTTGAAGGGCCATTCTAAAAACCTCATGTTGCCATTCTATAAATCACAATGATTTCCTTTTCTCTAAATCCTTATTATTTTATGCCATCATCACAGATGTCAAGGAAAAAATTTTTTTAATCATATTAATCTACACTGAGGTTTGAATGGCTGATAATTCCAAGAATCCACTTATGCATCTCTAACTCAATATAGTTCATATTGGAAGATTTTCAAAAATGCATTTAAAAAAATTGGGGATTAGGAATACTTATCATAAACTATCATTCAATGAATTCATCTCTTAACAGAATATGTTCTAAGAAATAAAAGAAAAATGTGGTATATGAAAGTCTCTGTGTATCTTTTCATCTTCAGCAGGAATCGCAGAGGTAACTCAGAGCCATAATCTGACCACTGAAGTCTCTTCCCTTAGCTTACTTTATCCTGAGAGAGGGCTTTTCATAGCTTTCCAAACATATATGCACTATTGTCACTTATCTTAAAAGAAGATAATTTATGCTCAATATGGAACTAAATAAAAATATGATAAGCTTTATTTTAAGAATGCTGAATCCACCTGGCTGGTGTGGCTCAGTGATTGAGCAACTACCTATGAATTAGGAGGTCAAAGTTCAATTCCTGGTCTGGGCACTGCCTGGGTTATGGACTTGATCACCAAGGGGCATGCGGGAGGCAGCTGGCCAGTGATTCCCTCACATCATTGATCTTCTTCTCTCTCTCTCCCTCTCCCTTCCTCCCAGAAATCAATAAAAATACATTAAAAAAAAAAATGCTGAATCCTTGCCTCTCTATATCTAATAAATCTAAATCAGTCTGCTTGTTTGTTTTCTACTCTCTATTAATCAAGTTTAAACTGGGTCTTCTGGTTGATTTTCTAGAATTTTTAGGCAAGAAAAGGATGAACTTCAAAAATATCCAACTTCTATTGTCCATTCCAACTACAATTCTTCTAAAGTTTTGTAGTTCCCAGCTACATTTGATCAGTGGAAGATTTAACTAACTCTGAAGCCCAGGGGAAAATAGAAAAAGATCAGAACATAAATGGGAAAGAAAATGCTTTTGAGGGTTGTTACAAAGATGTTTCAAAGATCAGAATACAAAGCGAGATGTTTTGGACTCAGGGAAAACATGAGAACTTTTGCAGACTCTTCTTATTTATTTAAATGGCTAAGCGGGGTTCTGTCTCAGCCCCAAAGACTAGATAAGAAAGCTCCCCTGGATTTTCCAAAGGAAACACAAAACAAACAAACAAACAAACAAAGAAAACAAAATAAAAGAAAGACGTCAGATATTTGGAGAACTCGTGGAAACTCTTTTCACGGGTTTCAGAAAATCAAGGGAGGCAGATTAACAAGTTTTACCCACAAAATAAGAGAAAATCTTTATTGATAATTAAAATGGTTCCAGAACTTCTTCAATACAGAAAGGCTTTGAATCTTGGTGTCTGTAAGTCAGAGCTCAAAACAGCACAATTCTGGTTTGATGCATCAGGACATTACCAAGTGGTTTATGATTCCTTGAAACAGAGAGGGCTTTGTGGTTCTGTGATCAAGTTATTTTTCGAACTTGTCTATCAGAGATTGAAAGTATTGATTTACAGGAACCAGGTGACACACAAAAAGCACGTGTTCAGTATCCGAGTTACCCAGATTGGCTGGTTTCTCCCAAGGCCAAAAATGTCTTGATGAAGAAATGTCCCAGCAACTCATTAAGCATTAGAGTCTGATCTCAGGTTAAAAAAGAAAGACAAAAAAAAAAAATTCTTAGGCAGACAGACAAAGACAGGGACAGGGACAGAGAGACCTAGAGTGTGAAAGAATTCAGATTGTTTTTAAAATACTAGAAGACCAAAACAGAATTGACTGAAGTTAAGTTAAATGTTACACATATTTAGTAGTAATTTAAGTTTCATTTTATTAAAACACTAAGTTATACCCATTTATTTTCTATTTTCACAGTTCACTGCTGTGGCAGGCAGAATAATGACCCCATCCAAAGATGTTCATGACAGAATATCTAAACCCATGAATACGTTAGGTTACATGACAAAAATGAAATAAGGTTTCAGATGTAATTAAATTTACTAATCCAGTGACCTTAACGTAGGGAGATTAACCTGGATTATTTGGGTTGCCCAATGTAATCACAAGAGTCTTTCAAAGTGGGAGAGGCGTAATAGGAGTCAATGTGAGAGTAATATGGTCTGAAGGACTGGCCATTGCTGGCTTTGAAGATGAAAGGGAACCATGAGTCAAGGGTTATGAGCAGCTTCTAGAAGCTAAAAAGGTTAAGGAAATATTTTCCCTCAGAGCTTCCAGAAAGGAATGTAGCCCTGTCAATGCCTTAAATTTAGCTCAGTAAGATTTTTGTTGGACTTCCAATATATAAATATATAGGATAACAAATGTATGTTGTTTTAAGACACTTAGTTTGGGTGATTGGTTATAGCACCAATAGAAACTAATACGATGGCCAGTATGGTGTGACCACTGTAAAATATAAGACCAAATACTCCTACTCCTCAGAAACCACACTTAGTATAATGAAAAGTGAGAGTTATATTTCAATGAGTAAACATTTTTTATGAACCCTAACCATTTATATTGATCAAGAAGCAAACATACACACATACACATACACATATACACATACACACAAACACACACACACACACACACACACACACACACACACACTCTACCAGAATACAGTGCTTGAAGAACTGACTATAGTAGTCCCCCTTATCCAGGAGTGACACATTTCAAGACTCCCAGGAGATATTTGAAGTCACAAATAGTACTAAACCCTACATACACTATATTGTTTCCTATACATACATGCCTATGATAAAGTTTAATTCCTAAAACAGATTTAACAAACATTACTAACAATAAAATTGAATGATAACAATATGCTGGGAAAATGAAAGTCATGTGAAAACTGGTCTCTTTTTCTCTATTTCAAGAAGGCACTTCACAGCTTCTCTTTGCTGTATCCAAATTGCCAGCATCACTAATCATGTGTTCTGGGACATTATTAAGTAAAAGAAGGGTTGCTTAAACATGAGCACTACCTTCTTGTGAAAGTTATTCTGGTAACCAAGACAGCTACAAAATGATTAAGTGGGAAGCATGGACAGCTGGACAAAAGGGTGCAGACTTATGTCCTGGGCAAGATCGCAACTGACTGTATGAGATTTCATCATGCTACTCATAACACCTCACAATTTAAAATGTATGAATTGTTTATTTTTAACTGTTTACTTCAATTTAACATATAATAGTTTTGGATTGTGGTTGACAGCATGTAACTAAAACTGTCAGAAGTGAAACTCCAGGTAAGGGGAGACTACTGTATGGTCTTTCCATGCAAATTCCCACTGATTCCTCTTTGTGTGTTACCATGTAAATGTGAAGTCCTTTCAGGATGGAAACATGATTGTGCACACTCATACTGACACACACACATATGCACATTCACTGTTCTCTGTACCCTTCATAGCACCTGGATAGTTTAATGAATGTATCTTCCAGATAACTTGAAACAATAGCCCTTTTTTCTTTCATCTTCATCTTTTAAGTATTTGCTTCATAATTTTCTTGGGGGCAGGGGTTAGTCATCTCTATCTTCAAACACCTTTTGCATTTTGTCTTATTTTCTACCAGGACTCATCTGATTAGGTTTAAATAGTTCTGACTAATTAACAACAGAAGCAAAAATGTTATTGCTTATCACCTAAATAATTCAGACTCTTTCCAGGGTTAAAATAAGAAAAAAATTATATAGTATGCAAATTCCTTTCAATATAGTGACAGATGTAAATGTTCTGGATATTTAAGTTGTTTTCATTTTAACTAAGGCTAATGAATCTAAGAAATTTAACCTTATAACCCTTAATTAGAAGAGTCTCTATTTTTAGGTACTTGTGATTTATATCTTCATTAAAGAGTAATACATTGCTGACATTTTCATAGTACTCACTACTATTGCCCATCTCTAAAAATAGGCGCTTTTGTTCCCTTAGTAATTCTTTAGGAATACCTTTAGAATACCTGAGACATATTAAACATAAACAATTTCTAAAGAAAAGTACTAGCAAGGTCTCCTTATCTGAACATTTCAGAATTTAGGCCAATATTATTTTATTTCAGAACACTAAAAATTAAGCACACTGTTTTGAATGAAACATTAAGAAAGTTTAAAAAGTAATCAGGAACAATGTATTTTTAAAGTATCTTATGGATACCATGTTGCACCTGTTAAATTAACAAAAGCCAAACATAATTATAATCTTCTATGGAAATAAACACTTGGCTTAGTTTTCAGTTAGTGAGTATGTAAATTTTTGGAAATAATTGTTAAAGAACTTAGACAATAGGTTTCAAAGGCATTAATATATTTATATATGTGCCTTGAAAATGTTAAGGGTGGTAAATTACTTGTATAGCCTTCTTATTGCTTATTTACTTTCTGATTTTTCTATAAAAATGGTCATTGATAATTTAGAGATTATTGCAATTTTAAATAGTAACAATGACCCAAACATTAAAAAATATCTTTATGAACTTTCTCCCCTATTTTTAAGGATGTATAAACATGTAAATTAAAATTTATTAATCTCTAATAATGATGCATTTAAAAATATATTTATAATTTTTATCTCACCTATTTCTTGGATCTAGCAGATAAAATAAAGCATGCATTTAAAAATTTTATTTGCTTTTCAAAGAGTCTATTCTTGCAAAATGGCTAGAATCCATCACTTTTTTCAGCTACACTCTCAAGTGCTGTAAAGGGCTTTTGGATAAAATCCTGAGTACATAATTGAATTCTAATTTCATAATGAATAGAATAAGCCACTACATTTAAAAATATACACATAGAAGATATATTCTTATCAGAATGGGAAAGATAATTTACTCCAAATTAACTAATGCTAAGGAAGGGTAAGTACTGGTTCATATTAGTTCTCGAGAGCCTATATATTTTGAAATAATTTTCAACAATATCATTTTTCTCCAATCATTTCACTTTCTTCTTACTTTCTTGTTAATTGTACAATGCTGTCTTAGGATTTGAATATTGATGTTCTCAAGAAAGCATATGTATACCCAATTAAAAAAAAGTTCAATACTTGACAAATACTCAATAACTAGACATATTCTTTACCCAGGTCCCTCCAATTAAAAAAGGAAGTGTATATCAAAATAAAATGATCCTACAGGGGCAAGTACGTTATGACTGCAGTGTTCATTCCCAGGAACTTAAATACATTTTTCCAAATTAAAGGTGGCCTTCAGGTTTTGCTTTCTAAATAAGAAAAAAGCAACTGCTCTGGTAGCCTAATGTACTCTCTGTAAACAATGTTTTGCGGTTTGGGGGTGGATCACAGAAATAACGAAGGACAGCAGCAACAACATAAAGTTAAAGGGTCATATTCTAACGTTCTAATGATTCAGTGAATGAAGTCTAAAGGATGGATACTGTCAAAGAGCCAGCCCTAACCTCTAGAAGCCAAAGCACATGGTCTCCTGCACTGCTGCACAGCGGAACAAAAAGACACCTTTCGCTTACTGAAAACACATTCGATATTCAAGACCAGGCCCTGAGGAGTCAAGCATGTCCTCTCTCCCGAAGAGGCTGCCAAGGACGCCCTGAGGTCATTTTGGTCGACATATCCAGTGTGCAAGCAAAGAGCAGAAGAGAGCAGGATAAATATTCACTCCTCCTGACATCCACCATCGCGTTCTATTCAGTTAGCAAAAGAATGAGGGTGCTAGCATAAATGTTGGAATCAAACTGAAAAGCCACTTTGCCTGAATTTTGTAGAAAGTTAATTAAATTATTTCCTTTTCTTTTTTCAGTGAAATCCACAATAATTTTGAGTGGTTTAAAGATGTATTATTTTGCATTCAATTTTTGAAGTATTATGAAATGCCAAGGATATGTACATGTTGACTCATTTAATGCTCCAAACTTTGTGTGAGCTAAATATTATGGAGAAAACTGAGATTGTGGGAGAGAAAAATTCTTCACCCAAGGTTATCACACAAAAGTGAGGCGCTGGGGTGAGAAGACAAAGGCATTACTGACTAAACCTAACACTGCTCAGTGTATCACCTCATGGCCTCATTTCTTTTATACAGAAATCTTCTACCACATTGCTTTTTTTTTTCTCTGTTGGAAATTTAGTGTTAGGGTAGAAATAGTTAACACAGCAGGGCTGTCTTATTCAATCCTTACCTCTCTCTGTAGCCATGGCAACAACTCTCCTTCCAACACTGAGCACTAAACTCTAAGGTTCGTCTGGTGATTATGTAAGGTAATGAACCAGGTTGTCACCATATTTAAAGAAAGCCTGGAGAGTCATGTCATACCTGGTTCCCGGATTGAAGCATGTACCTTTAAGAATTCTAGACTAAGACTCAGGTGGGCTTCTTTGGATGGCAATACCTCACAGGATAAATTACACCCTAGTTTATGCTAGCAGAGAAACAGAGAGGATTTGGAAGCCGGTGTGTGACTTCTTTTACATATGTGTATCTTTTTTCCTGCTGTTCCTGAATTACATCTTTTACTATCATAAATTTTAGCCATGATTTATACTCATAGCCACTTTATGTAGAAGTACATTATTCCTTCCAGTAAATAGCAAAATGAGTTTGGATGCTCTCCCCACATATTAGGGATTAAAAACATATGGTGATGTAGCTAGCAGATTACATCAGTTAGACTTATAAATAGCTTTTGTTACATAACGAAACACTCCCCAATGTATTGGCTTAATTACTAAATAAATATTAAGAGAGCCTTTTAAGTATGGCTGTTTCAAGGTTTCCAAGTCATCACAAAGGCCCGGAAAGCTTCTCTAATCCTTGATCTCTAGTTTGATTTTAATTAAATATGGTCGCGTCTGTGAATCTCCTGGGTTCTGAAAATTTGATTCTCTGCTTCTGTTTGTCAGCACAGAAATTAGCTGGGATTAGACATTCTGAGTTAGAAGACGACGTTTTTCCAGGTGGAAAGAGTCACCTATGATCCTTACTTAACATGAAAATTAAAGAGTAATTAATGAAAAGCCGTGAAAGATCTTATACTACAGCCAACTACATAGACAATAAGTTTCCGGGGGCCCGGTTTCCACCGGGCAGAAAGGATGACCGTGGGCTTGCAAAGCAATCTGAAGCAGAAGGGCCCAGTCCACAAAGAGGCCTGGAGAAAGCAGATGCTAAGGATGCAGTACGTTATGGAGTGGGGGCTGAGGATTATAGAATATCACAGCAGCTGAACATTGAATTGATAGCTCACAACAAAGGTGGGTCCTCCTAAGAAAGAAAACTGCATATCAAGCTTCAATAAAGGCCTTTCAAAAGTATTACAAAATAGCTGACCAATTATGGAATTGGAGGTTTAGATTATGTTTTCTGTCACAAAACTTCTGATCAGATATACTTCCCCCAAACAATTAGTTTTCTATATACAGTTTTTAAATATAACAATGAAATGTTGTACTAATGAGGAAAAGTATATCTCACAATTTAACTGTTGCTATTATTATATATATTTTTCAAGATTTTCAAGCCCGTAACAGGGAAACATTAGAAAAATACCACATACAGACATGTTTTGAGAATTTTTGCCAAAAATAGATGATTTGCAGATAGCTAGTGGTGTTCATATTCTATTTCTTTTTGTAAAGGACATTATTGTTCACAACTGGATTTTGTTATCAATGTAATACTCCTATGAAACTAGGTAGACTATTAATTAGTTGCTCTATTTATTAATTTCTCTGGTCTACCCTGGGGAGATAATCAAGATTAATGTATAAGAACATTTTAACACAAATATTAAGTAGCTAGAAGCTCATTTCAATGAAGTCAGAAAAGTACCCAGAGCTAATAAAATTTATTAAGCTTACTAATAAATTTTAACCCTCTGGCGATGCATAAGGATCCTAGATCAAATGAATGACAACCCTTGAATTAAAAAAAAGCAATTTTTTCTTTCCTGGGAAGAAAATGCGGGTCATGGATGAATAAGGGAGGGGGGGGGGGGAGAACAAGGGAGAAGGCCCTGAAGAGGTAAGAAAGTGAAAGAAAAAAAGTTTATTTAATTCAGAAGAAAATATTTTCTTTGAAATATTTTCTTTGAAATATATTTACAAATATAACTAATATATTTGAAATATTTAATATATTGGAAAATGTTTTAAATATAAGCATAAAAAAAGATTTTCAGAGGTCAGTAATATAGCCTCACTCTGCAGTTTCAATTTTGTAGCATTCTCATCAAAGTGATCCTTTTAATGCATTTAATGGATGTTACATCAGCTGGTACTTTAAAATTACCTCATTAATAATTATGTAAATATTCTACGATAGCATATGCATGCTTTGTTTGCATTGACTTTTTCAATGTCAGAAATATTTAACTTCTCTATTAGTTTGCCTTCCATTATATTTAGGAATTATGTAATATATTTAGAATCTTCTTTTAAAGATTTTGATGTTTTGATTTTGTTTCATTTATAATATATGTTACTATTAGCAAGACATCCCTAATTAGATTTTTTTTTTTTTAAGAAAATGCATATTTAGGCTACTCAAAAGATTACCCATGAGCCCTAACGGGCATGGCTCAGTGGATGGAGCCTCCGCCAGAGGACTGAAGGGTCCGGGGTTCAATTTCAGTCAAAGGTAGGTACCTAGGTTGCAGGCCCCAACCATTTATTTTTGGTAGTAGATGAATGATATTAACCTGTATAATTTCATTGATGGATGAGTGAAGAAATTATAGTATATACGTACAATGGGAAATAAGTTAACCTTTTTGGATAAAGAAGGAAATCCTGCCATCTACATAAAGAAGAATGAGCTTTGAGGACATTATACTAAGTAAGCCAAGCAAGCCACAGAACAAATACTGTATGATTCCACCAATGACACCTTATGAAGTATTAAAATAGTTAAACTCAGACGTAGAGAGTAGAATGGTGGTGACCAGGGCCTGGCGATGGGGAAAATGATGATGAATACTTTCATACTTTCAAGAGATGTGCCTAGCACACTGTACCCCCCAATACTGTATTGTACACTTAAAAATCTGAGGACATATCTCATGTTGCATCTTTACGACAATATTATTTTAAAAACAAGCTCAATTACCTCTGCTCGGTATGGATCCCAGGCTGGAGCGCCTCCCTGAAGCACGGCTTTGCTGCGATGCCCTGAGCGCCCTCTGCGGGGCAGCCCAGCTCTCCCTGCCCCCACAGCACCCAGGCGCCAAGGTGCAGGCGGGCGCTCCTGGCCGCTGCTCTGCGGCCACCAAAGGCCCAGCGTCCTTCTCAGGCTGCTGTCCCGGGGCCACTGCCCCAGAGAGCGCCCAGCCTCTGCTGCTGCTGTGGCTGCGCACGGGGCGGTGGCCGTGCCCCTTCTTTCTTTGTCTCAAGGCCCACGCCTGGTCCCCGGGGCGCCATCCCCCTGGGCACAGCCCCAGCCCAGGCCCAGGCCTCCGCCAGCCACGTCTTCTTCTCCACGTTGGTCTTCCAGGCACTGAGCTTCTTGGCCTGGTGAGTGAGGGGCCTGAGGCCCGCGTGCCAGGATTCACGTTGGCCTCTCCATTGTGGACAGTGGCCTGTGGACTCGCCGCCTGTGGGGCCTGCGCTCCCGGCGGCGGCAGGCTGGGCTGTTGCCAGCATGTTGAGCGCCAGGTGCTGTGCAGCTGGGTCCTCACGGAGCGGCTCAGGCTTCCTGAGCTTTGGCGACCAGAGGATGTCCTAACCTAGGCAGAAAGAGGTGTCCTGAACCAGGGGCTGGGACGCAGCCTGCCCGCAGGCAGCTGGCCACAGGGGCGTCACCTGCGTCTGGATCGGGTTCTGGGCCTCCTATTGGCTGCCGGGGAAGAGGAGCCTCTGCACGTGGTTGCAGGTAAGGAGCACGTGGAGGGCCACTGGCCGGGGTGTGTGTGTGTGGGGGGGGGGGGGCGGGGGGCGGGGGGGGCGGGGGGGTGGGGGGGCGGGTAACTCAGCTGCTGGAAGCTGACCTTGCTCTGTGGCTGCCGGAGCAGGTTGTCAAAGGCCACTTGGTTAAGATGCATGCACCGGGCAGGGTGCTTCGGCTGGAGTCCCATAGTCACTGTACAAATAATATATGTACATAGATCCCTATTCATATGTGCAAGTATAACATGTATTTCATTAGTATATAGATATATTGTTTTATATACAGATATGTTTGTGTGTCTATATATTTTCTTTATCCAATCATCCATAGACATAGACATAGGTTGTTTCCATGTCTTGGAAGATGTGAATAATGCTGCCATTAATATGGTAGTGGAGATACTACTTTAAGATGCTGATTTCTTTTCCTTTGGGTATATGTTTGGAAGTGAGAATGGAGAATCATATGCTAGTTATGTTTTCAGTGTTTTGAGAAATCGCCTGTTTTCCACAGTGGCTGCACCAAATTTACATTCCCACCAACAGTGTACAAGGATTACCTTTTCTCCTCATCTTTGCCAATACTTACATTTTATCTAGGACAGCCATTTTAGCAGGTGTGAGGTGATATCTTACTATGGGGTGGTTTGGATTTGCATTCTCTGATGATTAGTGATGTTGAGCATATTTTGTGTACCTGTTGGCCATTTGTATTTCTTCTTTGGAAAAAATGTTTATTCAGTTTCTCTATACATTTTGTGATTCTCTCTGATATTTTTCAAAGAATGGTTATAAGGATTTTTAAAAATATCAATAGCCTTTCCTAGATCAATTTTAGTTCTATATCAAAATTGAGTGTAAAGACATAATAATACCCTCTTATCATCTTCCCCCATCTATAAAATGTCCACCAACAACAACAATGCTGCACCAGAGTGGTGTTTTCATTATAATATGGCAGGTTTTTTGTATAAAGTAAATTTCTATTTGATACCAATTTAAGTTTTAAGTGAATGGTTAATCTAAAAACTTGGAAACACTTTGGGGGAAAAAAGGGGCAAAAACAATTTCAAGTGGAACAAAGAAAATATTCTTATAGTTCTTAGAATAGATTCCCTATATATCATTATACAATGAAATGTTCTTTAATGATAAAATGTTCTACAGAGCACTGTTCAACATTGCAATTACTATACATTTGTAGCTTTTAGCACTTAAAATGTGGTTAAGTCACTGAATTTTAAATTCTGATTGATTTAAATTTAACTTTATATAGTTTCATGTAGCTAGTGGTTACTATATTTGACAGTGTGGGCCTAGGAATATTTCCTGCACTCAGTGACTACTTTGAGATTGTAGAATATTGAATTTATGTTAAAATATGCTTTCAAAACATAACTATCAAAAAACAAAGGAAATATAATGAATAGATAGAAGCTATGCTTGTGATGGCTTTGTGATGTGTCAACTTGGTCAAGCTGAATTACAATGCCCAGGATTCTCATTCCATCGTGATTGCATTAAACAGAGAATATGAGGGATGCAGCAGCCATTTTGTAACATATGTAACTCCTTCCTCCAGTTATTCAATTAAATATAAATCTAGTTTCTGTTTATAATAATACAATTAAAATGTCATTAAAGGGTAAATTAAACTAAAACCAAATTGCTGAATTTGACTTCATTTTCATGATTTAACAATACAGCAACAAAGAGCAAATAGAGATTTGTCTCTGATCAGTTGACTAAATTAATCCAAACGGATAGTATCTTGTGTTGGTCTGACTTAAAGTGCTGAAAGTTCTTTAGAAGAAGGTTCAGAGACTCTAACTAGCAGCTGGTTTTGCAGTCTCTCTCCATTTCCCCATGATGTTCCTTATTGTCTGTTCATGTTTATGAGGTTCTAGCCTACTCTTGTTTTTCTTTTTCTGCCTGCCTGCCTGCCTGCCTGCCTGCCCCATGGAATTCAGGCTTGCTTAGCCATGTGCCTGGAATAATAGTGTAAGCTAAATCACTGCAACAAACTAGATAGATGATAGACAGATAGATAGATAGATAGATAGATAGATAGATAGATAGATATAGCTATAGAAAGATAGTCACCTACTGGTTCTGATTCTTTATTTGAAGCCTGACTGATAGAACACTGAACTCTCATGACATTATGGAAATGGTGGGGAAAACTAAGAAAAATGCCAGGAGAGATTAAATATCACAGTGCTAAGAAAATCTATCAATAAAATTTATGTGCCATTTTCTTAAGTCTAGTAAGTATCTTTTCCACCTCGTTCACATAATTCAGTCAGTAAAATTTGCACGTGGATTTTGAGAACTAAGCCCCTGGTTGCTCTGACACTTACAAAGATTACAATTTTTATAAAAGATTTCAACTTTTGTTAGAGAGAAAGTAGCTCCTTATCTGCAATTCCCATTTTACATAGTATGTAGCAACAAACCAAACTCTCTACTCCTTGCTTACTTGTTTGTTCAGGTGAATCAATACAAAGGTATAACAAATTAGGTGCTTTTATCTTTCCAGGCTAGAAAAGACTGTTCCTTTTCACACATAGAGAATGAAATTCTCAAGTCAATACAGCCTCCAGGAAAAACAAGTGGTTGAAACAAATGCCAGTACAATGCATTAAAGAGAAAGTCATTCACCAATTTCAATACTTGAAGTGTCGCTTCAATTATTAAATTAAATTTTCCCTGAAACCCAAAGCATGATTATAACACAAAAATTAAAATGCCATTCAATGTAAACTAAACTAAACTAAACTAAACTAAACTAAACTAAACTAAACCCAAATTGTTGAATTTATTTCCATTCTCATGATTTAAGAATATAGCAAGCAACAGAGAGCAAATAAGGATTTGCCTTCAAAGTTCTACACTTAGGGTTTCTGAGAAATCAATGATGTGGGGCGTGGCCACAGGGTTTGGACAGGTGCAAGCCTTGGACTGATGAGAGGGCACAGTCCTCTCATGGCTGCATGCAAGTCCCAGCCTGGAGGGCAGAGCCTTCCCAGCACAATTACAGCCAACAGCTGGAGTTGTCAGCTTGAACCTATGGCCCCACATGCCTAAGTGATACAGGCTGCAAGTAAACAAAGCCTGATCAGCTGCATGTAATTGAGTAGGATGGAAACCCACAAGTGTGCTGTAAACATTTTAATCACGCCCTTTGCCTGGTGGCATTGGCTATAAAATAAAGACAGAGTTTGTGCCGAAACCGGTTTAGCTCAGTGGATAGAGCGTCAGCCTGTGGACTGAAGGGTCCCAGGTTCAATTCTGGTTAAGAATCATACCTTGGTTGTGGGCACATCCTCAATGGGGGTGTGCAGGAGGCAGCTGATTGATGTTTCTAACTCTCTATCCCTCTCTCTTCCTCTCTGTAAAAAATGAATAAAATGTATTTTTTAAAAATAAAAAAATAAAGATCTTTTTTGTAGTCCATGGTGCTGCTGGGTTCCCATCAGGGAAGCAGCGTCCCACTGAGTCCCAACTTTTCTTCTCTAGTCTGTCTTTTCTCAATCCTTCATCGTCCCCACTCGTGTTCGCTGAACCTGGCTGAGCTGACATGGCACAAGTGGTGCCCTGGGGCTGAGTTTGCCATGGCTTTGCCAGCTCCACATCCCCACACATGATTATTCCCATTGGAAGGGTATTAAAATAAAATCTAATTTTCAGCAAATATACTTTTATCTTAATACCCTCCCAATGGGAATAATTAGATTTTTTATAATATAATTATTTTGGAATAATCAATACCCTCCCAGAGAGCTAATGATTCTGAGGCAGAGTTGGTAGTCAGAGAAAAAGTTGAGAATTAAAACAAAACAAATGAAAGTAGGTGTACTGAATAAACAGAGAAGCAAAAGGAGAGCAGTTATGGGTAGCTTGTTCTTATATGCTCACTGGTGAGAATATCGATTAACCATAGCTTCTTTGGACATTGAATCTGAGAAATATATTTGACAAATATGTTCATATGTGGGTACAAATATATATATTGTATATATATAGATATTAATTAGGAGTAAAAGACAAAGACTAGTTGCAACCTTGTTATTCATCTCAAAACATATGGGACCAATTGAAAAAAATAATGATATATCCATGTATGATATAATATAAAATATTATGTCATCATTAAAAAGGCATGAGGCTGTTCTGTTTTATATATATTGTCATGGAATGAATTTCAAGTAATGTTAAGTTAACACAAAAAGTGTACATAGGAGGCTATTAGTGTGTAAAAGGTGATATTTGTATATGGGTAAAATATCTCTTGAAGGATACATTTATATTATATAATTAGTTATGGGGGAAAGAGGAATAGGAGAAGGATGGAAGGGATGCTTACCCTTTTTAATGTATTCCATTCAGTATTGCTTTAATTTTGTGGTGTGTGTGTGTTATTGATACATTACATTCTGGAAATATTTTAGATACTTTGAAAAATCATATATTGTAACCACTAGATATTTTTTTAAAAAATCACATATTATTACCACTTGAAGTGCTCATGGTAGATTACATATGGGTATATAAGTTGAAGGTTTTATGATATTTGCAGAGTGGCAAGTCGTAATACTGAACAATTGTGAATGGCAGTGATGCTGCTAATGTGTTGAAGCCTGTAGATGAGTGTTTGGGATCTTTTCCTGTCTCTGGTTGAGGATAACACAAGTATTGCTGAAAGCCTACTCCTCCATTCTGATGCCTGCATGCTCAGTGATTGCTGTCCACAGTCACAGTCATAGGTTTGCTTAGCTGACAACAGATTTAAAGAAAAGGAACATAGGAAACAAGCTCCGAGTATTGCAGCTCCAATGCCAGCTTCCTCTGCTTTTTGGTCATGCTTGGCTCTACAACAACTCAGAGCAAAGGCCCCACCGTGGTTTTATTTGGCCTGGTTATCAGCCCCCAAACACCACTGAACAGAGGGTGGGCAGCATTCGTCACTCCTTGTCACCCATGAAAAAGCTGGAGATTTAAGCTTCTCTGGACCATGAAGCTCTCAAGTGTCTTTTCCTGTTGGCAGCTTGATCTCTTCCCCCTCTCAGCATAGCTTTCTGCTTCATTCTGTAGTCAGAGCCTTTGTACCAAAAACCAGAAAAGGAATCCATCTGAGTCTTTGATCTGGATATTCGTATTATTCTTATTTACCAAATTAATTTCTGTAGAAGCACTTGCTGTTGTATACAGTGTTCAGTCACTTATGCTTAAGGATTTTTCATTAATCTGCTGGAGAAATTTACATACAGCTTTTCAGAGCTCACATAGTCCATCAAACCACAGGGATTAAGTAGGAGGTCCAGGGAAGACTCAACATAGTATGAATTATTTACAAACCATTTACTTATACTTTTTCTGGAACATTGCTGTTTTTTTTTCTATTTTTATACTAGTATACATAATAATATTCAACCTCTAGTCTTAATACCCCTTTAAAAAATCATACACACACAAAAGACTTCCAAGTCTATGACAAAAACAGTTAAGGATGAAATTAGGATTCTTGTCTCCAGGGTCACAAACATCACTCATTGGAATCTCAGTTATACCTGGCAGGGAGAACTTAAGCTATTGCAAGTAAGTGTCACCTCCCAGCCTGATAAATATTTCCTGAGGGGTTTTGAATTAGACTCATCTGTTATGCTCTGAAACAGATGAAGGAGTGTCATATAGGACATGAGTCCTGAACTGAGCCTCTCTTCAGTAGCTTATGGGCCAGGATAGATAGCAAATGTTGGACTTCTTTCTGCCCCACAACAAAGATCAGCGGGTTTTCCAAATCAGAGCCTGAATGACTAAGCATTGCCATTGTGTTTGTCTTATTTCAACTGCCACCAAGTTCTAATGTGACTTAGAGCCTTCCCTGCTCCTACGTTCTTAAACAAACAAATGTTTTGGACATTTCTAAACCACATAATCTCCTTTCCATTCTTTGTTCTTTGAACTTATACTTATTGCCTGTGTCACACAATTTAGAAACGCATAGGTAGTATTATTTTTTTAAATTCATCTCAGTGTTTTCAAAATATTGCTTATCTTGAGAACAGGACCCATACCTCCAGTTGTAATGTACCCCTGTCCCAACACAGAGCTGGACTGAGAAAAAAACTCATTAAGGGCCTCCATTAGTAGTAGAGGAGTGATGGAAGGAATGGTGGCTCCATTTAGAAAAATCTAAATGGATCAAGGTTCAAATCCTTTTGAAAATGCTCAGTGTGAGTCATTAAGTAAATTATTTCTTTACCTTCCTGTGAACCTTGTATCAACTTTCTATTCTTGTCAATAGTGACAGGGGAGGTTGTGGGAAAATGGCTCTGTGCTCAGTTCTGGAAAACGCTTATCATTTTCATATAATAAAATTCACTTTTCAATGAGTAACAGACATTCTAAAAACATCTGCCAAAAGATTGTTTATACAAAGCTGCTTTCCCTCAAGAGAAGCTGATGTTTAATTGGGAATTCGTATGTCCCACTTAGTCCCCTTAAGCAGAATTTCACCTAAATATATTTATTTTTCTTCCTTCAAATGGATGAAGCTGATGGCATAATTTTTAGGTGAATATTTCTCTTTCTGCTCATGCTGGTATTTCACATCACAAAGATTAATATTGAAAATATTATTCTTAGTTGCAAGGAACATGCTGCCCCCATATTTATTGATATTTAACAGCTGCCCCAATACTGTAGATGCATGCACTTCTGTGGTAAGTTTAAGAAACTATGCTAAACTGATTTTATACTGATTTTGGAGGCTGTGTACTGTGCATTATCATAAGAACTTCTGTTTCTAATTTTGTTCCATGTATAAGATTTGGATTAATTACTTTTCTGTCTAATTATTAAATGGGTATTTTCCTTTCCATGTCCATGAAGACATGAGCCATATCTGTTTTTGTTCATCTGTATTCACAGGGTTTAATACTTGCAAATAATAGGTGCTGCATTTATAACTATTCAAAAATTAATGAACAAATAATGGAAAAAACATAATATATCTTCTATGGCTTAAAACTTACAATTTAGATTTTCTTAGAGAATTTGTAGTATTAGTTCTGATGAATTGTCACTTATTAACTTTGCTGCTATAAAAAAAAACAAAACAATATACAAAATCTGGGGGAGTAGGGGGATTAACAGTTTTCTGTATTGACACCATACAATGTAGAGACACTGCTGTCTGGTTAAGGAGATTTTCCAAACCATAATTCAGGAAAATAGAGCTCAATAAGGATGCAGCAGGAAAAAAAAAAAAAAAGAGAGAGAGAGAGAGAGACTTCTGTATGAGTTATTAAAGTTTTGGGGATTTGGAGTCAGAATGCTGAGAAGGAGAAAGAGACACTAAAAAATTGAGTAAAGGCTCACCTTGGCTGGTGGGCCAACTTCTAAATTCTTACACATGAACCATGTCTCTGGAAGGTCCCTCAGAGAACAGAACCAAGTGGCTGAAAACAGAGAAATGTGATGAGGAGATACTGAGGTTCCAGCTCAACCAGAGTAGAGAAAGCTTTGTGGACACTAGTGGCTTTCAGGAGAGACCCCACAGAGGCCATGCACGAAAAGCCACACTCTAGGAATAAGAACACAGTTTATATAGAAGGCAGCTATGCTCACCACTATACCACCAACGCAGCTTGAGAACACAGTTTATATAGAACTACTCTCTCTAACATGGGTCTTCAAACTACGGCCCGCGGGCCACATGCGGCCCGCAGAGGAGTCTGGTCCGGCCCGACAGGTTTTTTGGGCAGTGAGCGCAGCCGAGGTGTTACAGTAGGAATTAGTAGTTCATATAGTCCGGCCCTCCAGCTCTCTGAGGGACCGTGATCTGGCCCCCACTTTAAAAAGTTTGAGGACGCCTGCGACAGAACCTAAAACCAATTGTAACTCAGAATCAACAGTAACTTTATTGCATAAAAGATCAAATTTTAACATTCTTAAGGAATGATTGTTTCTGGTTATCTCTACTGATCAGAGAATGGTATAAAATTATGAGATATTAAACTAAGCAGTAAAGTAACTGATAAGAGATTAAACAGGAGAGACCTAGAGATGGTTCAAATTTGAAAATAGCAGATAAAAGCCTCAAAAAAAACAATGAATAATATGTTAAAGATAGAACAATTCAAAAGAGAATCTCTCTCTCTCTCTCTCTCTCTCTCTCTCTCTCTCTCTCACACACACACACACACACACACACACACACATATACAAACACACACACACACACAACACACACACACAACACACAATCACACACAGGAATCTAATTGACATTTTAAGTTGCAACACACATTAAATCAAGAACACAGTGGATAGATTCAATAGTAGCTTTGACAGAGCAGAAAGCATAATTAGCAATTAATTTTCAAGGTAGGTACATAGAAAATACTCAAACTGAAGCACAAATAAGAGAAAAACAAAGTATGAAAAAGGACAGATTTAAAGAGAGATACATAACATTGTCAGAAGGTCCAATATATATGTCTAAAAACCAAGTATTTAGAGAAAATATAAAAATCATACAGATAAAACAAGCATGTATAAGAATTTTTGTAGCATTGTAACTCAAAGTACTTCCAAGCTGGAAAATACAAATTCTTTTTTTCAATTATAATTTACATTCAGTATTATTATTATTATTATTTTTCTATCAGTTTCAGGTATACAGCACAGTGGTTAATCACATACTTTACAAACCATTCCTCCTGAATATTTCCAGTACCCACCTGGCACCATGCATAGTTATTGCAATATTACTGACTATATTGTGAATGCTGTACTTGATATCCTTGTGACTATTTTGGAACTACCTATACTTCACAATCCCTTTTTGCCTATTCCCACAAGCTCCCTCCCCTCTGGCAACCATCAGTTTGCTCTCTGTATCTATGAGTCTGTTTCTGTTTTGTGAAAAACATACAAGTTGATCAATATAGAATGTATATAAAAATATAGAAAATTAAATAGATAAAATATTTTCATGGTTGCAGGCCCCTCCCAAGCCCAGACCCTGGTCAGGTACATGCAGAAGGCAACCAATCGATGTGTTTCTCTCACATTGATATTTCTCTCTGTCTTTCCCTCTTTCTCTCTTCTTTTCCTCTCTCTCCCACCCTCTCTGAAAATCAATGGAAAAATATCCTTGGGTTAGGATTAAAAATAGATTTTTTTTCATCCATAACATTTATCATAACTAAAACTTCCTTTTTAATCCCCTTAGCAGCTACTAGCATAGGGCATTACACATAGCAGTGATTCTAAAGGTAATTAGTGCATTTTTATTACCTTTTCCATTGGCACAATATATAACCATGTTAATCAAAGAATAAATTTATGTAGTTAGGAAAAAATAGAGGGAAAATGACCTAGGGAAAAGCAACCAGATTATGCCAAGCAGGTCACCATGGTAACACCAAGTTCAAAATCATCATTCTCCTAAAGTTTCTGACATATGTTCAGGATACAGGGCGCCATCTAGTGATTTCACTTAAATTCCTGGCATTCCACACCTTTTGAGGTTTAACTTCCAAATGAACAAAAGAAAAATAATTCTTTTTTAGAATGCCTCCTTATAATTGTGGGATATAGACAGAGTTTGGTTTTCAAGATATTCAGAAGTATTGCTATTTACTGAATTGCTTTTTGTTTCTCAATGTTTAAAAAATCATAGGATGAAGCATATGAAAATATAAAATTATTATTAATTATCTGTACAATAATATGTAAAGCTTTAAGTTTATGACATATACAAAATTCTGTTCACATGAAGGGATTTATTCTGGGAAATTTTATTCCCAAATTACTTAAGGTTTATTCTCTTCTTTCTGAAAAGAAATACTTTTTTTTTCTTTCCTGTAAAAATCTAGGTGCTTTGAAGTAAGTTCATTTAAGCACATTAGCAAGAGGAATAAAGTTTTCACATTACAAATGCTTCCTCTGTTCCTCACAAGAAAAACAAACAAAAACTCAGTTTTATTGGGATATAAACCAACCATTTATGAGTATAAACAGAAAATTATTTAAAAGCCCAAGTTTGTGTTTCCCAGATATGTACAAAATAAAAATGTGAACATGTGCAGATTATTTATCATCATTCTGGCCCTATAACAACATTATCCAGTTAATAATTAAATTTATTTATATGCTGAAATAAAGTACAATAGATCAGAACTGATTTTATAACAATAGTTGGAAGTATCTCAAGACTATTTAAAAAAATATTTTTGGTATGTTCAAGTTGGTGCAATAAGTCAAATTTTATAGCTTCTACTAGAGGCCGGATGCATAGATTTGTGCACTGGTAGGGGCTCTCAGCCTGGCCTGTACCCTCTCACAATCCAGGACACCTCAAGGGATGTCAGAGAGCTGGTTTTGGCCCAATCCCCACATGTCAGGCTGAGGGACCCCAGCCTGCAATATGCGTATAAGATCTTTGGTTAATCACTTGTGGTCCTCCTGTCTCCCCCTTCCATCTGAGATTCCTCAGTCTGTTCCATGTTTCCATGCCTGTGGTTTCCACGCCTGCACTGAGTGTCTGCCTCTTGGTGGTCAGTACACATCATACCTGCTGGCCAGTCAGCCAGTCAGCCAGTCAGCCAGCCACTTAGGCTTTAATATTTATTAGAGGCCCAGTGCATGAAATTTGTGCATGGGGGTGTGTCCCTCAGCCCAACCTGCACCCTTTCCAATCTGGGACACCTCGAGAAATGTCCGACTGCCCATTTAGGCCCGATCCCAGTGGACATCCCTCTCACAATCCAGGATTGCTAGCTCCCAACTGCTCACCCCTAACCACTTTTGCCTGCCAGCCTGATTGATGCCTAACTGTCCTCCTCTGCCGGCCTGGTCACTCCTAACTTCCCTCCCTTGCCAGCCTGGTCACCCCCAAGTGCCCTTCCCTATTGGCCCAGTCACCCCTAACTTCCCTCCCTTGCCAGTCTGGTTGCCCCTAACTACCCTCCCCTGCAGGCCTGGTCACCTCCAACTGCCCTCCCCTGTAGGCCTGGGTCCCCCCCAACTGTCCTCCTCTACAAGCCAGGTCACCCCTAACTGCCCCCCTCTGCCAGCCCAGTCACCCCTAACTGCCCTCCCTACTGGCCTGGTCACCCCTCAAACTTCCCTCCTCTTCCTTCCCTGTCATCCCTAACTGCCCTCCTCTCCTGGCCCAGTCACTCCTAACTAACCTCCTCTGCCAGCCTGGTCACCCCCACAACTGCCCTCCCCATCTTGTGGAGGCCACCTTTGACAACATGGGGGCAGCCATCTTGTGTGTTGGAGTGATGGTCAATTTGCATATTACCTCTTTCATTCACTGATCTAATGTGAACTCTTTCCTTTATTTTGTCCCTTCCCCTTTATACTGAATTAATTTATCCTCCATTTCAACATATGCTCCTTCATGGAAGAAGTTCTCTGTTAGTTGGCTTTTTTCCCCCACCAGCATTTAACATGATGATGGTATAATATTAGGGCTTGAATGAATATTTATGATATTGTACCGACTGAAGATGAGGACAGAAATTTGTTAATAGTGATGGGTTGGTCTCTAAAATAGGATGCTATTAGGGAAATGTGATGCAGATACCAAGGAGTTGAAATAAGAATCAGGAATATTGATTAACATCAATGAGGAAGCCTGGATTCCTAGAATATTTGTTGCATTGGTAAAATATTGAGGGCAAGGTAGCAAAAAGAGAAATTATATGAAGTATGTCACTGATTTTCCCTACTTAGTGCTGGTTGTGTAGGGATTGTGTGGCACCTGGCTATGCACCTTTTCACTTGATTGTCTTTCATCAAGTGACAGTGGAGAAAGTAAAGGGGACCAGTCACTTGGACCCAGTAGCTAATATCCTTCCTCCTGCACCACTCATCTGGACATGAAACCAAAAAAGCACAAAATGTCGAGAACAGTCATAGCACTTTATTAGGAAGAACAAGAAAATGAAAGCTGGAATTGCGTTCTATAGTCAGGATACCTCCTCACTTGACATTTACACTGGGCACTGCTGAGTAATATACTGTTGAAGGTCACTGCTCCGAAGAGTAAAGATAGTTTTATATTTTGTTTGAGAGTTAGCTAAATGTAATAAAACCCAAACCACTTTTAATAACTCATAGAGGTATAGTCTTATTAATAGCTGACTAGCTTTAGGAAAATAAATATTTAAAGATTTGCTTTTATATCTGTGTTAGCACAAGCACACCCTCATATCTACTTCACACACCTAAAAGAAATATCATTAAAGCTGAGCATAGAGTGTTACATAATGATTAATAGTTACATCTTTTTTTTAAATTTATTTGGGTGACATTGGTTAATACAATTATATAAATTTCAGGCATACAGTTCTATAATACATCATCTGTTTTCACTATCCCAAGTCAAGTTTCTCTTTCATCACAATTTATCCCACCCCCCCCTTACCCTCTTCTATCACCCTCGCACCAGTGATATATTAATCACTGAAGTGAGCAGGCAGAGCTTCAAAAAGACCTACATGTTGAAATCACTAAATAAAATGTTTTTTAAAACAACAACAAAAAAATGAGGTATCCTTACAAATCAATTCATAAAACAGTGATCTCAGTATCAAAGTCCCAGACAACCAGTTCCAAATTTATAATTAAAAATATTACCTAAAAATAGGAGATATAAAAATATATTTAAGAAATGAATGGGGGGGCAGTTATTAGAGATGGAGTGAAATAATAAGCTGTACATTCTAAAAATTTCAAGAAACAATTTCAGGATTTTTTTGTTTTTAGAATATCTTTCTTCAGGCTATAATTAATTCATGTAACCCAGTTCAGCAGAAACTAATATAATAAATAATAATGTTATGTAGACAATATTTTCTTTAAGAACTAAACAAATTCACTCCATCTTTAGCCAATGAGCCATAGCAATACTTTGTGTTTTTCTTTATAGAAAAACATACAAAGTGCAGAATACTTACTGTCTTTTAGTCTATGTTAATTTTTAAATAAAATTATATGATTTAACAGTTATAAATCATAGAGAGAGGAAGTACTATTTTATATATATATATATATATATATACACACACACACACACACACACACACACACACACACCATATTTTTCGGACCATAAGACGCTCCTGACCATAAGACGCACCAGTTTTTAGAGAATGGAAATGAAGAAAAAAAGATTCTGAAACAAATAGTGTCCTAAAATATTTTATGTGCATTAAAACCCAACATCACAGTCATAAACACATGTAATCAACCCTGTAAAGTAAACAGCAGCATTTAGAACCATTTTAGAGCCGGGCAAGCACACAGAGACCACACAGAGCCGGGCAAGTAAAAAAACTTTTTTTAAAAGTATATGTGTAGGCTATATTTGGACCATAAGGCGCAGGGACTTTCCCCCCCACTTCTGGGGGAAAAAAAGTGCGTCTTATGGTCCGAAAAATACGGTGTGTGTGTGTGTGTGTGTGTGTGTGTGTGTGTGTGTATATATATATATATATATATATATATATATATATATATATGTATATGTATATGTATATATATAACTGATCAAGATATAGAACTTACTTTTAGTGGAGAAAAAAAGAAATATAAATAGGTTAAAAATAATATAATAAATAAATAACAAATGGTGATAATACCTATGCAAAGAATCAATACATACCGATTAAATTTTTTAAATACTATAAAATTTGACACTCTTAAGGTAGGGATACCTTTAATAAAATATATGTAAGACCTGTACACTAAAAGCTGTGAAACATTGCTCTTTAAGTAAATGAACTAAGTAAAGATAGATATATACTACTAGAGGCCTGGTGCATGAATTCCTGCATGAGTGGGGTCCCTCGGTCTGGCTAGTGATCAGGGCAGATCAGGACTGTCTCACCCTGTCCCAATCAGGCAGATTGGGGCAGCCTGCAGGGGAAAAGAGATGAGGAGCAATGACTGCTACAGATTGGCCAGCTACAAGAGGGTGACTGTCGGAGTGCACTAACCACCCAGGGACAGCTCCTGCATTCAGTGTCTGCCCCCTGGTGATCAGTGCTCATTATAGCAACCAGCCAGTCATTAGGTCATCTGGTTCTAACAGTTGCTTAGGCTTTTCTATATATAGATGTTCACAGATCAGTAGACTCAGTATTGCTAAGATATCAATTCAACCAAGTCCGTTTATAGATTTAATAGAATTTCAATCAAAAATCCCAAAAATGTTTTTGTAGAAATTTATAAGCTGATTCAAAATATATGTGGCAGTGTAGATGGTCTAAAATAGTGAAAACCATTTTAGAAAGGGACTAAGTTGATAATTTGCAATATGTAATTTTAAGACTTACTATTAAGATACATTCACAAAATGAGGATAAACATATAGGTCATGTATATATTTGCCAAAGTCATTCAATTGAAAACTTATAATGGTGTGAAGATGATACCTCAATGAAGTAGGCTTATACATTAAATAAGACATTCCATAATGGATGTCTGGGGGACTGAAGGGACATAGATATCTGAGAAAATGACATTAAAACATGTATACATAAAGCCAATGAAATAGTACAAATACTAAACCTACTGCTACATTCACAGAAAGAGTCATGATAAAATTGCCCCAGCTCCATTAATAAAATATATGTAAGACCTGTACACTTAAAGCTATGAAGCATGGTAGATACTTCTTCTAAAGTATCTACCAGAAAGTTTGGGAGAAAGCACATCCCAGCAGATAGACTAGAGAGGCTGAAACGACTGAATTACCCTGCGAGGAGAGAAGGAAGGCCAGCATCTCTGGTGTGAGCCATGGGAAAAGATAGATGATGAGACAAGGTCAGAGAAGTAGACACAATCGAGTCTCTTAGAACTTGATGGTTCAGGGTAAAGGTTCAGATTTATTCTGATTGTGAAGGTGGAGAGAGAAGTTCTATAGAGAGTGGGTTGTATAATTTTATTTTTATTTTAGGGCTATAATTTGGTTATATTTATTACATTATTTTGGGTTAATTGCTTCACGGTAATCAAACCATTCAACTATATCCCACACCAAATGACCACAGAACCATAGTTTGCCATCTTTTTTTTTTTTTTCTTTCTCCTTGAAACCACCCCAAAATAATAACAGAAACATTTGTAGAGAAAAGCCAGGAAACAAATACAAACCATAAACTCCAAAATTAAAAGTTGATAAAAGCAGCTAAGATTGGGTAGAAACTGCGGAGGGAGAGGCATTGGGGAAGATGTCCTGCAAACACAGAGAGCAAATGGAGACTGTGGCGGTAAAGCAAGAGGGATGTGCTGGGTCTGAGTGGTGGGAGGGTGAATTGTTCAGGCCTTTATCTAATAGGACTGATGATGGACTGGGTATGGAAAGTGAGAGAAAGAGATAAATTAAAGATGCTGCCAGACTTTTTGTTTGCATTGAACAACTGGGTAAATGTCGTTGCTATTTGCTAAGTTCAGAACACTAAGAGTAGAGGTTTGGGGAAACAGTTTGGGGGAGTGAGTGTATACTTGAGATCTTGGACTTGAGCACCTATCTTGTTTTATAAAGCATTGCCCCACTGTGTATTAGAATAAAGGCCTCTTAATAGATAGCATTTTGTTCCTATTTTCCTGTAACCTTGGATACATTCTTACAGCCAGTTTACATCGCCGTTTCTTTCTCTTCTCCTCTCTGTGCATCCACTTAATTTCAGAAATCCCTGGTGAGGGAAATCATTCAAAGCATACATTATATGATTTAACATTCTTATCTCAATAACAAGAACACCAAATAAATTACACAGAAAAGGACAAAAAGAGCAGTTCAAAATCCCCAAGGGCCTAACCTAGAAGCAGGTTTTAAAGCTTCTTAACAGAGAATTAAAAAAAAGAAAAAGAAAAAAAGAACATGATTTCTAAATATATATTAAAAGTAAAAGAAGCAAGAAGAGATGCATAAGGCTTACTTCACGTCCTCATTGATAATTCCCTTTCAAGACTATATGTTTAACCATTGTATGCTCCTAAAGTGAACAAAAGAGTACTAATCCTAGAAAAAGTAAAAAAAAATAAATATGGACACCTCTAGAGAAAGAATCATGTAAATACTCCCCCAGTACATACCTGGCACATGGCAAGGGCTTAAGGATGTATTCTGAACTGAACAATATCTAATTGATGCTCTTTTCAGTGAGGTTCAATCACTGTCGTCACCATTATTAACAGCATCATCAAAACTGATATTCATTGGACACTTGAAGATCTAAGCCAATGATTTTCTTTTATATATATATATATTTTTTTTTAATTTTATTTTATTGTGTTGTTTTTTTTTACAGAGAGGAAGGGAGAGAGAGATAGAGAGCTAGAAATGTCGATGAGAGAGAAACACCGACCAGCTGCCTCCTGCACACCCCCCACCGAGGATGTGCCCGCAACCAACGTACATGCCCCTGACCGGAATCGAACCCCTGACCTTTCAGTCCGCAGACCGACACTCTACCACTGAGCCAAACCGGTTTCGGGTAAGCCAATGATTTTCAAACTGCCAAGTGTCCTCAGTATCTGCAAACAGACTCAGAAACTTGACGAGGGAAAAAGAACCCTCTCAGGCTTCAGACCAGTTTCCTCAGGCTTCCTGAGGCCAGAGGAGCGGCATTTCAACGTTTGCAAATCTTGATTTTAGAGCAAGGGTTACAAACTTTTCATTTTGCTTTTTAAAGGGCCAGAGAGTAAACATGTGCCACTTTATTGACCATATAGTTTCTATTGCAACTACTCAAATCGGCATATAGTCATGGGCAGTACATTAATGAGTAAATATGGTATTGATCTTCTTAAAGTATTTACAAAATTGGACAGTGAATGAACTTGCTTGTGGGTTGTAGTTTGCCAACCCTTCAGTTAAGGAAATGATACCATTTGTCTCTACATTTCTACTTCTCCAGGTTTGCTGCCTGAACCTTGAAGTTAATGTAATTTAAGGCACCAGGAAATTTGCATGAAAATATGGGTCGTTAAGCAACCTTCATTAATCTTGTACATTCTCACCACCATTTATTATATCAAGAGCTAGAAAGAACACTCGGCAATCAGCTGAATGCTCTTTGAAATTAAGAACTTTTAGTATTCCTTCATACGTGAACAGTTTATTCTCTCATTCTTAAAAATACAAAACAAAACAAAACAAAATGTATATTGTATATGTGTGTATAAGAGAGCAAGTAAGGAAGAACTTACAATTGCTTTTACCTTTTTATGTGTTTGTTTGAGGTTTGAGCAATTTTGGACCAAAAAACTGAAATGCCACAAGGGATCTAATAGATATCTTTGTGTTTCTTAACCACAAAAACTTCTGACTATGGCCTGGTCAAAGGTCAGGGAAAGAGAAACCCACAAAAGGAGGGATCGGCTGTTAAGCACTAGACCAAGGTTTTCCACCTTCAATCTCTATTGACATTTTGGGTCAGGTAATTCCTTGTTATGGATGTCTATCCTGGAATTGTAAGCTGTTTAGTAGCATCCCTGCACTTCCCCCACTAGATGCAGCACTTACCAACAGCCTCAGGCAGAGATTATGCTTCTGGTTTTTGCCTTTGCAGCCTCAAGCATCTTCTCCCTTAGCAATAGAATCCTATACTTTACAACAGCGGTTGGCACATGCGGCTTTTTGGCCCCTTGAGTGTTCTAACTCCACTTCTTCAAAATAGACTCGCCCAGGCCGAAAACCGACTTCTGCGCATGGGCCATGAAGTTTCAATCGCACTGTACATGCTCGCCCGCCCGTGGTATTTTGTGGAAGAGCCACACTCAAGGGGCCAAAGAGCCTCATGTGGCTCAAGAGCCTCGGTTTACTGATCACTGCTTTAGAAGATAATAAACAAAATATAGGCACAAAGGATTCATTTTTTAAATTCCTTCACTTTAATTTCTGTGGATAGTACAGTTGATTTTTGAACAACATTCGGATTAGAGATGCCAACCCTCAGCACAGTTGAAAACCTGTGAATAACTCCTGACTCCCCCAAACTTAACTACTAGTAGTTTGCTATTGATTGGAAGCCTTACCAATAGCATAAACTATCAATTAACACATTTTGTATATAATATGTATTATATACTGTATTATTACAGTGAAGAAAAGAAAATATTTTTAAGAAAGTGATAAGAAAGGTAATATAGATTTGGGACATTTATTTTAAAAAAATGCATGTGTAAGTAGACCTTCATGTAAGCGGACCCATGCAGTTCAAACCTACCTTCAGGGGGTAGCCAGTGCACAGTCAGTTATTCCAAAATTTGAGTCAGTAAATTTAATCTGCTTTTCTCCTTCACAATCTTCTGTGGAAGCATTGAAATTTCATCTTAAATAAAATTCTTGGAAATCTGATAAGGAAACCCAAGGGACTACTTAAGCTTACACTATATTATTGAAAATCCCTGCCACAGTAAGTAATATGATCAGTGACTTGGGGATAGGAGAGATGTTGTCCAATTTTGATGATTTTTATAACCAGAATATACCACCCCTACAGTGTATAAGTGAATTCACTAAACTTAGAGAACAATTAAAGTATAATATGGTTCACTTCATTTATAGTTATCCATCAATCAAATCTCAGCATGTGTTACTAATATTTTACATTTAAATACCTTTATTAGAAAGTTTTCAGCAATTACCTTTTATAATAAATTGATTGTTGTGTACTTTCAAAGCTTGCATTTTAAAATATCAGTATTTCTTTTCTTATTTCTGTTTTATATCTCAACTACTACCAAAAGCACTCCAATTGAAAGTGGAATAAACAATAGTAATCCTAAAACTTGTCAGTAACATGAGTTACTGATCAATAAAGACATATTAATTGCATGCTTAATTCTATATGGCCAACTATGCAGTGGGATATTATAGAGGGTGAAAATGTGATAGTTCCTATCTAGAAAACTTTAAATAAGTGGACCAAGCAAAAAAGACTTTAAATGAGGCACTAGCTGCAAAAATTACAGAAGGAATAAATATGGTTAATTAAAGTATAAACCATTTTAAAAAAGGGAAAAAATCAGATGATTTACCATATTTTCCGGCGTATAAGACGACCCCCTAATTTTACAGTTAAAACGTAGGTTTAGGCCTATATTCGCTGTATAAGACTACCCCCCACTTCCGAGGCAACACCAGTTCTTTTTTTAATAGACCGCCTCTCTGACTCTGGCCAATCCGAGCAGGCTTTTTACTAGAACACAGTGTCATCTTATACGCCGGAAAATACGGTATTTATTGCATCTATTTGCTTCTGTCTACTCCTTCTGTCACCATCCAATGGATTGCATATTTAAAAACCATGAAAGAAAACTCCATATGGAAGGAGTTACATTTTTAATAAGAAAAAAAAATGTTTTCAATCTTTGTGGACACCCCACAGACCTCATCCCAAACTCGGAGTTACAGTGCTGTTTCTCCTTGCCCCAGAGCCTGGCCAGGTATGGGAAGCTGGCTCTGTCCGAAGGCTGTGCAGGCAGGAGCTACAACCCACAGGCTTTCCGAGGACCGAAGACCCTTATCACAAACTCTTCATTAAACTTTTATTTTTGGCAACCAGGCAACCTTGTTATTCTGAAGTTGTTAAACTATAAAGCGTCCTGAAGTTGACATGAATCATACGTCTCCAACAAAACACAACTTTACATGATAAATTTACAAGTTAAACAGATATTTATAACATGTGAGATTCTAAGCTAGCTATGCTACTTGTGAATCTATATTACATACTGTGATAATCTTTATTTTAAGCTATCCATCATCTAGTCAAGCATCTTTTAACTCAGGGATAAAATTAAATTATTTGAACACAACAACTGCGAGGATGTATTCTTCTCCTAAGACTACAAAACTGTAAATGGAATCCCCATTATGGTATAGGCATATAATAAAATAAGCAGCGATCTTAGTCAGATATATCATGACCAAATAGTTTTAAAGAATAAAAGTACCAATAGTCAATATGTTACTGGAGGAACTAGATCCTTCAGCGGTACTGTGGGGAAGGGATTTTGGGGACACTCCTGTGGGAGGTGTTTTAAGTGAAAGCTGCAAGGTTTCTTAGGATGAAAAGTGGCGGCACACTCTTGGAGAGACAGAGCGGGCAGGCCATAGGGCAGCACCTGTGTGGGCTTGGGAAAGGAAGGCACAGAGGTTAAGGAGGGTCTTCTGCTGCTGCTTGCTGCTTCCCCATTTGCAAGTTTCACGGGGACCCTTAGAGTTTTGGAGTAAAGAAGGCAAAAAGTACCTGCTCGAGGGAAGGACTGGCATGGACACATTCCAAGGAGGGTGCACATTGGATTCTTTTTCTAACTTCCCTATATTTCCCTCCATGTGGAAAAGAGCAGACCTTTTTTTCAAAGTCCCCAATCTCTTTCCTGGCTTTTCCCAGCCTGTGCCGTGCCCTCCGCCTATCCAGTCTTTTTTTCTGGATTTTCCAGAGCCTTGTGCCTTTCTCCAATCTGATCTCCACAGATTTCCCCAGGCTAGTGCCCTCCCCCTTCACAGTCAGCATTTTGGCTCCCGCTGCACATGACTCACAGTCCCGCCTGGTCATTCGGCTTCTGCGGCACATGCACTCAGCAGAGAAATGCCTCCTCACTGTTTTCTCCCTCCCCCATTAATTTAGCACAACCTTGCCTCTTACTCCCATAGGTGACTGTGAAACTGCTGTTTTCAGACTTAAGTTTAGCTTGCTCTCTTCTCTTTCATTAATAACTAACTAACTGCCTGCTCTTACAAATACTAGTGTCTTTTCCATTATAAGATATGTTAGAAGGAGTGCCACTCAGGTCAAGTAGAAAAGACATACTATAGTATATCTACCCACAAAATGCCAAGTGAAATTGACAATAAGTAGTTCGTAGACTAATTTCTCTTGGAGATATAGTATATACAAATTACCAGTGAGAGACATTTCTCTGACTATTGGTTATTAGTGTATTCCTTATTTTTTGTTGTTACTAAGATGCAATAGACTTATTGTGTAAATTTATATGTAAAACATGATGCCTTTGAAATATCTGATTGACATGTTTCATAAATGAAGTACCTTTTTACAATTGCTTTCAAGTCTTGCTTTTTAAAAATGATTAATACCAACATGTGCTTAGTTAACTCCAGAAACAAGATCTATTTATTTAGAATATGAGTGTATTGCATAGTGAATCAGGAATTTCAAGATATAAACGGGGTGGTGATGGCTTAAAAAGCTTCCTGTTTAGAACAGCATTGACATTTTCAAAGCCACCATTTATATATCTCATTTCCCCACCCACTGAGCCTCAATTTATCAAAATGGAAAATATATATATATATCTAGTAAAACTTAAACTATGGGTCTGTTAAATCAGATAACTGCTTGTGGGATTTTCTCCTAAAGGCATCAAGAATTTCCCTGAATTATTCCTACCCTCAGACCAATTCTCACCAGTGTATATGCAGCATATGAAAATTTTCTATCATATGTCAATTAGTTTATGTACTTCAAACAGATTCTCCTAGACCAAAAAAAGCAAATGTTCAAGATGAAAAATATACTACAGTAATTTATTCAAGGACAAAATGATGGAGTCAGAGCAAACCCATCAGGAAAACAGTAACCGAAGAGAAGAATTTGCTCATGCTGCCTCCTTGCCTTTCTGCCTTCTAGAACCCATATGGGAAACTAGACTTGTGACAACCTTCTCATTGCTTATCTGCCAAAGTCCTGAGTGACTTGGTATCTTGAATTATAATTTTAGTCTCCCATGCTCAATATAATGTCATAATAGCAACCCTGAAGTTTTCTTGTCCTCTTCCATGCCAGGCATATTGAAGTAGAAAAAGTCCTAGTGACGGAAAAAATATGGTCATAAATTTGTAATTCAAAGAATATTTATAAAATATGGTATCTTAATACATCTTATTTTATTAAGTGTTTTTAATATTTATAACATGTTACATATATTTATAATACATGCTTTTTATTATACCATATTTATAATTATTAAAATTATTTTTCTAAACTTGTTAGTTTAAAATAATGCCTGTCAATGATCATTTCTTCCAAATTATTGCTATATATTTTTAATTAATTAATTTTGTGAATCCTCACTTGGGGATATTTTTAAGGGAGGGTGGGGGAGAGAAAAAACATTAATATGGGAGAGACATATCAACTGGTTGCCTCCCACTCACTCCCAACCAAGGGTGGGGAGCAAGCCCACAACCTAGGTGCATTCCCTTGACCAAGAATCGAACCCAGCTGAAATCTGTTTGGCTTAATGGATAGAGCGTCGGCTTGGGGACTGAAGGGTTCCAGGTTCCATTCCGGTCAAGGGCATGTACCTTGGTTGCGGGCATATCCCCAGTAGGGGGTGTGCAAGAGGCAGCTGATCTATGACTCTCTCTCATGATGTTTCTAACTCTATATTTCTCTCCATTCCTCTCTGTACAAAATCAATAAAATATATTTTTTTTAAAAAAAGAAAGAATTGAACCCATAACTTTTTGGTACATCGGCCAACATTCTAACCACTTAGCAACACTGGCCAGGGCATTTAATTTTTTACCTTTGAGTTTTAGCAAAATTGGCTGGAGAGAAAGAGAGACAACAGAGGGAAAAGGTGCCGTTACTAGAAACATAGAAAACTACTCAATCTTGTAGAGCTTGGGAGAATATTTGTTTTTCCCTGTAAACTACATTCTTGCTTAGACCCAAGATCTGAATCAAACAGAAAACTGTCAATTCTCCCTGAGATTCAAATAGTGATTTATGAAATCACTAGAGAATAATTCCACACTCATATCAGATCAATGTTATATCTTTTATCTTTGTATAAAACTTCAATTATATTAAAACTTATATGTGGGTTGTGTGTGTGCACACACACACTCATACAGAGGAAAGGGCCTACAAAGATAATTGGTAATGTGTATTTTATTGCAATATACTCCTTATAAGCAGTGTGCTTCAATGCAGGTAGAAGTCAGGAATGGTGGTTAGGTGTATGGTGATCAGCAATGCACCCAAATTCGAATTTCAATATACAAGGACAAATGACTCTGTGATTCTAGCAGGCTTTTTAATCTACACTACTTAAATGTGTAGTACATGCAGAAGACTGGAACAGTGACTGTGCACAACTGGCTGCCCCTTTAGTTAGTAGAGGAATTATGTCCTAGCCCACAGGGCTGTGAGTCAGCATGGTGCATACACCTTCTCTTTACAAACCCCTATTATGGACTTCATGAGCCAGGTTCATCTCACTCAACAAGCTAGCAGAAGGTGGGTGGGGGGAGGCATGTATTACGGAACAAAGAAGGTGAAAGGTCATTGTGCGTACTTTAGGAAGAACGGACTAGAAGTGATTCACTACTGTGGGGGAAGGATACAAGAAATGTGTAAAAATATATTTGTTATTTTCTAAAATATATAAAGCAGTATCCTCTCTTTAAAAATAGAAGACAAGTCATAGAAAGATCAGCTAAGATTAAATAAAACATTAGGATGACACGAAAGGCAATAAATTATAGAAAGAGCTCACAGAAAGTATAAATGCAATAGTAATATTTAAATCTGCATGGAGTCAGCCAAATTAGGGATTTTAATATGTGGAAAATGGAATTTATAATAATAGACAGCAATGCTCAAAATTCTTCCAAAATAAAAGAAGAGTTATTGATGAATATAATGATAAAAAAATTACAGTAAATAGATTATAACAAAAATAAATTGCAAGCTATTCTTAAGCTAATAAAGATAATTATAATCAGAAAAAAAGTATGAAAAGTTAAATAATTTTATTATTTGCTTTTCATTATCCCATCCTTATATATTTCCAGGTCACCAACCTGTTTTAATCTCCCACAATAGAGAAGTTCAGTCTTTCAAATGCAAAACTCCTTGTCAGGCCTGAGCGTTAAAGAAACTGCAATATTTTAAACATGCGTATACTATTTAACACAGGGGAGTGATTATTTGGGGATTTTTTATTATGTATAATTGTGTATCAATCAAATAGCATTACATTTGAAGTAGGAAGCTTGTATTAAAATGCATATAAAATAAAAGAGATCAATATAACTTTCTATAAAGGCCACAAACAATTAGCTGTTGAATGTTAAAACTGTTATATCAATAATGATAAATTCAAAATTTTAATGATATTTTATTGAAAAATATGTTTTAAGTTCCATTAAAAAATCATTTGAAGTCTAGTAATGTATAAGAAATTAGTATCATCATAACCAAAAATATAATCTATCTAAAATTTCTAATGATTCAGAGTTTTAATGAACCCACATCAAAGTGAAAATGATATGGTATAATTTTTAGCAGAAACAAATATTATTAAAAAGTGAACATGGAGTCCTGTCCAGTTGGCTCAGTTGCTTAGAGCATTGTCCTATACACCAAAAGGCTGCATGTTTGATTCCCTGATCCTGGTCAGAGCACATACCTGGGTTGGGGGTTTGATCCCCAGTTGGGGTGTGTGTGGGAGGCAATCTATCGATGTTTCTCTCCCTCATCAATGTTTCTGTCTTTCTAAAATATATATTTTAAAGTAAACATGGAAACATCTTTTGTGCCAAGAAAAAAAGCAAATACTTTAACCGAAATGGATCAAAATAATAGTGTTTAGCCAGCCAGTGTTACGCAGTTGAGTATTGAGCATTGACCTGTGAACCAGGAGGATACGGTGTGATTCCTACTCAGTGCACATGCCCACTTTGCAGGCTCAATCCCCAGTAGGTGTGCGGGAGGCAACTGATCAATGATTCCTTCTCATCCTTGATGTTTCTATCTCTCTCTCCCTCTCCCTTCCTCTCCGAAATCAATAAAATATATATTAAAAAGTAATAGTGTTTACCTGTTATTAAATAAGACCCTAATTTTTATTTTTTAATAATAATAGACACATGGGTCATGCTAATCTAGCAGACAATAATTTTATCACTAAAAGCCTAAGGGAATATGTTGATTATTTTGGAGAATAATTTTCATTATTTTTGTGAGACAATCTAAAATATTTCTTATTAAATTATTAGTTATCCTATTCAAGTTATAACTGCTAATAAATGAAGCTATGTGAATATTTTAAAATTACATTGTTTTAACATTTTTTGGTGAAGGATTAACTGTTCAACTGCTTAACAACGAAAAGAGGCAAAATTTTACTTCATTGAGTATGTATCAGGCACTATACTATGTATCTATGTCTTTACAGCTACTCTATCATATCTCCCTTCTATTTTACATGACAAGAAACTGAGCATCATAGAATACTGCTGTAGTCCCACAATAACATACTGTGAGGAACTTACATCTAAACAAATAAAGAATCAGTATCTTGGAATCAGTTTTGTGTCTGCTCCTGTTGGCTTTGGGCAAGTCAACTAACCTCTTTCCACTGAACATGTAATGGTAGCTGCCAAATGAATTGGTCAAACTTAAATGAAATGATAAATAAAAAACTCATAAAACAGTGATGTAACATAATAAAAAATATCATGAGCTATTGCTTGATATGATTGGTGTTACGTTGTGTAGATTCACTTCCAAATGTACACTTGTTTTAATCAAGAATCTAAAAAGTTACCTCTTCTAAAGAAACAAGGATACTAGGAACCCTAAAAATCAATTTCCCATAGTCTCCTATTGTGAGAAAGTTCCTTTTATATCTAACTGTCCAAAAATGAAGAACTGTAATAGAATGGTGTTATAGGAATAGTATTTTTATGTGTAGAGAAATAGTGTTTTTTACTCAATTGACTAAAACATTGCAACAGCTTTATAGGTGAGAGATGTAGGCAGTTTGTCTTTGTCAAAAGAATTTTCCTAGGCAACTTGCACAGACCACAAAGAACAGTAGGGAGTAAATGGGAAAAAAGAGGCTAGAAATGAGATAGTAGCCAAATCTAATAGAATGTAAAAGAAAAAAAGCATGAATGGCAAGAAAAGAAATAGCAGCTAGAACTAAAGAACTAACTTTTTTCCATGTTTCCTGAAGACAAAGTATAGTTACCTCTGCTAACCTCATGAATAACATAAACTAGGTTTGATATAAATGCTTAATGGTTATCAAAAGTGATATATACAAAATAAAATTTTGTCAGACCTCAATGTAACCCACATTTTTCACCTCTCATTTTTTGTATTCCAAGGATTTATTTGTTATTATATTACCTGCTTAGAAAGAGATGAAATGAATCAGTAGCAATAACAGCATAGTATTTTATGAATACCTATTAATTTGTTTATTAATTAAAATAACTTAATAGCAAAATAGTTTTATATCTGGAAAATCATAGGACAGTGCTTATGTGGTATACATTTTTTGCTAGAAACTCTTATTGTGGTTTGTATAGAAAAGGGTATTGGAGTTTATTGAGTTATTAAGGGAATGGTTAGGATTAAAAACCTTGAAATTCTTATTAAACAACTAGAGGCCTAATGCATGAAATTCATGCAATTCTTCCTTACCCCAGCTACAAGCACTGGCTTCTCTCTGGCATCCAGGACCTGGGCTTCCCTCCAGCACCTGAGACTTGGGCTTCCCTCACTGCCCTGGCTTCATCCAGAAGGTCGTCTGGAAGGACATATGGTCTAATTAGCATATTATTCTTTTATTATTATAGGTTATTATAGACGATTGTGTGTCTATGTATGTGTATATTTATGATTATGTATGACACACAGGAAGAGAGAAAAGAGACAGACATTATTCTGGAGGCCGAGTGCACAAAATTCATGCACAGGTAGGGTCCCTAGGTCTGGCCAGTGATCAGGGCCGATTGAAGCCTTCCTTTCCCCAGCTGCCAGCCAGAGCCTTCCTTTGTTCTGTGCCACCATCTGGTGGTCAGCATATGTCATAGTGGGCAGTTGAACTCCCGAGGGGCAAATTGCATATTAGCATCTTATTATATAGGACTAGAGGTCTAGTGCATGAAATTTGTGCATGGGTGTGTATGTCCCTCAGCTCAGCCTGCATCCTCTCCAATCTGGGACATCCCTTTCACAATCCAAGACTGTTGGCTTCCAACTGTTCACCTGCCTGCCTTTCTAATTGCTCCTAACCATTTCTGCCTGCCAGCCTGATCACCCCCTAACCATTCCCCTGCCAGCCTGATTGATGCATAACTGCTACCCTGCCAACCTGTTTGCCCCTAACTGCCTTCGTCTGCAGGCCTAGTCACCCCTAACTGCCCTCCCCTACAGGTCTGGTCCCTCCCAACTGCTCTCTCCTGCAAGACTGATTCCCGCCCCCTCCCCCCCCAACTGCCTTGCCTGCAGGCTCAGTCACCCCCAACTTCTCTCCTCTGCCAGCTTGGTTACCCCCAACTGCCCTCCCTTGCAAGGCCTGGTCCCTTCCCTGCTGGCCTGATCACCCAAAACTGCCCTTCCCTGTAGGCCTGATCCCTCACCACTCCCCTCCCTTGCTGGCCATCTTGTGGTGGCCATCCTGCGTTCACATGGGGGCAGTCATCTTTGACCACATGTAGGCAGCCATCTTGTGTGTTGGAGTGATGGTCAATTTACATATTACTCTTTTATTAGATAGGATAATTTTATATTCTTTATCCCAATAACTTCCCTCAACTTTTGCCAATGAGCTTCATTGTTAAAATATACCTAGATAGATAATTGAGACTGGTATATATAAAAGAACAGACAAGATATATTGAATATAATAATGTGTATAATAGATGTTTTTGACTAAATCATCTATATGAATAAAAAATGCAAAAAAAGCTACTAGGGTTGGAGAATGGAGTGGGAGGTAAGATGGATTTCAGACATAATAAACTAGAATATGGGTGAACAAGCTGTTTTATAAAGGACCAGATACTAAAGAGTCTGAGAGTAGCATGGGTAATATGAAAGTGAATAGATGTGGTGTATTCCAAAAGAATATTTTAAATTAAATTGGTCAGCAATGGCATATTTCACTGACCTAGAAAGAACTCTCCAAAAGTTCATTTGGAACAATAAAAGACCCCGAATAGCCACAGCAATCCTGAGAAAGAAGAGTAAAGTAGGAGGGATCTCAATACCAGACTTCAAACTATATTACAAAGCCACTGTTCTCAAAACAGCCTGGTACTGGCACAAGAACAGACATATAGATCAATGGAATAGAATCGAGAACGCAGATATCAACCCAAATCAATATGCTCAATTAATATTTGACAAAGGAGGCACGAATATACAATGGAGTCAAGACAGTTTCTTCAATAAATGGTGTTGGGAAATTTGGACAGACACATGCAAAAGAATGAAAGTAGATCACCAACTTACACCATTCACAAAAATAAACTCAAAATGGATACAGGACTTAAACATCAGACGGGAAACCATAAAAATACTAGAAGCATCCACAGGCAGCAAAATCTCAGACGTATGCCAAAAGAACTTCTTCACTGATACTGCCCCTAGGGCAATGGAAGCTAAAGAGAAAATAAACAAATGGGACTACATCAAAATAAAAAGTTTTTTTACGGCAAAAGAAATCATCAACAAAACAACAAGAAAGCCCACGGTGTGGGAGAACATATTTGCAAATAATACCACTGATAAAGGTTTAATCTCCAACATTTACAGACAGCTTATACAACTAAATAAAAGGAAGATGAATGATCCAATTAAAAAATGGGCAATGGACCTAAATAGAATATTTTCAAAAGAAGACAGGAGGAAGGCCAAAAGGCACATGAAAACATGCTCAAAGTCACTAATTGTCCGAGAGGTGCAAATCAAAACAACAATGCGGTACCATCTCACTCCTGTCAGAATGGCCAACATCAACAAATCAACAAAAGACAAGTGTTGGCGAGGTTGCGGAGAAAAAGGAACCCTCGTGCACTGCTGGTGGGAATGCAGACTGGTGCAACCACTGTGGAGAACAGTGTGGAGTTTCCTCAAAAAACTGAAAATGGAACTCCCATTTGACCCAGTAATCCCACTTCTAGGAATATATCCCAAGAAACTAGAAATACCAATCAGAAAGAATATATGCACCCCTATGTTCATAGCAGCACAATCTACAATAGCCAGAATTTGGAAACAGCCTAGGTGCCCGTCAGCAGATGATTGGATCCAAAAACTATGGTACATCTACACAATGGAATACTATGCTGCCATAAAAAAGAAGGAATTCTCATCATTTGCAGCAACCTGGATGGAATTGGAGAACATCATGCTGAGTGAAATAAGCCAATCAATGAAAGAGAAACACCACATGACCTCACTCATTTGTGGATGATAAAGAACATTATAAATTGATGAACCAAGAGACAGATATAGAGACAGTAAAGCAACAGGCAGACTGTCAAATTACAGTGGGGAGGGGAGGAAGATCTGGGGGAGATAATATTATAGGTCAACCGAAGGACTTGTGTACATGCATATAAGTACAACCAATGGACATAAAACTCTGGGGAGGGAGGGTATGTATGGGAGAGAGGGAGGGGGGCAAAAAAAATCAATAAAATATATTTAAAAAATAATAAATAAATAAATTAATTAATTAAATTGGTCAGTAGGCTGGATTTACCTAGCATGCTCTAACTTGCAGTCACATGGACTAGAGGAAACTGAGAAAATAGAGGCATTTTTCTGGAAAAATAGAAGTTTCTTTTTATATTCTTCTTCTAAGAATCAGTGAGCTAAAGTATAACTATCCAGCTACACGTAGTTTCTAAAAAGAATAAGCCACTTCTTCTCACCCACCTAACATCCCATACTTTATTTATAAATCTGTAAGAACATTTCCCCACAAAACACATATAATAAAATACCAAAACATACGTATACAAATGCAGGACCTGAGAAAGAGAATATATCCATGCACTGTGTGGTCCTATTTTATGATTTTAATAATGACCATGATAATAAATATTTAATAGGTCTCATACCATTGTGAGAGAAATTAGGTAAACTTAATTTCTCTTTTGTCTTTCAATAATATTGTTTCAATTTTTCTATCCAGAATGTAGAAATTACTATATTTTGAGCAATTTTATCTCACTATAGCCAAAATAATTATTAAAATTATATGCTTTTTTTCCCTTTCATAACTAGCATTACCTATCAAGCCAGGTGTATATTCTATATAATAAAAGCCTAGGTAGCATTGCATGTTGCCTTGCGCAATGTCATCACAAGATGGCCACCACAAGATGGCCAGCAGGGAAGGGCAGTTGGGGTTGAATAGGCCATCAGGGGAGGGCATCTGTAGGTGATCAGGATAGCAGGAGAGTGCAGTTGGCAGTGACCAGGCCTGCAGGGCAGGGCAGTTGGGGGCGACCGGGCCGGCAGGGGAGCAGTTAGGGGTCAATCAGGCTGGCAGGGGAGTGGTTAGGGGCAATCAGGCAAACAGGAAGACGAGCAATAAGGAGGCAGCAGTCCCAGATTGTGAGAGGGATATTCGACTACCAGTTCAGGCCTAACTGGCAGTCAGACATCCCCCGAGGGGTCCCAGATTGGAAAGGGTGCAGGCCAGGCTGAGAGCCACCCCCTTCTTTATGAATTTCGTGTACTGAGCCTCTAGTTATTAAATAATATCACCAGAAATATCTATATACATATAATTTTGTTTTAATACATTTTATATTTTTTTCTACAAATCCTAATAATTTCATATTTTTTCCATCACCATTTTTCCCCTCTATACACTTTTCCACCTCCACTCACCCACTCCTCCCCCAGCAATCTTGTGATTAACTATTATAAAGCATAAAACTTACCCAGATGAATACTTGCTGTTACTGAATAAATTTTCTTAAGTTTGCTTTCTTAAGAACCATTAAAATATACAACTACTATTATTTTAAAAACCATATTGAAAAATGATGAATCATAAAGAATTGTATAAATTACATAATCAACCTATCAAACTCACTTGAGTGAAATAAATAAAGAAAGAAAACTTTTATTTTCCTCCATCATTATTTTATGGCTTCTTCATATCTGATTATTTAAAAATTTTCTATCTGTGAAATACAGAGAAAACAAACTAGACTTACATAAACATAAAATGAGAAACAATCAAGAATGCTCTAAAAATATTGCAGTGCATTTGTAAAAGACGTAAAACCCTACGTCCTAATAGATATATAATGTTTAAATAATTACACAGTGATAAAGATATAATTTCAATATTATGATTCTATTTGAGTGAAATTCTCATCACTTTTTGCGTCCTAGCAATTTAATATTTATTTAAAATGTTTTAAAACAACTGTCATTGTTTCTTAAAGATAAGCAAAATCTCTATGCTTATTTCTTTTTCCATTATCTATTGAATTGGGTTAAAATTAACCCTAAATAAAACTCTAAACTAAATATATATTTATAGAAAGAATCCTTTATATTAACAAAATTCACATACATTTTAAAGAAATAATGGCATCTCAAATCCAAGAAATTGATGCAAGTGAAATTAATTCATTTACATCACTCATATTCAGAATGTAGGCATAAAAAATATTTATGTACGAGCTTTGGTTTGTGGACAAAACTGGTCTTACTTTTGTAATGCAGTAGGATCTTCCTCCTCATAGCAAACCACACCCCTCAGGGTGCTCCTAAGATATGGTCCATGAAAGGTGCCTTGAGTGTAACTACGGAATGCCAATTGCACAATCAGGGAATGCTTTTGTCAATGGTCTTATGAGTATAAATACTATGACTTTAATGAAGTTAATGTCCAAGAAGTGAGATTATTGAAACAATTATTTTAAGCTAAATCCCTCCTTTAATGTCTGTCACATATGCCCTGTTAGATGTCCTGAGTTCTGTGAACTAGAGATAAAAGTGTATTAATCTAAGATGAAATCTGTTACTCTTTGCCTCTTGACTACAGTGATCATTTGGTGCCTTCAACATCAGAGGATATTATTCTAGATGATTTCTAGTCACTTACCCTCTGTTCTTTACATATTGCTATTGCTTGCTTTGCTGATCCAATCTCCTCTGACTACTATAGAAGTTTACCTGAAGAGTAACATGCAAACCAAACTTTATTAGAAAGAGTATCACAAAAGTTTCTAAAGTAAAAAAGAATGGCTCTCTTTTATGGAAAATGTTTATTGTTAACAGGGAAGCAAAGCTATAGGTTTTTTATAACCTGATAGTAACTGATTGTAATCATTCTTTAATTTATTTGTGTCTAACAATACCTGGGAGCTTTATAAAAATTGTAGACTCTCAGGTTCCTTCCAAATCCATAAGGTAAATTTAGTAAACACTTTTCTAGAATATTTTACTGCCACCCACAAGTTATTCACATTACCTGAGAACCAACTACATTCCATACTCTGTTGTTCATAATAGTGTGATATAAAATTTTAAATATTCATATGTCTCTGATGCCTCAACATCTCCACAAATAGCCTGTGAGCAACCCTTCTGACTGGGTGCACCAAGGTGATCAGGCCAGTCCCTTTCACAAGTTCTCTTCCTGGCTCTCCTTACTGTGACTTAGAAACATTGAAATGCACCAATAAAAACTTTTCATGCCTTTTGCTTGTGTACGCTACTCTGACCACCAATAAAGGCTCTTGCCAAGGAGTCCTCACTCTTTCTTTTGGGCTCCCACTTGCTTGGTTGAACCCACTCCTTTGGAGCTCCTCTCACATGTTTTTTTGTTTGTTTGTTTTTTGTTTTTTGTGAATGTGTGTAGTATGTGTGCTTCCCTTTTTTAGAACCTGTGAGTAACGTAATCCTTTTAATCCTTTTATTTCATACTAGAGGCCTGGTGCACAAAATTCATGCACTAGTAGGGTGACTAGGCCTGGCTGGTGATCAGGACCAATCCATAGGGTGACTGGCGGGATGATCAGGGTCCCCCGCTGGCACCTACCTTGGCTGGCCTGGGGCCTGCTGACTTGGGGCAGCTCCTGGATTGAACGTCTGCCCCCTGGTGATCAGTGTGCATCATAGAGACTGGTCATTCCTCCATTTAGTGGATTTGCATATTTGGCTTTTATTATATAGGATGCCTTTCTGAGTGTAATTTCCATGGTCATATCTGAGTAACCCTTAAAGACTCCACAAGGAAGACTTGCTTCTCCATTTACAATACAAATGGGAATAAGATCTCCAATTCCTGTCTGTGGTGATTATGGCCCAATGGGAAAGACAGTAAGCACATAGGATGATATCTGGTGAACAAAATGGGAAATAAAGAGTAAAGAGGAATTACATTTGCTCCCTTATGGTGGTAAAAAAAACACACAACTGGATTCAGCCTTAATAGATTTAAAATGAAAAGGAATTTGAGAGGATAGTACATTTTTCATTCCTCCTAAAGACATCTGCCCTCCATCAACAAGGGGCATGTGAGAGCTGTGCTTGCAGGAAGACTTTATTCCCCAGCAGTCCTCAAGTCCATAAAACGGTCAATGTGAAAAACTGCACATTTGGGATAAATGTACCCATCATGGATAGGGATCAAGACTAATCTCTGTGAAGGGATTAATAGAACACCCACCGTGATTCATGCCCTGCCTGATTAGAGGTTAAGGGGAGCATTGCACCTCCTTTACAACTGCCCTGCCTATCCCTAACAGTCTTAGCCTTGCTATCACTCAAATCATGTGTTCTCTGAGACCAATGTCATTGTTTCAGTATGTCAGCACAAGAAACTGCAGACTACCAGAGCCCCAGCTATGGATCTATGTACTCTTAGATCAATAACCACATGTTCTATTTAGACCCTTTTTCACCTGTCCCCCACAGCCCCGAAGCTTTCCTTGTGCCCTCTGGAATTCATGACCCATGAACTCTAAAATCTCCAATGTTAAAATCTCCTATCTACCTATATTGTGAGCATTTCCTTCATCTTTTTACTCTAATGGATCATTGGCTCTCCACCGAGGACTGTTTTTCATGCAGCCTTCTCACATCTCTGGGAGCATTGGGCTTGGAATTAGAAAATTTGTGGTTTGGGTGGGTCCTCACTGTCATCTTCCAACACTTCAGCTTCCCTCCTACCAAGAATCCAAGTTTTAAAACTTGTCAGGTCACTGTATCCCTGCTTTCCCTCATTGTGTTGTCATGTATAAAAACCAAGTCACTCTCTCTCACTTATCAATAAATATACCTCCTAGCTATTTTCTCTATTTTCAGGGCTTCTCCTGTCTTCTTGGTAATCAAAAATACAAATTTAAGTAATCTCTCCAATTGCCTGGCCTCTCAAGCTTTTGAACTATTCTCTTCCAGTGATATTGACTTCCAATCGTTTAAGCTCTTCAGTGGCATGGTCATAAACTAAACATTGTCATTACCAATATCTACAGCCTTTCCATCATATCTGTTTTATAAACCTCATTCACTCATTGCCTCCTAATGTTTGACCTCTTTGCCTCTGGAACTACAAATTCTTACGGTACTTTCTATTCATTCTTTATATCAATCTTCTTGGAAGTTCCTCTTTTTCCCCCTTTCTTCTGATCCTTTAATCTTTCTCTCTCACACACATCTAGTCTCATGGCTTTAAAGAACTTCTATATGCTGATGATGTTCAAGTTCATATTTACAATACAGTTCTCTTCCTTGAACTCCAGATTTATACTAAAAAGTAAGTCCAAGAAAGGCAGAAACCCAGGCCTATTTTTTTTTTTAATTTTGGGATATCGAAGTTCTTCAATAAATACTTATTCAATGTGTTTAATATATAAAATCACGCTAGAATATACCCACACAAGGAAATAAAGTGCACAGGTTAATGAAGTCATTTTATGTAGGAGCATAGATTATACCTTGTGAGAGTTCACAAAATCCAATATTTAGCTACTTTGTTTTTATAGAATTAAATCATCAAAATTCATAAATCATCCTGGATAATTTTTCTGTAACAAAAGATAACTCAAAAAGATAGTAGATAACAATATCTGGGGGGGAAAAACTAGAGACTAATTTATTTGGTAACCTTCAGTACATGTAACATATTAGGTATATTTATATGAATTTATTATTTTAGTAACCATATAAAACATGAGCATAATAATTCCTAGGGTATGAAAAGGTTAGGTAAAACTTTTATGGACAGCATCTTGGCAAAATAAAATTAGTAGTTAGCATCTTTTGCTTATTAAGTTATTTTTAAAATATATTGGTAAAGAATAACTTGCATTTCCTTATGCTTAAGTGAAATTCTTCATCAGAACTTGGAAAATATAAGAACATATTAACTTGTGCAACTTTACCACAATTTTAAAACGTTCTGGACCATAAGGACTGGTTCAGTTCCAGCTTCTGTGATAGAGATGAATTCAAGAAACTTGTCCCAAATTCACTGTGAGAACCCTATGTTGTCTCATTGAGATTTAGGAAATCACTGAGCTTTGTATCACTCTGAAGGCACTGTCATTCTTCCTAATAGTGCATGAACAGGAATAATGATTTATAATAAGTGGGTCATTCTTTAATAAAAGGTTGTTCAGATGGGGCTAGGGTAGAAAGCTCTGCTCCACTGAAGCAATCATAACTGTCCTTGGATGTCCTCAACACTCAGCACAGTCTTAGTAGTGAGAGCAGAGAAATTATATTTATCAAATTTCAATTTTTTTAAATCTCTTTCCTGTTAAGCAAGGCAGCAAAGTATTATTAAGCAGTTTCTGGTATATTCCTTGAAAAAGAAGTTTCTAGCCGCATGTTCCTTAAACTTATTTGCATTTATGCATAGAATTTCTAATGTCAAATTAATAACTTTTCAACATCTTCAACTTTGCTTTTTTATCTGTATGCCAAGTAAAGAGGCTAAGATGAAATTTCAGACCATATACTGAAAAGGTTTTATTTACTAAGGTAAAAGGTTTTATTTACTAAGGTAAAATATTATGAGAATTTTAAAAAATAGAAAATATTTTAAAATAAAATATTACCTCTTCCAATGTCAAACTTTTGTAATGTACATTTATTTTCAAATCCTAATTTCTAAATTATTCTAATTTTAATTTACAAGGTTTTTTGTCATCTTTAGGCATTTTCAAAAAAGTTTTAATGCTTAGAATTAGGTTCTTCCCATTTTCTTCCTTGTTCTTTTGAAATCTTTGTGCTGTTTAAAAGAATCAGGAATGGTATATTCAAAGAAGTTATATTTCTGAAGTGGAGCCAATTAACAAGTGCTAGAGTCATTGCTGGAACTCAGGGAGACTAGAGTCATTCATTTTACCACCTAGTCATGAAGTCTTCTTTTCTGACACCTTTAGAATAAATTACTTGTAAGTTTTTAGAAGACTAAATATACCCTACTGAGATAGGGGGATATCTTGGAAGTATTTATCATTATAAGAGCAACATCTTTTCAATTGCTATTTGGCTTACTTGTAATTTTCCTCATTTACCATACATTTTATTTTTATTTTCATGTGATTTTAACATACTAGTAAGTTTATTGTGACTAGTGAAAGAAAGCAAAAGTATATTTTGTAAAATTATTTCCCCATGACTCTCACTTCTATTAATGATCTCCAGATGTAACAAAGGTCAACAACTTTGGGTAACCTTTAAAAATATATCCAGATGACCAATTATATAAAAAAAGAAATAGGTAATTTTGTATTGTTTACACAGTCCTTTGACTCTAACTTTTCTTAGTTATAAAATGAATGGACATTTCTTCATTTAAGTAGCTCCAGATAATTGTATGTTATGCATGTGTTGCAGTCTTTTCAACTATTGCTTATATAGAGTAAATTCAAATCATTTTGAGATATTTACCAGTAATAACTCCTGAAGTAAATATTGCTGTACATATATCTTTGTATGTTGACAACAGTGTTTCCAAAATGAAATCTCCACATAGTTACCATTACTAACTCAGAGGGAATATAACTTTAATAATATATACTTAGGTTACTCTCAATAAATAAAAAAAAGTTATAGGAACATTCATCCTACCAGCCATATGTGTATGCAAGTATCTACTTCCCATATCCTCAAAAGCATTTGATAAGTTTTCACTCTTAGTCACACTTACATTTTGTTTGTTTTTTTATCTAACTTAAAAATATTTTTTTCACTCTTTAATTTTATTTTCATCACCACAATTGAAATGACCTACATCTTCATTACAACATGTATTTAACCTTTTATAAAGTTTTTAATATATATTTTACCTACATTTCCGTTAGGTTGTTTCTTCATTTTCCCCTAGTTTAGCATATTTTTAAATACTAAAAATATTAGCTCTGTTGTTATATATAGTGTGTATAGTTTTTGCTATCTATTATTAATCCATTGATTTTATGATGCTATATCCATTCTATAATTTATTTTTATCTCTTAATATTTCTGAAATATATTTTGTGTTCATTAACAAATTTATTGTAACTTATTATTTGAAATAATTATGTAGTATTCAGTTCTGGATATATCACAGTGTAATAAATCACTAACCTTTGTCACTTGGAAGAAATTATCTTTATAAAAATACAATATCTATTTCTGAAATGTATAAGGCAGACTCATATAATGTTATTTAACATAAAAAATCTAGAACTAAAACAATTTTACATTACAGTTAAAAACCTACAAATTCTACTTCTATTACAAATAATATCAAGTGATAATTTATATGATATTTATGTTATCATTCATATAGAATGTAATGGTGATGACAATGTTCACACTTAACCTCATGACCAAAGTTGCCCATTTCTGACTTGCTCATAAATTATAAGTTTCCCTATAATTTTCTAAATTAAAAATGTCATTCTTTAAAATATCTTTATATAATATTAATAAATATTATATAAAAATATAATACTATATTTTTTATTTTATGAATGCAAAATAAGCTTTACCTATAATTCACCACATTAAGGAATTCATGGAGAAAGTAAAGTGATTATTCCAATAAATTCAGGGGGGAAATGTTTTGACAAAGTAAAGCAACTATTTTTTATTTTAAAAAATAAACAAAACTTACTATAAGCAAACTAGCCATAGGAGTAAACTTTATCAACCTGAAAAGGGGAATCAATGAAAAAACTAGAGCTATGTGATGGTGAAAAATTGAGTGCTTTCTTTATGAGGAGCAAGAAACTGCTGTTGTATTGGGGATTGTAGCCATTGCAACATGACATTAAGAAAAACAAAGGCATTAAAATTGGAAATGAAGAACAAAAACTATTTGCAAAGGATATAGTTTTGATAACAAAAAATCTTAAGAATTTACCAAAATATCTAATACTAGAACTAGTAAGAGAATGTAACAATGCTGTGTAATACCATAATACAGTGTATTCAAAAATTAATTGTACTTCTGTATAATAACAATGAAAAGTTAGAAAAATAAATAAAAATATTATTTATGATAGACTCAAAAAACTATATATTTAGAAATTTTATATTTTTTGTTGATTTTTAGAGAGAGGAAGGGAAAGGGATAGAGAGATAGGAACATCGATAAGAGAGAAACATCATTGAGCAGCTGCCTCCTGCACATCCCTTACCAGGATCGAGCCTGAAACCTGGGAATGTGCCCTGACCAGGAATTGAACCAGTGGACTCTTGGTTCATGGAGGGATGCTCAACCATTGAGCTATACTGTCTGGGCTATTTAGACATTTTAAAGAAGGTAAATAAGTAGGAGTATTGTGAAAGGAGAATGGACTATGAAATGAATAGTAAACGATGATGGAATAGCCCTAGCTGGTTTGGTTCAGTGAATAGAGTGTCAGCCTGCAGACTGAAAGGTCTCAGGTTCCATCCCAGTCAAGAGCACATGCCCAGGTTTAGGGCTTCATTCCCAATAGGGGGCTTGCAGGAGGCAGCCGATCAATGATTCTCTCATCATTGATGTTTCTATCTCTCTCTCCCTCTGCTTTCCTCTCTGAAATCAATAAAAATATATATTTTTTAAAAGGATGATGGAATAGATACAGTAAGAAGAGAAACAGTATAAACTAAGTAAATGATAGTGGAAAACAGCATGTAAAAATGTCATATTATGCACAAAAATCAACTTGATAACATATTTTAATGTAAAATTATTAAGATACTAGAAGAAAACAGAATATTTTTGCAACTGTGGGGTCAGCTAACATTTATTAGAACCAGAAAGCAGGAGCCATGAAACAAAGGAAAATTTGATACAATGCACAACAATACAATGATACCTTCAGCTCTTCAAGAGAAGTGATTGAAAACGTAGTTAAGATAGATTGGGAGAAAAAAGTTTGTAACAGATATATCTGGCAAAGGATTGTAGTCATATAAAGAACTCTTACAAATCCATATTTAAAATAAAAGTAACCCAATAGAAGAATGAAAAAATTATTTAAACAGACACTTCAGAAGGAAGATATATAAGGGTCTGATAAGGACATGAAAAAGTGCTCTGTATCAGTCATCCAAGAAATGAAAATTAAATCCATCAAGGGATACAAATAAAGGAAAAAAGAATAAAGACATTAAAAGTTGTATAACCCATTTGCAAAACTGGCATTTTCTTTCTGCTCTGAACTATTTATTTGAAACAAATAAAAATATGTATCCTCAAGAGCCTTAAAAAAATATTCACAGTAACATTCTTTATAGCAAAACAACAACAAAAACAACCCTGAAAATACTCCCAATATTTTTCAAGAGGAGAATGAATAAACACACTGTGTTATGTTACTACCCAGTAATAAAAAAAAAAAAGTAACAAACTACAGGTGTATGCAATGACAGGATGAATCTCAAATAGATTATGCCTGATAAAAGGAACCACTCATCCAAAATGATAGATATGATTCCATTAATTTGAAATCCAAGATTATGTGAAACTAACGTATGTGAACAGAAATCAGATCACTTGTTGCTTCTGGTTGGGGAAAGGGCATAAGAGAATTTTCTGTCATAAAGGAAACATTCTGTGTCCTAATATGCAATTGTCAAACTTGATTGAAAGTTACACTTAAAAGCTGAGCACTTTGCTAAATGTAAATTATTATATTTCAACCAAAAATAAATAAATAAATAAATAAATGGATGGATTAAAATGCCCTGATTATATAGTAAGTAATGCAAAATTAAATATATAAAGAAAACAGGTGCTTTTAAACCCTACTTACCTAGCACAGAGCAAAATATTATTTGCTAAAGACTTTTATTTTAACACTAGTGGCCTGGTGCACAAAATGTGTGCACATTTAAAGGGAATTAATTAGAAAAAATATTGTAATATTGTTATTTGTCCTTTCTCTATAATAGAAGTGTCAGAGGTGAGATACAATTAGTAAAATGTATATAAAATCTCCCTCCTGTCAGAATCTGGGTCCAGTCCTGCTGTGGGACCCAAAGTCAAGTCCCCGCCCACCACCCCACATGCACTTCAAAAATGCAGGAGACTCAGGGGACCCCCCCGTCAAGCCCCTCTAGGTGGGGGGCATAGCCTCAACTCCCTGAGCCCTGCACTGGGGAGGGGGCACAGCCTCAGGTCCCCCATCCCAGCGCAGGGGTGGCAGTGTGGCTTGAGGATCCCTGTCAAGCCCTGCCCAGCGGGGGGCCTGAGGTCACCCAGCCTGGTGCTAGTTTGGGGGGCACGGCCTGAGGTCTCCCATCAAGCTCAGTCCCCTCTCCCAGCGTCATGTCAGCACTGAAAGGGGACGCACCCAGGCAGTGTCACACCTCTAACTGGGGATGCAGGCAGGCAGCTTCACCTTAATGGTGAGGTGGGGGGGAATGCATACAGGCAGCCTGATGTTAGTATTTGGGGCAGAAGTCCCCGTTCCTGTCCACAGACTGGTCATGACTGGGACCCCATAATGGACAAGTTAGCATATTACCTCTTTATATGTATAGATACGTAAAATGTCTGTGCCAAATTAACTTAACTCAAGCTAAATCATCAGGGAAAGCAAACTTAGCAGAAACAGCAAAGTCATGTTTTACTGTTTTAATGTTTATTGTGCTTTAATGTTTCATTATAAAGATAAATAGCTTTAAACTTCTGTACCCTTGTTTTATATACAAAACTTACAATAAATGGCAGCTAAATCGGACTTTGAATCCAAATGGTGCGTGCGAGCAGGCTGTAAGTAAAGAAATATGGATCAAATGTTCTTGCACTTTGACTGCAGACTCCACCACCGTCTGTAACTGATCAATGGGTCAATGCACAGTACATCCTAATGGCCCACTTCAGTTTGTTGTCCTGCGTAAACTATGATTGTCAGTTACTGTTTTTAAAGTGATTTGAGTATCCAGAGGAAAGCTGTTTGGTTACCACCTACCCTGTTTCCTCGAAAATAAGACAGTGTCTTATATTAATTTTTGCTCCCAAAGATGCGCTAGGTCTTATTTTCAGGGGATGTCTTATTTTTCCATGAAGAAGAATATGGTACACATTTATTGTTAAATGAAAATAAAGGAAATGTAATACCTGTATACGGTGCGGTAGTACGGTAGTTGTCAACACAAACCAGACAAACTGTGAATCCTACAGTATCAAGAATTTACTCATTTATTCAATGACAATCATGTCATCATCTTCTGGAACATCATCATAACAATCCAATTCCTGAATTTCCTGGTGAATTTCTTGTGAATCTATTTCTTTCAGAATCAGTGGACCAAATCTCTCATGTTTAGCAATAGCATTCTGAGACAGAGCCTAGGGGAGCCTTATTTTTTGGAGGATGCCTTATATTTCACTCAGAAGGAAACCTGTAAGTAGGTCTTATTTTCGGAGGATGTCTTATTCTCGGGGAAACATGATAGTACCATTAACAGATAAAGCAACAGAAGTATAAAACAATCCAGAAGTTGGTATATCGATACTTCCATCTTTTCTCTGATTTAGTTAATGATCCCTCGCTCTCTAATGTAATGATGCATTCAGTGTCTTTAAAAAAAATCACAGATAAAATGAAACCTTTGGTGTATTTAGTTGAAGCTCTCCTTCTGAGTTTTTTGTGTGTGTGTGTTTTTTTTTTCCAATCTCTAGTGAGATTAGAAAAGGATAGGCTACAGGCAGGATGGCTAGACATTTTGTCATAGCAGGAATAATAATGTTGCAAGCCCCATGGTGTATAGCAGAGCTTTTAATGTGTGAACTATAATAGAAAGACTAAACCTTTGGGGCAGAACCTAAAATAGAGACTCCAGCTAACTTTCACCTCAGGTGACTTTCTCAGTTCCCTCTGCAAGATTGATTTATACCCTGAAGCTTAAAATATGGATCAGAAAAAATAAAGACTGTACAAAAATATCTCACCTGAAAAATTAGCTTCTCTTTGTTACCAGAGAGGCAGGACATAGAATATTGCATGTACAACACAGAGTCCGTGCCTGTGCTCACTGATCTTAAACCTGTCATCTATCTCATCTTTAACTGTGAGCCATCTTGCCCTAATACTTTTATGGATTCCTAAATTTGTAAGGTTGGCTGGACTGACTAGTTTATTCCTACGTACCAATCATATGCAGTTTTTCATTGTCTGGTGTGTGACTATGATGATACTGATGATGCTGATAATGTAATTTTAAAGCCAGCTTCTTTAAACTCTTTCCATAATAACTGTTATATCTTCTTTTTCTCTTACAAATCCAACTCCTGATGGTCTTTATAGGAATAAAATGGGAAAATGAATCTTTAGAGTAATAAAATGACACTGACTGTTTTGGCTATTACCAGGTCTTAAATATGCTAACATATTTTCTGTATATCATTTTGAACCAAATTCCTTAGAAGAAAGGAATCTAGTTTAGGTTTCAGTAGATGAATGGATAAAACATCTGTGGTACTTTTACATCATGGAATACTATGCTGTAGTAAAAAATAAATAAATAAATAAAGACGTATTTCTTACCCTTTAAGACCATATGGAGGGACCTGGAGAGCATTATGCTAAGCAAAACAAGGCAGTCAGAGAAAGACAAGTATCACATGAACTCATTTATATGTGGAATCTAATGAACAAAACAAACTGATGGACAAAATAGATACAGAGACATAGAAACAAGGAACAGGCTGTGGAATCTTAGAGGGAAGGTGGGGGTGGGTAGAAAGAGGTCAACCAAAGAACTTATATGCACATATGCTTAATGCAAGGACACAGACAACAGGGTGGTGAAGGTCTGAGGCGAGGGATGGAGGCAGGTAGGAGAGGTCAATGGGGGGTGGGAAGGAGACATATGTAATACTTTCAACAATAAAGATTTAAAAAAATATTGCCAACAAAAAAAGGTTAATGTTTTATAATTGAATAAGTTCTCTATAGTACGTATGAGACCAAAGATATAAGAAGGTTGCCCTCCCACCATATGAGAACACAGGAGAGAGGGCCATCAATGAGCCAGGAAGCTGACACCTTTAAAAAAAAAATCTTTATTTCTTTTTAAAAAAGTTTTTGATTGATTTTGTAGAGAGAAAAAGAAACATCAATTGATTGCCTCCCCTAGGTGCCCTGTCCAGGATGTAACCATTGATCCTTTGGTGCTCAGGGCAAAGATCAAACTCACTGAGCCAGATTGCCAGGGCTCTGCTGGCACCTTGATTTTGGACTTCCAAATCTGCAGAACTGTGAGACATAAATGTTGTGTATAAGCCCCCCATCTCCAGCCCCCCAAAAAGACGATAGAAAAAGGAAAAACAAGTTTATTTCATTTTTGTAGAAGGCTCATATGTATCAGAATGCCGGTGCACTTAAAATAAACTTTTATGGAAATGATCAAACTAAGGCTAAAAGACCACATGAATCTCCTTGGAGCTGCAACAACTATCATTATGCAAAAATTTACTAGATATATTTAAGTACCATAGGGCACGCAGAGTTTAACATCAACACTGTTTTAAAGTACTTACAATCTGGTCGAAGAGATAAGACTTGTACAAACAAAAGTACAATTCAGGGAAGAATAAGATAAGTGTGGAAAGGTGGAAAATTTTTCTCTAGAAATTCAGAGGGAAATATACTAGTAACTCTGCTTGGAGCTTTATATAAAACCTGGAAGCAATCTCAAAGAAAAAAAGTGATGATGAAATGTTCCTACTTTGATTAAAGATAATATTGTTTTCTTATTATAACAAATTGATACTACAGCATATATAATAAAAGCCTTACATATGACCCATAAAATAATTTCAAAGAAATACATTTGATAACAAATTGATACTGCAGCATATATAATAAAATAACAAATTGATACTGCAGCATATATAATAAAAGCCTTACATATGACCCATAAAATAATTTCAAAGAAATACATTTAAAGTGATAACAATATACAGCAATAAATGTAATAATTTATGATTGATATCCCTTGAATGCCTTTCTAGCATATATTAGGGAGCATATCTCATATTAAAATAATAAAAAAATTTAGATAAACAGAGTTGGAGAGTTTTACATTTTTTCTTACATACACAACAAGCAGGTCACATTTCTATATTGGCGAGAAGGGAGAGGAGGAAGAAAAGAGAGAGCTTACATTTGATGCTTAAAATAAAATTTCAATTATAATTAATTTTATATAATTATAATGTGTTAAATAAGTAATGGAAGTCAGTGGCTAAACCTGGTAAAGGTTGAGTTCCTAGTGCAGCACAGTCTGATGTGGGTCAGAAGGCTCAGCTCTCTTATGTCCTCCCTCAGGTGCGTCAGGATACTGATTTCTCTCCTAATTTGCCTCTGCTATCGCCTAGTCTTTGGCTTCCAGCTCACTAGATGAGGAGAGAGAAAAAAAGATGAGCATGCATGGTGGATATCTTAGTATCTAAGACTTCTAATGTTCAGTGTTTCTACCCACGTCTTGCACCTAAGTAGCACATATTTGGTGCTACTTAGATTCAAAGTAGGAAATGGGTGCTAGAAAATAATCTTATGTGTTCCGGAACGAAATAAACCTGCATGTTTATTTCTATGTTAAACATATGTTCACTACCTATGTTAAATTTCTTTGTCAATAAGTGTGAATAGAGTAAATATTTTAATTGCACCACACAATATCCATTTCTCCTATAACACCTTTTGTTTGCTTTTAATGTGAGATATTGCATCTTGTTTATTTTCTGTCATCTTTGTAGGATAACAAATCAGGGTTTTGTTATGTTACCATGAAACCCCAAAGGCTGCCATATATTCTTGCTATTATGTCCTTTGTCATATTGCCCTGGTATAGTCAAAAGTGGCCACGGTACCTAACTGGAACAATTTAATACTTTCTCCCTTGTATTTTTGAACAATGAGAGAAATGGCTTAAAGTTTTAGGAAAAACTGGGATTTACATATTAATTTTTGTGGTGATACCAAGAATATATGGTTAAGTATATCTTTCTCTGGTTGCAATTTCCTGATATCTATTTCACTTATCATGTTTTTTTTTTTCTATCAAAATATTCTGGAACAATGATTGATTCATTATGTGAACTAACCAGTATTTTATTAATAGTTTCCACTTTATCCTCTTAAGTGGTTTCCTGTTGCTTACAACTAAAAAAACCCTAATTGCTACATGGATAGGTATTTTCATATAAAATAGGAGGCTCTAATTGCTGTTTTCATGAACTATGTAATAATAAATTTTCAAGTGATAATTATCTGGAATACAAAATAAATTTGAAACAAGTTTATTGTCATGATCTAATTTAGTGGAGAAACATATTAATATGCTAAATCAGCATATGTCAGAATTTTTGCTGACTTATTTTTAAAAAAAAATGAGTTAACTCAGATAAAAGCACCATTTGTTGAAATAAGACTTCATTATTTCTCTCATTAGCATCTTGGTGTAGTATTAAATGATATGCAAATGATTAAATTTCTCAACATTATGTAAGTACAGAAGATTATTGAACATATGATTTAAAGCAAAGAATTATCTTTTGTAGTAGATGAAATAGCCTATTTCAGGAGATGGTAAACTGCTGTAGCAGGCCATATAATTTCAGCCATACATCACTATTACACCTACTTGATATATTTTGTAGCACAAAAACAGCCTTTGCTAATACTTATGTGAATGGATGTGAATATTGACTAAAGCTTCATTGTAATTAATTATGAGTAAATTTATTTATTAATTCCTTTTAATTCTTTTCAGGTCTTGGCATTTTCCTAAAAGCTACACATTTATTTTTAAATGAAAATAAATTTTGTTTAAAAGGTTTTGGATTACCCAGATATGTAGAAATATTTTACTACAAAATGAACTTTATTAATAAAGTGACCAATTTTTGTTTTAGTATATGCTTTTACAACTAACAAGCAAAAAGAGTTAGACATTTTTCAAAATTCACAGTGTATAATACTTTATTTAAATTAAAAGTATCATAAAAATCACTTCTAAAAATTTTGTTGTAATGGTGGTTATTGTTATTGGGTTTATATATTTATTTTCCTGAACATACCTTTGTTATTTCAAGAAATAAGTAAGGAGTTGAAAGACTTATATACTATAAATATTTATTGAACCTCTATTGATATTGTAAACTTCTGGCTTGAACTCCATGAAGCTCTATTATATATATAATAAATTATAACACCTTTCACCTGTTTCAGAGCATACATTTAAACCCAGAAAAATATATAGATACCTTGAGGTTAATGTTGTTAAAAATAAACTGATTATAATCCTGGCTGTTTTGGTGCAGTGGATAGAGCATAGGCTTGTGGACTGAAGGATTCCGGGTTCAATTCTGGTTAAAGGGCACGTGCCCATACTGTGGGCTTGATCCCCAGTAGGGGACATGTAGGAGGCAGATTCTCTCTCATCATTGATGTTTCTATCTCTTTCTCCCTCTTTATTCCTCTATGAAATAAATAAAAAATATATTTTAAAAATAAATAAACTGATAATTCATGAATCATTATTGTATACCTGATTGAGATTTTGGACATATAAAATATGAAATTCTAAAATACTGACAAGTGAAAGAGAGAAAGGAAAAGAAAGAAAAATAATGGAAGAGAGAAAGAATGCATAGATTAATACAGCTGTAATGGGAAATGAGTTTAGTATGAAAAGAGCAATAACACTATGGTTGTTTGGAAAGGAAATCTCATCCACCATCAGGTAAGAGGCTAAAATGAATCTGAACAATTTTCTCACTCTAGCAAGGAAATTGAATAAGAAAGTTGTTAATCATAACTAGTCAACTTCCCTACTGTTACCTAAAATAGTTGTAAAGTCTTTCTTATTAAAAAGCTGTTGGTTGGAGATTTATGTAACATGTAAATTGGTATCATGGCAGACCCATACTCTAAAGGTGTTTAGAGCTAAACTCTGAAGGAGAATATTTTTTAAATTATATGAGTATTTTTAGCTTTTCATCTCAGAGTGTTATAGATACCTATCTTTTATTTTCCATTAAACCAATCGAAGAGTAAGTCAGAATGAAACTTGCTATTAGAGATGAAAGTTGCTGATGGTAGATATTCAATTTGAAGCTGGGATTATGTAGATTACAGGAATGTAGGATTTTACATGGTAGTGATAAATGTCAGAGCCTCAAAATGGAAGACTTTTCCCCCCAGCAATCTATCGGGATCCTCTCTCCTGTCCTTCAAATCATGCTTCATTCAAATCAAGACAAGCAGCCTCAAAGTACAACCAACCCCCAAATCACTGTGTTATGTTGATCTTGTATTTCAATCATCCAGCTTTTGATATAAAGTAAAAGAAGTTTGGGGATGAAAAGGATGCCATTTCATAGCATCAGAATTCTCTGAAGTTTTTTCGAGCCTGTCTTTTCAGTCCATATATTTCTAATGATGAATTACATTTAAAACATAGTCAGGTACTAACATTCTCCCATTTTATTAATTTGCTCCCTTTTCGCTATGAGTGATCAGATTTTCATAATGTGATCAGACTTGTGCAGGTCATAGAAGCTCTCATGGAATAGCTGAATCTTAGAGAGTAGATTTCCAGCCTTTAAATTCAAAGCAACACATTTAAAGCATCAAGTTTAAAGCTTTAAATTTGGTTTTCCTCAATTGATATTGATCAGAGCACACAATTTACTCTGCATTTTAACTTAATTTAGGAGAGAGAGAAATGTGGTTAAAGGTCCCCAGTGCTTGAAACTATGCACATTATCAATTTAATTTAGATTTGAAACAAATTAAACTTTGTAAACCAGAGATATTTTAGACAGACAATATCCTACTTATCCTAAAACAAAAGAACGATAATGATGTGAATAACGTAACAGTTATATTACTTGATAAATTAAACACACTCAAAAGTAAACAAAAACAACAGTTGAACTATAACATAACCAATAAATAGCTTTTCATTGATAAGAAATCCTAAGATTTGCCATTAACTGGAATGGTGCTTCAGACAATAAGCAGTTTTTCCCTCCATATATTATATTTTTCTACAAACTATTCACTAAAATAGGATATAAATGTTTGAATTTGTTTGTACTGAGACAGATGGTCTACAGTCTCAAGATATGACTTACCTAGTTAATAAACAATAATATCTCCTCTTTCCATTTCTATGTAGGCCTACAGATCATATGAAGAAATATATAAAATTTGATTCATATAAAATGTATTATAAAAATTGAAATGAGTAGTTTCTTTTTATACTTTTAAAAACAATCTTCTTTAAGCCAATTTAATTTCATCCTTCAGTGACCACATACCTATGCCAGACACCTGGTTATGTGTTATATGGTACAATTTATGACTTGTGAGTTAAGCTTTTAGGTTTGGGAAATGATAAAGGGAATGGGAGGTCAAAATTGAAAGAGTGAGAGAAAGATTCCTTAGTTGTTATTTTCTTTTTAATCTTATTGTTAAGATTATTACAGATGTCCCTCTTTTCTTCACCCCTCCCTATGCTTCCCTCCACCTGGTTCCCTCCCCAGCTTTCACCATCCTATTGTCTTTGTTCATAGGTACTGCATACACGAATATAAGATCTTTGTTTAATCTCTTCCTATCCCCACCCTTCTCCCCTCTGAAAATTGTCAGTCTGCTCTATTTCCTTGCCTATGATTCTATTTTATTCACCAGTTTATTCTGTACATTAGATTTCTTACTCCTTTATTTTGATTTTTAAATTCAATTGTTGATAGGTATGTATTTATTGCCGTTTTGTTGTTCATATTTTTTTATCTTTTTCTTTTTCTTCTCGCAATTCTTAAATAATACCCTTCAACATTTCATATAATACTGGTTTGGTGTAATGAACTCCTTTAGCTTTTTTTTTGTGAAGCTCTTTATCTGACCTTCAATTTTAAATGATAACTTTGCTGGGTAATCTTGGTTGTAGATCCTTGCTATTAATCACTTTGAATACTTTTTGCCACTCCCTTCTGGCCTACATAGTTTCTGTTAAGAAATCAGCTGACAGTAGTTTGGGTACTCCCTTATAGGTAACTAACTGTTTTTCTCTTGCTGCTTTTAAGATTCTCTCTTTGTCTTTAGCCCTTAGCATTTTAATTATGATGTGTCTTGGTGTGGTTTTCTTTGGGTTACTCTTGTTTGGAACTCTCTGTGCTTCCTGGACTTGTAAGTCTATTTCTTTCATCAGGTAAGGGGAGTTTTCTGTCATTGTTTCTTCAAATAAGTTTTCAATATCTTGTTCTATCTTTTCTTCTGGCACCACCATAATGAGGATATTGATATGCTTGGAGTTGTCCCAGAAGCTCCTTACACCATCTTCATATTTTTGGATTCCTTTTGCTCTTTTAGTTGGGTGTTTTTTGCTTCCTCATATTTCAAATCCTTGTTTTGATTTTCAGAATTCTCCACTCTACCGTTGAATCCTTGTATATTATTCCTTATTTCAGTCAATGTATGCTTAATATCTGACTGGATTTGCTCCATTTTTTTTTTAAAGTTTTTAAAAGATTATTGAGAAACCTTATAAATGTGGTTTTGTACTTTATATCCAGTAGTTTGCTTTCTTTCATTTCTTTCATTTGTGACATGTTTCTTTGTCTCCATATTTTGGCTGCTTCCCAGTGTTTGTTCCTATGTATTGTGTAGAAGTTCTGTGTCTCCTTGAGTTAGAAGAGCGGCCTTGTGTAGTAGGTGATCTAATGGGCCCAGTGGCTCAGCCTCCCCAGTCACCTGAGCTGGGAGGTTTAGGTGCACCCCTTTGTGGGCTGTGAGCTCAGTCTTATTGTAGTTGAGAATTGATTGTTGGTGTCACTGGGAGGAATTGAATTCCAGGCTCTTTGACTGTGAGGACCAACTGTATCTACAATGGAAGAGCTGCTGTGCAAAAGACACCTTATAGAGCAGGCCTTTTAAGAGGAACAGCCAGATCTCCAGCAGCCTCTGTCAATGAGCCCCAATTTTCCCTGGCTTTTACAGATCTTGTTCTTACTTCCCATAGGAACTTCTTTTTCTTAGCCCTTGGACTCAGAGCTGGGGCTGGGACCTCTCGCTCCTCCAGACAGCCTCCACAGAGATGATCTCCCTCCGATTAAAAAAGCAGCCCATGTGGGTGCTGGATCAACTGGTTCTGCACCTCCACACCTCCTACTAGTCTCAGTGTGCTTTTTCTTCTCTAGCTGTAGGACTTCCATTCAGCCAGCTTTTCAGGGATTCTGGATTTTGTTTATTCTGTATTTTAGTTGAAATTTTGATGTGGTTGTGGTAAGTGGTGAGTACAGGCATTTACCTACACCACTATCTTCCTATCTCCAGTTAGTAGTTCTTTAAATGACCATTTTAGTAAGTACCACCACTCCCCTAATGAGTGCAATTTTTTTTCTCTTCTATATTTTTAAGTAAAACCACACACACAAAAACCAGTTTTGATTTTCCTGTTTTCAAAATAAAAGAGAGGTAATCCAAGACATTAAATGATATAATAAAATATAAAAATAAAAAGAAAGCAGTACACAAAATGCTGCAAAAATTAAAAGGACCCTAGCCAGTGTGACTCTGTGGTTAAAGCATCAGCCTGTTCATGGAAGGGTTGCAGGTTCAATTTCCAGTCAAGGGCACTTACCTCAGTTGCAGGTTAGATCCCCAGCCCTGGTCCGAGTGTGTGCAGGAGACAACCAACCCCTGTGTCTCTTTCACATCAGTGTTTCTCTCTCCCTCTCTCTCTCTCTCTCTCTGACTCTCTCTCTCTCTCTCTTCTTTCCATCCTTTCCTTCCACTCTTTCAAAAAAGCAATGGAAAAAATATCCTGCCATGAGGATTAAAATAAACTAAAAATAAATAAATAAAAAGAAAAATTACTTTTAAGTATGGAATATTTAATATATTTGAGATAAGGAAAGTAATCACTAAATATTCTAGAAGAATTACATATTTATTTTTCTATTTTTATTGTATATACCTTCAACAAGCCTATTCTTTATTTAATATAATAGATTTCCTTAGTATTACTTTTATTCATCAGACAATTGGTGCTGTTCAAAACTCCCATGGAGATATTTGTTCACACAAAAAGGCCCTTGAAATTTTTTCCTGTAAATTAACACCCATGAGCATATTTGGTCTCTGCCAAAATGGTCCTACGAGTAGATATTTAGGTCTGTCAAAAGCATCTACCTTAGGAAAACATTTTTGTGTTCAAAAAGCCCATATTATTCATTTATACTTTTGGAGGTTTAATACTGTCACGTTTTATTGATATAATAATTGTGTTATGGCTGTACTGACAATAATCTTAGCCTAGCTGATTATGACATGGGATAAGGGAGATGATCAGCATGGACATTTTGGATAGGACCAAATATCAAGCACCTTAGGCATGGAACAAATACCTCCATAGACTTTTGAGACAGGGCCCAAGAATGCAAGGGTTAACTTGTGTATAACTCTAATATCAATTGTTCTTGATAATCGGTATATAACTGAAGATAAAATATTACCAATTAAAAACACAATAAAGTACAAATTAAACCAAGATGAGGGAACAATAGACACCCTACCCATCAATTAGAATAACTTAAAGTCCAGGAATGGGGAATCTTTTTTCTGCCAAGGGCCATTTGGATTCTTATAACATTATTCACTGGCCATACAAAATGATCAACTTAAAAATTAGCCTGCTGCATTTGGTCAGACATTTAACTAACTCACCACTAATGCCTTGGCAGGGCCAGACCAAATGATTTGGAGGGTCTTATATGGCCCACAGGCTGGACACTTGTTCCCCAACCCTTAATTTAAGATATAAAGACTGATCGTATGATGTTTTAGTAATCCTATAGAAGACCTGGAACTCTCAAATCACATAGTGAGAAAGTAAAATCTTATTACTACTTCGGAAAATAATTTTCCGGATCCTTAAAATGTAGATAGATACCTATCCTATGACCCAGACATTGCACTCCTGAGCATTTACACAAGGGAAAGTGTCCACACAAAGAATTTTACACAACGGTGTATAACAGCTTTAATTTTCATTATCAAAAGTGTTCATCAATAGATGAATGAATAAACAAACTAATGTATAGCTATACAATGTTATACTAATCAGTACAATGAATGGGCTATTGATATGAAGTGCAATATAGATCAGTCTCAAAATAATTATGCTGAGCAAAAAGGCCATACAGAAAATAAAACATGCTGCAGTATTTAATTTATAAAAAATTCTAAAAAACACTTCTTAAATTACAGTGACAGAACACAGAGGCTCTTAGGAGAGGGGGTTCAGGGAGTGGAAGAATGGCATTACAAAATGGCACAAGGAAACTTTCAAAGGTGATGGGTATGTTTAACATTTTGATTATTTTAGTTTCATGGATGTATATTTCAAAACTTATCAAACTGTACACTTCAAATATCTGCAGCATATTGCATGCCAAGCAAAACTCAATAAAAATTAAATTAAAAGATGCGGCAGGGGAAAAAAATCCAAGTTCTTTTTTTTTATTATTTAGCTGATTTGGAAATCAATAACTCTGAAGAAGTCCAATCTGCAATATTTCACTTTTAAGAAATAATGAGTATTTTAGGATGTTTTCTTTCCTTCACATTATCCCCAGCATGTCACTTGTATTTAATTATTTTAACAGCTATGAATTTATCTGAAATTGCTTTGGAAAGGAAATAAATTGGTTTCAAAAGCAACCGATGATTCATTAGCAGGTGGTGACTTTAGTAGCTGATAATTCCTTTAAAATCCTAGCTAAATAGTGATGTCACGTTATTAAAGTCTGCATGTTTAAAATGTAAGCCAGCAATGCCCTGGCTGGTTTGTCTTGCAGGGGTCCTCAAACTTTTTAAAGTGGGGGCCAGATCACGGTCCCTCAGAAAGCTGGAGGGCCGGACTATATGAACTACTAATTCCTACTGTAACACCTCGGCTGCGCTCACTGCCCAAAAAACCTGGCGGGCAAGATCAGACTCCTCTGCGGGCCGCATGTGGCCCGCGGGCCGTAGTTTGAAGACGCCTGTTAGAGGATAGAGCATTGGCCCTTGGACTGAAAGATCCCCGGTTCCTTTCTGGTCAAGGGCATGCACCTGGGTTGCAGGCTCGATTCCAGGCCCTGGTCCAGGCATGTGCAGGAGATAACCAGTCCATGTGTCTCTCTCACATAGCTGTTTCTTTCTCTCTGTCTTTCCCCCTCCCTTCCACTCTCTCTAAAAATCAATGGGAAAAATATCCTCTGGTGAGGATTAACAAAAAAATAAAGAAGTAAAATAAAATACTAACCAGTATAATCATTATCCTGGTTAACTGTCATAACACCAGAGCATTTTTATTGTCCTAACACATAACAAACCGGAAAACAGACATTATTAGTGAGCAGGAGCTTTCTCAAGGACCTGTATGTTATGTTATTTTTACTTTTTCTTTATGAATGGAATCATTTTATTTTGGCACCTCTATTTTCTCTCTAAATCTTATTTCTAATCTTCAATGAACCTTTTAGAGTTTCGTAGTTTATCATCCTTGAGACATAATTTTCCTCTTGACTCAACTATATGTGAAAATGTAGTTTAACTTTACTGCAAAAAGCATAAGGAGACAGGCAGAAAGCAAATGTTATGAAGACTCCTTGTGCTAAGGACACATTAGGTTTTAAACACACCCAGATTTCTACTAATATCTCACAGCAATTAATAATAGGTATGTGGTTGGATGGGGGAAAGTGAAATTATAAGAAAGAGAAGCTTATCATCTTTGACATATCATAGTAAATTCACTTTATTTCTGTCACATTATAATTTTTCAAAATAACACACACTGAAAGTAAGCCCTTGCCTATAAATATTTATCTAAATAAAATAGAAGCCAAGATGAGTTCTCAAGAAATATAAAATATATGTAGATAGGTGATTCTATATTTTTTATCTGCCTGGAACCAGATGTTTCGTTGCTATCATAGTATCAGGGAAGGGGTTGTGGTAGAATGTAAGAGGAATGGTATTCTTCCACTCACCAGCAAGCCACCCGCCATGCAGTGCACTGCCACAGCAGGTGTTGAAGCAATTAATGTTTACTTCATATGTATATTTACCTGAATTGAATTTTTGCCAAAATACATTTGAATAACTTTGTGCTCCATCCAAGTTCTTTTTGAGAGTTAAACATTTTAGAGTATATGAAACACTGTGGTGAAGGTGGTTACAGCTAAAGCTGATGCTTCAGTGTAGGAAAAGTCTTGTTTATGAATCTGCAATAACAATCAATGATAAAGTTCCTTCCATCTTTGGAAATTGCTGTGGTAAATTCTATCTACCACAATCCTATACCCTCTGTGAATACAGCCACATTGACTTGGAGATATCCCCAAGTCAATCCCAATCCTTTCCAGTTTATCATCATCCAAGTTAGTTTCTTTATAATATAATAGGCACCACAATAAATGACAGCTGGACTGGATTGCGGGCTTAACAACAGGACACAGTAATTATTATAGCTCCACATAGTAGCTGGCTTATGGGTATGTGCCAAGGAAAGAAAGAGATCAATCAAATATTTGGTGAAAATATATTTATTATGGGAAAAGGAAAAAAATTTAAGTGCATCAAATTATTATGAAAAACTATTGGATTTGGATTTGGTTAAAATTGTACCCTTGATAGTTTATAAACATGAAAAAAATTCTAATACTAATATGTAAGCATCTGATACATTCTTTTCTTGTGTCTATTTTAAGATATAATTGATTATATATATAATCCCAAAACTTGAACAACTAACAGTTAGTGAAAATGAACCTGTCTGAAATTATCATTCAGCTCAAACAGCATTGCTTTTCTAATTTCCAACCCCTTTCTAGGTTATCACTACTTTTCAGCACTGGCTTGGAGGAAAATTTTTATTTTTTAATTTTAGTCTGTTTGCCATGCTGTTAAAATGGCACAGGGAATGAAATAGAAATCCCTCTTTAAATATGATACCTTCAAAAATTATTTTAAAAATTAATCCAAATCAGACATGGCCCATTGCATATGTTTTGTTTTGTTTTGTTTTTTTTTAAACTGCCAAATTATAATTCTAGGTTCTTATCCCATTAAGCTAGAAATTTTAATTAAAATATACTTAAAAGAGGAATTTTCTCTTCAAAAAGAATGTAAAAGACATATAGATGTAAAAACCAAAGTTAAAACAGGAGTGTCAAACAGAAATTCACGTCCCTAGTATAATGTTTAGTAAATCTTCGCAGCAAAACAGCCTTTACAAGAAATTACTACAGCTTTGATAATAACCAAGATAAAATTTAGTGTTTGAAAATTTGATTAAGTGTACTCTATTAGTTCATGAGATTTGCACTAGCAAATCACCACCAACTGCATAGCTTATAACAGCAGAAACTTATTCTCTCCAAGTTTCAGAGGCAAGCACTCAAATCAAGGTGCCAGCAGTCATGTTTCTTTGCAAGGCTCTAGGGAGCATCCTTTCTTGCCTCATCCTAGGTTCCATGTGGCAAAAGTAGTCCTCAGCTTGTGGCTCTACCACTCCACTATCTACATCTTTCCATGACCTTTTCCCCTGTGTATTTCCTTCTCTTATAAAAATACTAGTCATAGGATTTCCAGTCCACTCTAATTCAGTGTGCCATCATCTTAATCATCTGCAAAGACTTACAATTGAGTGATATTCTGAGGTTCTAAGTAGACATGAATTCTGAAGGAACATTGTTCAACCACTAACTGCAATGAAGAAACAGAATTCTAATTAGTGGAGTTTTTGTGCCCCCCTCCCCCCCCCCCCCCCCCCCCCCCCCGTCATATTGAGTCAGCTGGAATAGTGGGAATGTGGCCATTTGTCTAAGGTAGATTAGTCCACAGCACCATCTGGCTCTTCTTTTGGGCCCAGAGAGAAAGCTAAATTTTCTTACACTTTTTCAGTAAGATAGAGTATTTTAATTTATTCTTGTCATAGTGGTATAAGCAGAGTTATTTATCTTAATTCTGTGCTCAGTGATTTAATTATGAGACCCCTCTTTCTTATAGATGGTGGATTGGCATAATGGACAGTGCAGTCTTCATTAATCTGGATATTCATGATCTTGTGGACCTGAACCAACCAAACATGCACTGGATACTTCAGTGAGAGAGAGACAATGACTGGTTTTGTAGAATTAATCTAATGTGATTTTTCCCCCCCCTGTAGAATACCCTTTCCTATCAAAACCAATACTTCCTTTCTATCAATATATATTTCCTGTTCTAGGTTCCTATTCACCCATTATTAGTCAAATACTTCAATATTAAATTATCTTCCTTCTCTGCTATTGGGTAGAATAACCAATCAAAGCTCAATCGTTCTATATTATTAAAAACAATATGATACTTAGTAAATTTACAAACTTAAAGGATCTTAATTTTTCTTATTTATGGTCCTCAAGAAATAAATGTTTCTCAGACTTATTAGTTCCTTAAAAATTATACTAGAAATTGTTATATTGTTATATTTGAAAATTTAAAACAAATTAAATCATAGACATTAATGTTAAACCATATAAATATCTAAAGAAATTAATATCATGACATATTTTCTTCTCTTTTTATTTCCACACATCCTATAATTTTATAGAGAATTTATAATAATGAAGAGCTGTGGACCATGACAATATGCTAAAATGTTTTATAGGTGATTCACAAAGTGACTTCTTTTTATACAGTATTATTTTGTAAAGCTATGTGAGTTCATGTTGTAACACATTCTATAGTCCTTAAAATGAAGAATTTACAGGAGATATGGATTCTAAAGAGACTCTAAGGCAGAAATATATGGCAATAACATAAAAATTACAAGTCAATTACTTGTAGAAGTAAAAACAAATGTTTCACAATTTAGAAATTTAAATGTACGAAATATGCACTTGTTTTCAATTTCATCTCTCATAATGGTAGAGACCCAATTACACTATGTTCCAAATTAGAAGGTAAATTAGCTGCTTAACACTGGCATCTTTGTGGTGCAACGTCTTGTATTTCAGATCTGAACATTTTAATTTCAACCGAGTGTGCTTTAATTTGTCTTATGTGGAATTTGTATGTTTCATCTATAAGGTGTTCCAAATATGTATACACACACTTTAAATAATTATAAAGATGCTGTTTATTAAAATACATTTCATTTTCAAAATTGAGCCATCAAATGTGTATACATTTTTGGGGGCACCCTGCATATATATGTGTGTAGGTAAGAATGTATGTGTGTACATGCATATTGTTTCCTAAATAATTTCTCAGTTCCTAAATAATTTCTCAGGACCATATTTTGGAGGGTCAGAATTGAATGAACAGAGAAATATTTGTCTTCACAGGAGTAGTAAATGACATAAGGTTTGAAAGAGAAAAACATAATTTTATGGTACCCAAAACAAAATTTTAGGTGTGTTGGGAGACTCATTTTCACTTTATTTCTATAACAATTATATTTGCTATTTTCCCCCAAGAGTCTTTATAATCAGTCAAAGTATTCTATAGTGCATTACAAAAATTAATTGGATAATTAAAATTATAAAATGAAAGAAAAAAAATAAAGTAAAGCACACATGAGAGAAGTAGAAGTGAAAACTATGAGCAGAAAGATGTTTCAGTCTACCAAGTCTTATTATCCTCCTATTGGCCACAATGGCAAAGTGAAAATTATTAATGCCAAAAAAGTATATGAACTAAAGGGATATTGAAGCATAGAGATTCAGTTCATGACCTCAAGGAATTGTAAATCCAATTAGACCGAAGTTGAGTCAACATGAATATCAGCTAATAAGTACAAAGTAGTAACTGATGAAGACCCAATGAAATCTGTGAAAGAGGTTTTGAGTGGTTTAAGAAATTACGGTGGGTGTAGTGAGATTTGCTAATTTATTATTTTCCTCAGACATTTATGAAAATTTAATATTTCCATAGAAATTAATCATGAATTTGAGTCACATATAACCCCATTTTAAGCCAATGTTTTTAAGCATATATGACAGCAAGAAGGGGTAATATATGATAGATTTATCTTTTATGACATCACATAGCATGGATCTGAAAAATCAAAAGATTCTCTTCTTTACTTAGAACCTAGAGTTACTCATTAGGAAGGAAATGAATTAATCACTCAACTTATATGAATACCTAATATATCAAAGACTCTAACAGAGAAGGTGCCTGATTTCTTTGTTACTTTTGGTAATTATTGTAGGAATTTCCATAATCTTAATGCACAAATATTTATGGTGAAACTCTAAGGGGGGAATGCTTAGTTGCAATATTTTTCAATGTCATTTGACTATGGGTAAATTTTTTCATAAGATAACAATTACCATGTCACTGAACTAGGATATAATTCCACTTCCAAAACACTTCTCTAAGCTCTAACCATACTTTTATCAATGAAATTCTTACCTCTTGCTTACTTCTTCATCTACAATTGAATAAATTCAGTCAATCTTAGATGTTATACTTCCTCTTTGCCATTGCCTTTTTCTTAACTATTGCCATTTGGCTTCTCACAATTTATTTCTTCCATTTTTACTCCATTCCAGTCTGCCCTCCACACTGCTGTGCTCATGTGTTTTCTGTAGCAGGGATTGCTCATTTACCTCTGCAGCTATTTCCTATCCCTGCAGATCCAGTTTAAATGCCAATTCACAGAATCTTCTGAAATACTACCAGGAATAACTTCTCTATGATTCCCAGTGCTCTGAGAATCTGTTACCACAAGAATCACATGTATTTTTTTTTTTTTTACCATGTGTACCAGTACACCCATTTTAACTCAAAAAAACAAAAAAAACAAAACCACACATTTTTTTTTTTCTTAAAGACAAGCGGTAGACATAAGTACAGCTTACCAAGCATTTCCAATTTTCCTTATTAGTCAATAGTAGAGTAGTTCTTCACTGACCCTTGAAATTAGGGCCATGTGCCTTGACCAATTAAACATGAATGAAAAAGGATGGTTATTACTTTGGAGGAAATCCTTAAGAGTCAGAGTATGACTCTCACATGTCCTTTCTTTCTACAATTGTAACTTGCCATATTTCAGGTAGCCTACCTAATCACAGGTAAGAAAGACAAGGAGATCAATTATAAAAGAAACTAATAATGATGTGTCAGAGAAAAGTAAGTTTCTGTTGAGTTTATGGACTTGTTAGCACAAGGTAACCAAACTTACCCTCTTGTTACACAAAACAAAGAATACACTGCCTTGTGTAAGTAATCCCTAAAATTTTCTTTGTTAATTTAATGAATTTAACTCATTTAAGTTTTTGTTGCTTACTAGGTTTTACAAAAATGCTACCAGAATAAACACATTGAATAAATTTATTTCAACTAAAATAAACCTGATAATAAAAAGTTCTATTAACATGAATTTCTATTAAATGTTGCCTCAATCTTTGCCTGCAACTTATGGACCTACAATATATTCATTCTATCACTCTCCAGAATACAATCATTCCACACTTAAAGAAGCAAGTATACAACTTTCCATTACTGTTTTCATACAACTCAATAATCTTTCTATTATTACACATAAGAAAATTAATAAGCTTCCAAACTAAAATTTAAGGTGGATAGCAAATTCTTTGTATTTCTTTATATTGGATTTCTAAAATTAAAAAAAAAAAAAGCTGACTACAGTCTTTAGTATTTATCTAATTGGATATAAACTTTCTTATAAGTATGTTATCATGAAAATGTCTATCAATAGGATACATTGAGTTAAAATAACCCATCAGTCTTCTTTCCTATCAAAGACATTTTTCCTTACATGATAGAACAAATAGTGAGAGTCCCATAGTTTGTGAACTCTCAGAGATTTTGTGAGTTTCTAGAATCAGTAAATAAAAATGTGTGTATGACTTTGTGTGGTATTTTCAGGGTATGGAGGGCCAGTGTGGTTGTATCTCTAATTCTTTTCTCACATTATTATTTATACAGTGTGTATCACTATATTGTGAGCAATATTGACCATGTGGTTAGACACTGATTAGTCTTACAATCATTTTACAAACAGAAGTTGTGACTGATTGGTATAGTTTAGAAGGTTACTAGAGGCCCAGTGCACAAAATTCACAACCCCAGCTTCCCCCTGCCCTCTGGTCATTCCAAAAGGTTGTACCAGAAGGTCATTCTGCTGTCCAGGCTAATTAGTATATTATCTCTTTATTATATACAATAGACACCATTTGCATAAAATAAATTGTGGAATTTTTGTTACCTAAAAAATTGGCTTATGCAGTCTGTTTGTGCTGTATAGGTATATGTTCATATGGACCTAATGATTCACAATGAAAATGTCTGTTTTTGCTTGATGAGATTTTTCATCAAATAAGTTTTAACCTACGCATCTGAACTAGCCAGTATAATGAATCATATTCTGCAGCTTGAGATTCATTTAGACAGGGACAGGCTAAAGCTTGTCATTGCTTGGTGATCCCATGGCTACATAAATTAGTACTGTGGAAGGTTTACCAAGGGCCTTTCCTCTTCCCTTTTGAGAAAAGCTTTGGAAGTGATTTCTCTCCTTTCATGTGAAAATTGAGTGTCAACATGTACAGCCTAGAATAATTTTGTAGTTATTCAGCCTGAAGATGAGATTCACACAAAGTATTTCAGAGCAGAAGACAGCAAGAGAGGTAGAAATGAATAAGGGACTACACATCAGCCAGTAAACGATTAGTAAAATGGCATTACTGAGTCCTTACCTAACAATAAGTATTTTAAATATAAACGGATTATATTCTACTGAGGCAGAGAGTGGCAGATAGGATAAAAAATGAAACCCAGTTGTATGCTGCTTATAAGACTCAATTCAGCTTACAGGATATACATAAGCTCAAAGTGAAGAGATGGAAAAAGATATTCCTTGTAAGTGGAAACCAAAGGAAAGCAGCAATAGCTATACATATGTCAGACAAAATAGACATTAATTCAAAAGCTGTACTAAGAGACAAAGAAAGTCATTATCTACCCTTGAAGGATTTTGTTTGTATAGTTACAAGTAAAAATTGTAACTATATTTTCATCCCACATCTGAGCAACTATTAACATATTTGAGGAGAGAAATAGACAACAGCAATTCAATAACAGTAGCAGACTCCAGTAACACACTTTAAAAAATGCATAGATCATTCAGATAGAAAATTAATAAAGCCATGTTGAACTTGAGCTATGCTTTACACAAATGGACCTAATGCACATATATAGGAGACTCCATTCAACAGCAGTGGCATAAACATTCTTCTCAAACTTTGTATTGAACATTCACCAGGACAGACCATGTTATGTCGCAAAACAAACTTTAGTAAATGTGAGACGTGTCAAGTCAAACCAAGTTTCTTTTTCAACCACAGTGGTCCAAAACAAAATATGAGGAAAACTGGGGGGAAAAAATAAGGAAAGAAACACTCTTAAACAACCAATGGGTCAAAGAAGAAATAAAAAAAAATTCTTAAAAGAAATGAAAATGAAATACAACATGCCAAAACTTATGGAATGCAGAAAAAGCAGTTATAAGAGAGAAGTTTATGGTTATAAGCATCTATGTTATGGAAAAAGAACAAAAGAGTAGAATAAGAGGACAACAAAAAATTAGCCAAGTAATCAAAATACTTCTAGAATACTTTCAAACACATTTTCCTAAGCCAGCATTACCCTGATACTGAAGGCAGATATGGACACTACAAAAAGGAAACTATAGGCCTGATGAATATACAGAGTGTCGCCTGAAAATGTACACACACTTGAACAGCTAATAGCTCAATTTTGAAAATTACTAAAATGTATTTTAGTATAACTGCATTTATAATTATTCAAAGTGAGTATATACATTTTTGTGACACCCTATAGATGCAAAAATTGCTCATAAAAATACTAGCAAATATACTCAACAGCACATTGAAAGTATCATGTACCATGATCTAACAGGATTACACTCTACAATGTAAGAATGATCACACACACACAAATCAATAAATGTTCTATGCTACATTAATAGAATGAATGATAAAATTTGTATAATCATTGAGATAGAAGGAAAAAAAAGCATTTGACCAAATCCAACATCCTTGCATGATGAAAAGCCTCAAAAAAATTGGGTTAGAAGCAAAGTACAATACTTTAACATAATACATGCCACATAGGATAAGCCCACTGATAACATCATATTTGATTATAAAAGATTGAAACCTTCCCTTCAAGATTAGAAAGGAGACAAAGAGTCTCACTCTCATCTCACTTACAAACCATAGTACAAGCAGTTCTAGCTAGAGCAATTAAACAAGAAAAAGAAATAAATGTCATAAAAATTTGAAAGAAAAATTGAAATTGCCTCTGTGTGTTGATATAATTTTATATAGAGGTAATTCTAAAGACTACAACAAAATGTTTAGAATTAATCATTAAATTTAATAAAGTTACATTATATTAAATCAACATTCAAAAATCAGTTGTTAATCTATACACTGGCTCATAATCACGAATCAGGATTTCTTATTGGAGTGATAAAAATGTTCTAAATGTTATTGGTGCGATGGTTCCATAACAGAATATATTACATACATTTAATTTTACATTTTAAATGAATAAACTGTAGAGTGTGAAATATACATCAATAAAGCTGTCAAAAAGTATAAATGATAAAGAAAAAAAAGGAGGAACTACAGAACTGTTGTGGTGATATAAATGTTTTATATCTATGGTGATGGTGAAGTGACTGGATGCATTTGAAAAAATCTCATCCAGCCGAAACCGGTTTGGCTCAATGGATAGAGCTTCGGCTTGGGGACTGAAGGATCCCGGGTTCGATTCCGGTCAAGGGCATGTACCTTGGTTGCTGGCATATCCCCAGTAGGGGGTGTGCAAGAGGCAGCTGATCGATGACTCTCTCTCATCGATGTTTCTCACTCTCTATCTCTCTCCCTTCCTCTCTATAAAAAATCAATAAAATATATTTAAAAAAAAAAGAAAAAAGAAAAATCTCATCCATCTCTACACTTCAAGTGAGGGAATGTATGGGCAGCATAAGGGTTTCAGAGGCAATTTGTGAAAGAATAATTAACAAGCCAGCAGAAACACAAGAATTAAATCAAATAATTTATAAAGACATTATAAAGAATGATTCACATTAAAAGTATCAAAAATGTGAATTTAAAGACTATAAACTCAGTAAGACATATTGTGAATAGGCTAGAGGAAATTAAAAGTCCAAAAGGAATATACTGAAATTAATATACTGAATTTTGAACTGTATTAAAAGCAACATATATATATATATATATGGTAGATTTAGTAACTGTTTTTGGTTTGTTTGTTTTGTGTGTGTGTTTTAAAGAAAACAGACAAATGAGAAAGTATTCTAGATAGAAGAAAATATTCCAAAAAGATTTGAATTTTCAGGTGAAAGTGACTCTGTGGCTCAGGAAAAATGATATGGAACAATAAACAAAATATTTTATTGTGATGCTATTTATCTCTCTGACAAATTCTAATTTGTGACTCAGAGTTCATCATCTTTATACCCTTCACCTTACTCTACATCCTCCAACCTTATCGTCTTAGTTTAAATTGGTTGTCTTCAAGGAAGCTTCTTTCTTGCAAATTTCTAAAAGGTGACTAATTTGTCCTCCATTCTACTAACACCAGACTCAAAGAAGGACAGGGGCTCTTAGTGCCTCTTATTACCATTTATTGTCCACTCTCCTGCCTTCATCTTAAACCCATCAGCTCGTGCCTTTGGGTTATACCACTTACCGTATTTTTCGGACCATAAGACGCACTTTTTTCCCCCCAGAAGTGGGGGGAAAAAGTCCCTGCGTCTTATGGTCCAAATATAGCCTACACATATACTTTTTAAAAAAAGTTTTTTTACTTGCCCGGCTCTGTGTGGTCTCCGTGTGCTTGCCCAGCTCTAAAATGGTTCTAAATGCTGCTGTTTACTTTACAGGGTTGATTACATGTGTTTATGACTGTGATGTTGGGTTTTAATGCACATAAAATATTTTAGGACACTATTTGTTTCAGAATCTTTTTTTCTTCATTTCCCTTCTCTAAAAACTGGTGCGTCTTATGGTCCGGAGCGTCTTATGGTCCGAAAAATACGGTACTCCACATCCTTTCAATCAATTCTAGAAGTCTTGGTTATTGTATTTCATTCCTTGAAATTTTAGAAACTTGGTAACTTGTATACGTCTCAATAACACCATGTTATAAGTAAAGATGAATTGATTTGTTGGGTTAACCTAATTGTATTTCTCTTACTTTCCCTTACATTCCTAATAATAATATGTGTCTATCTAATCTACATATACATACATCTAGATATATGGATAAAGATAAAATTGGGGGGGTAAGGAAATCTTTACAATAGCTATATATTCTTTGTGAATTTTATTGTTTATTATTGTATTGCTCTCTGTTTTAATTTCTTTTAAATGTATTTTGCTTGATACTTATGCTAATACATAGGAATATATTAGCATAAATTTGCAATCATATCATTGCCCATGCTTCTATATTGTTACAAAAATCTGAAACCTTACAAGACATGTATATGATTTAAAATGATGTGACTACCTTCATATTAATTTGCTATTAACACCACAGTTTATTTTGTGGAACTCTTTATTGATTATTGAATATTAAAGAACAGTATTTATGTTGTATTACACCATTCTGAGGACAGTTTTGGGAATTTTTTTGGCCAGTGTGCATATGAACATATCATAAAACTATTATATTTGTAGGTCATAAAATGCTCTTATAATTATTTGGTCATATTAATTAAATACTTAAGTAAATCTGTGATAATAGTTCTTGCATTTCCGAACAAACTTGCCTCAATCGGTAGCTTTGTCTCTTTTGTGGAAGATACAAATTTAGAATAAAAGTTACAAATTCAGAATAAAAGATCCTATCTATCAAGAATGAAATTATAATTACATCAAAGTTATAATTAGAAACTCAAAATTAATTCCTCTGCATAGGATCTATTTTCTTCTTAGTCTCATTTGTAATCCTGGCAACTATGAAAATTTTTCATGATTTTCTAGCATTATCTTATATTAAGAAGAGAAGAAATTGTACATTAACTTTCTCTAATAATAAACTTAGGATATATGCCCTAAGCAATTAATTTTAAAAGGCAGAAAATTTCAGGAAAATGACATACATTGAAGCTCATTTTAATAGTTTGACTTAGAGAGAAGTCAATTTTTTTAGCCAGCCTTAGATAATATTAGGAAGAGCTTGTTATCAAATGTTTATCCTCATACTTGGCTCTTCATAGTTTTAGGCAAAAAATATAACTTCCCAGAAAAAAATATATTTAAATTTCTCATCTACTCTCTCTTAGATTCCTGAATTTTTCTTCTGACATGGTAACTGCATTCCCTTGGCATGTGTAAATGTTTAATTAAGCTGGAAAATCTCAACTAAAAAACTTGGTTAGATAGCAGTGAGGTGAATCATCCTATCTAATAAAGAGGGAATATGCTAATTGACCCTCAAATCATCGCAAAGATGGTGGGGTCCACAGCCAACAAGGAAGTGGTATGCTAATTGCCCCACCCTAAAATATGGCAGTTCCCACAGCCAATAAGGAGGGAATATGCCAATTCACTGCCATGACCTCAAAGATGGAGGAGCAACAGCCACAATATGGCAGTGTCCAGTCCCCTCTGCCCCGCTGGGGCAGCAAGCATGCAGCAAGGCCAGGCCCGACCCAAGCCACTACACGCACCTGCCTCCAGAGTTCCCCAGTTTACTCAGCCCCCAACTTTTCAGGGCCTGCCCAAGGCACAGGCAAGCCTCAGATGGTGGCTGCCCAGCCACCCAGGGCCTCCCAAGGCTCAGGTAACCAGGGCAGGCCGAGGTTTGCACTGTCAGCAGTGGCAGCAGCAGAGGTGTGATGGGGTGTCCCTTTCCCCTGATCACTGGGTCACCTCCCACCCTGAGGGCTTCCAGACTATGAAAGGGGGCAGGCTGGACTGAGGGCCCCCCCGCCCAGTGCATGAATTTTCATGCACCAGGCCTCTAGTACATAATAATTTATGTAACTCTTCTCCATACGAAGTTTTCTAAATATAGATGTCTTAGTAAAGTCCAATAGGCAAATTATATAAAACTAGAGGCCCGATGCATGAAGATTCATACAATAATAGTCCTTCCTTCCCCTGTATGCCAGCACCAGCTTCCCTCCAGCACCTGGGACCTGGGCCTTCGCTCTGGCTGCTGTCTTCCACCTTCACTTTAGCCAGAGTCTCCTTCTGCCTTCACTCCAGCCCTACTGCCCTCCTGAAGCTCCCTCCACTCCCCACCCCACTCCCCATAGCCAGTGTTTCGCCCCACTCCAGCCACTCCACACCTGCATACATGTGCTGCCCAGGACGAAGCAGAATGCCTGTGTTGTCAACATGGGAATGATGCAAGTGTCCCAGCCCAGCCCAGCCGCCGCCATCTTTGTTGCATCAATTTGCGTATTCCCTTCTTATTAGCTGTGGGCACCACCATCTTTGTCATGGACTGACAGTCAATTTGCATATTCCATATTATTAGATAGGATGATATATATACTTAGCTACTTATACACCAAAATTAATTCATTTACTCTACAGCAAGCATGTTAAACTCGTAGCCTGTCAGCCACATGCCTCTTTTATTTGTCCCATGTTAGCCTTTGAGTTTATGCTTGCCTATAGGATTGTGATCATCAAGAAATCAAGAAGATATGTTATTTCCCATTTAGACCAATAGATCAATGAAACAGGAGAGCCATGAAGTAGAAATATAAATATATGTATGGTTAATTTTTCAAAGATACAAAAGTAGTTCAATGGAGAAGTTCAACCAGTAACAAATGGGTTGTACCATTTAACTATCCATATAAAAATAATTTTGATCTATATTTTGTGCCATGTACAAAATTAATGAATTAACTAATATATACCATATCTGTTACATTAGTATAACAGCTATCATTATTGAATTTCTAAAACATCACAAAAATATTTGTGCCTTTACTTAGGCAAAGATGTCTTTTATATGACACTGAAAAGCACAACTGTATACACATACGCTTTGGACATTGTAAAAATTGAAAAGACCCTGTTAAGATAATGAAAAGATAAATCATAAACTGATGCATAATTTATGAAAAATGTATTTGATAAAAGACTTACATTAAAAATATGTTTAAAATATTGAAACTTAATAAAGTGAATACCATCTATACTAATAAAAGAGTAATATGCAAATTGGTCAGCCTGCCCTCACAGTAACGACCAAACAGCATGCTGTATGGGGTGACCAGGCTGTTAGGGGGTTTAGTGAGGAACGACCCAATGACTGAACAGCAGGCTGTGTGAGGTAACCAGGCCAGCAGGGGGGTTAGTAAGGGACGACCAAATGACTGAAAAAGCAGGCTGTATGGGGCGACCAGGCTATCAGGAGGGGGCAGTGAAGGGCAACCAAATGACCAACAAGGCCAGCAGTGGGGGGCAGTGAGGGACTATCAGGTTGGCAGGGGGGGCAGTAAGGGATAACCACGCTGGCGGGAGTGGGAGGGGCAGTTGGGGGTGATGAGGCTGACAGGGGGAGCAGTTAGGGGCAATCAGGCAGCCAGGCAGGTGAGCAGTTAGGAGCCAGCGGTCCTGGATTGTGAGAGGGATGTCTGACTGTCGGTTTAGGCCTAATCCCTGGGATAGGGATAGGAGGTGAAGGTGATCAGAGGTAAAGAAAATTATGAAGGCTGATTGTGCAGTATTAGAGATGAATAGGAAGGAGGTACATTAAAGAAGAGGGGAAGAAAAGATTGGGGCACCCGGGGAGAATAATGTACAAAGCTGTTTACCAGTGTCTGAAATGGCAGGACACCAACAAACTGCAAGTATTTTGATATAAAAGTCATGAGTTTACAATGACAAATATACTTAATTCCTAGGTGCTGAGGGAAAATATGTAATTACTGCATAGCAAGTTTCTACATCAGCATTGCTGTTGCTGATGTAGAGTGATGCCATATTTTCTAACATCCTTTGAAGTGATCTTTTAAGTCCAGGCCCTTTTCACTTCTAACCTCAAAATGGCATTTGAATTTCTGACAGTGCCTCTGACCACATCAGTTTGTCCTGTATCAGGCAGTTAGTGATGGAATTAGGAGGGATAGGGGAGAGTTTGGGTGTTCAGGGAGTATTTCAAAGAATTTATCAGCATCAAAGTCACCATTAGCATGCAGAGATGTAAAGCACTTATAGGGGATTTAAGTAATAGAATGAGATAAGACAAAATTGAATGGTTCAAGGGAGCCAAATCTTTATTTTAAAAAGACTTTTCTTTCAGATTTTTTATATCTATAGAAAAAAAAATAACAAAAAAAAAAACCTAGGTGAATTATACTAAAAGCCATACTCATCTAAAATCTGAATAAAGAGCAGTTAAGAATTCCTGATTTTCAAGTGTTATATATTTGAATGCATGATCTTTCTTTGGACAATGATTTTTAAATGTGTAATTTATTCTTCAAATACTGATTAAGCAAGTAAAGTATCAAAAAGCGTAACTCTAGTTTTTTAGTAAATATATAAAAATATTGATGAACTAGAACAACAAAGGGCTATTTATTTTCAACAAGCATTTTTTATTTCACATTAGGAAAAAATGGTATTCCTAAAGGAAATGTTTTCTGAAATTCTGTATTTAGACTTTCAATGGCAGATAGTTCATTAGCAGTGAGTGAAACTAGAGTGATAGATAAGAAATCCAGCTTTAACATCAGGGACAGCTAGCCTGGCCCATGTGACTCCAAGGTTGAATGACAACTTATGAACCAGGAGGTCAGGGTTCAATTCCCAGTCAGGGCAGATGCCAGAGTAGCAGGCTCAATTGCCAGTAAGGGGCATGCAGGAGGCAGCATGCAGTCAATGATTCTCTCATCACTGATGTTTCTCTCTCCCTCTCTCTCTCTCTCTCTCTCTCTCTCTCTCTCTCTCTCTCTCTCTCTCTCTCTCTCTCTCTCTCTCTCTCTCTCTCTCTCTCTCTCTCTCTCTCTCTCTCTTTTCTTCTCCCTTCCTCTTTGAAATCAATAAAACTATATGTTTTTTTAAAAAATCAAAAATATATCAGACACACCTGTGTTCAAATCCCAGCTGTCTTATCCATTACTTGTGTGCTGCTCAAGGAGACCTCCTTTGAACTAGGGCTTATTTATTCATCTATAAAATGAGATATTAATAGCAAACAACAAGGGCATTTTAAAGGGTTGGCTAGGTGGCAAGCATTTCCTGTGAACTGTCACATTTTGTTCTTACTGCAGCCTATACGTTATGTACTGTCACTATCCTTCCAACTTTATGGATAAGGATATAGAGTCACAGAGAGGTGAAGTGATTTGCCCAAAAGTCACACAGCTGGTGAGTGGCAGAAAGAGGCTGTGAACTCAGGCAGTCTGTTTTCCTCATCTGCACTCGTGCTTTTAGGAGGATTACATGAGATAATGCTTATCATACTTTTTGTATAATTTACCAAATATACACTTTCAAAGTAATAGTACTGGTTATTATGGAAAATAATATAAAATCTACATGAGATGAGTTTCTATAAGCTATGAAATGAGCCCTAACACTGAGAGTTTTTTTTTAGGGAACTGATTCAAATAAAATGACAGCAAAAGAACTTTTTGCAATAACAAATAGGAAAACTATCACTTTAAGAAAAACTTGATAATTTACCATAAAACCAGAGGAACATAATCTTATGACAACAGTGAACAAAATAATTTGTATTTAGAAAAAGACTACATTACTTTGGTAGCAATAAGAAGCTGAAGCACAAAAAAAGAGGACTCCACAATTTAGAAGATTTGAAAAAAAGTGGTCAGAAGCTTTTGCATTCTGTTTGTTTTTTTTACTGTTGTTTTTAATGTACGCTAACTGGATGTGGAAGCATGTCTCCACCTTTGACCAAATGACAAGTATGTGTGAGAGGCTCTGAGAACTGGCCCTGGTAAAATCTAAGGTGACACACATGAGTGGCATCTGCAGTGGCATCTCTGCAGAGGTGGCAAACAACAGTCATATGGTCTTTCTGGGCAGTGGAGAGTTGTCCAGGCATTCGAGCCAGGTTTTGGAATTACTTCTGATTTTTGTCTTGGCTACAAGTACAGTTACAGCTGTTAATCAAGGCCAATTGAGAACAGAGTAAAAAATCTGCCACTTGTAGAGGGGAAGTACTGTTTTAGAATTTCTGTAAACAAAGATCCCCCAACACAGTTGGATATAGAGAGCAAAAATGAGGAAGGAGGTGATTTGGTGATGGCCCCAGGGATATGAACCTATCCTTGAGTGTTTTGAATTGAACTGGAATGGCCAGGTAGAGGAAGATTGAAAAAGGAAGCCTGGCTGTTTGCCTCATGAAGGAATAAGAACCTCCTGGCAAAAGCCAGAGTAGCTTCTGGTAGACATGGTTTCAGAATGCTGTGCCAGGGCTCCAGAGAGCTACCCACCACATTAGACTTTGGATCCAATGTCACTGTCACCTCTTCCAGACACCATCCCAAATCTTGTACTCATCTCTTTTATGGTGGCTCTCTGCCCACAGCAAGTTACTGTCTATAAATTTCCAGCCCATGACACTGACTAGCCCCTCTCAGACAGCAAAAACATCAAAGGGCTCAAGCAGAACCAAGCCCAGAGATCCTAAATAACAAGAGTATTTGTTTAAAGACTAACAAATGGGAATGTCATATTTTACTCTAATGTTAAAGCAGCATAAATCTGCCTAACATTTTATATTTTACAAAGCACTTTTATCTATATTGTATAATCTTCATAGCAACTCTATAAACTCTGTATTGTAAAAATGCCCACTTTTCAAATAAGAAGAAAAGATACTGCATTTTTGCCCATTACAAAAGAGAGTGGGTGTCAGGCAGTGACTTACCAGTAAGCTCTGACCCTGATTCCATATCGCATGCTCCTTCCACAGAAATGATGTTTGGCTGTGAAATCTAAACAGATCCCAAGTAAGGAAAAGAACAAGGCTAAAAACATTCATGAAAGTAAAATTAACAAAATCATTTAAAACACCAAACAAAGTAAACTTTTTAATGTTGATTTTTTTTACAATGGCTCTGTGTATAACCCCAATATTTTATCTTCCAACATCTCCTTCCTCGCCTAGATCCAGTAACCTCCCAATAGTGGGAGACTATCACCTTCAGCTTTCACTATCTTCCCTCTCATCCCTGTCTTGAGTCTTAACCCCTGTGGATCCCAAATCATTTTTATCTGCCCTATGAACTTTATCTTTTTGCCTGTCTTTTGATTAGAGAGGCAGTGACAGGAGGTGAAAGCATAATTCTTTCCAATTGCCTTTAGAAACACTTTCAACCTCAGCCTCATGCCACCCAGCCCTTGCCATCACCCAAGTATTTTAAAGTATGAATAGAGAGAAAATTCATGCCACAGAAGTCCTCGGGCCTTTTATAGTTCTAGCACCCCCCCACCCTCACCTCCCCGCCCCGTTACTTTCTCCCAAAGAGACACACTTCAAGAAAAAGACTTTAATTTTCCTGTGCTGAATTTTCCAGGTTCCATTGAGAAGAGATGGCTGTCATTTGGTATGGAACACTCTCACAAGTAAAGTCAAAGGATACACAATACACTGGTTAGTTTTTAATATCAAACAATGGGGAATTTCAGCAGTCAGATGATTACTGTCTTAAAAACTACATGTAGAAGAGAAACTAAGGTTAACTAGGATTGGGGTATACTGGATGAGTTCTTAAATTTCTATGAAATTTTAAAATTTAACCTCTTTAGAGTATCCTATAGCTATAAATGGCCAATAAACCAGATTAATATACAGGCTGAGGCAGAAGGAGCTTGCTAAACCTAAATTGGTCAATGTTTCAGCCATGTGATTAAATGAAGACCATTCAGAGCAGAGATATTTTGTGGAAAGGTCACATTTTCTCAACCTCTTAGAGCTTCAGCATGGAAAACATCCAATGCCAAAGATAGATCTACAGCCTACTCATTTTAATGTTATTTCATTTATAAGTGAGAGCCTAGTCTTTCCACGATCCTTTTTCTGAGTTAGATAAGCATTCCAAAATTATTTTTAAAAATATCATTTAGATGACTGTAGAATCACTTTTAGAAGGTTTTTTATTTAATGAACAAGTGACAAGCTATTTAGTGTTATAAACATGATATGCTTCTGTGCTGTGAAAACCTTTTGCTCATTTTATTACAGAATGCAAAATGCTACTACAACACTAAATAAATCAATTACATTAGTCATCTAGCAGGCGTAGGCGAGTACAGCACAATTTGTGGGAGTACTTCATGAGCATTTTTCATGTCTTTTGTCAAAATATAGAAAAGGGTAAGAGCCAGAGAATGAGGAGAATTTGTTCTAGAATATCTGAGAAAGTCCCATGAAAAGTGAGAATCTTGATTGGTTTCATATTAGTTAATGTTAAACTATCAATGACATGAGTAAAGGTAGAAGGAATGAGGTAAGGTTTTTATCCCATGAATGTATAACAGATAAAAAAAAATAGTTTCTACAGAAATTGCAGATATAATATACATAGTATGTAAACAGGTAATTTTACAAACTAAAAGTTTCATCTCAACTACTCAACTGCATAAAAAATTGGCAATTCATTGGTATTCAAAATTTTCTCTACTGGAACTCTTTTAGCCTGAAGTTGCATTTTCCTAATGTTGGTATTGTCCAAAGGCCACTTAATGTACATATTTATAGTTTGAATTGTCTTTTCATGACTTGGGATGGTGGAAGATTAAGACAGTGTTTTTCATATATGAGTTAATGGAGGGCCCTTTAAAGAAGTAAAATCAAAGTCAAATTGCGAATTAAATTTTTCAAGACTTCAAAATGAATTTAGTAGAAGCAGTTTAGATGTAATATGAGTACTGCTGTTTTGCTACAGCGTGACTGTGTTACTGGGCTTTTTGACATAATCTGCTTTGTTCCATATTTTTATATTTCTGTTTAATCTAACATTGGTTGAACATGATAAGTATTATCTTATGTGATTTATGTGTGTAGAGTCTTTTAATTTTCACCACAAATTCTATGAGGAAACAAATTTGTTTTCGTACAAAAATAAAATCTCTAAAGCAAGAGATTGTAATTGTTCTAAAGATTAAACAGTGAGAGGTAGTTTCAAAAGTTGGTGATCTAACAATAAAACTCTCTTAAATACTAAATGATAATGCCCCTAAAACAATATATATCACTACTCTAGTTCTTTCCACCACTGAGTACCAAACAGTGTTGTAAAAGGAAATAAAATGTTATTGGGGATAAAAATATAAAATATATTTCTAATATGTGTAGAAAAGGAAACCTTTTCTTCTACCATCTTATGTTATATCACTGAGACTTATAAATTAAATGGACGAAAGACAAATTAACTGGAAAACAGGCATACAATTTTATTTGATATTAATATTTTAATTATTTATGTGCAGGGCCTTCATAGAAGTCAACATTTAAAGAAGCAGTTAATCTTCAGGGTTTACATACCATTTAATAAAGGGCAACAAATTATGGAGAAGTGAAAAGGCAAAGCAAAGGGAGTTTGGGATCTTGGGGGCAGTAATTATGGAGGATAAACATTGAGAGAAATGAATAGACAATAAAGATTATTTTGTAGGAATTTATGCAGACTCATTGGCACCACCTCCAACTCTGGTGGTGAAGGTTGTTCTCCCTTTCCTGGTACAATAAAAAGAGGGCACCTTTGTGAGGGAAATTTATGCCATGTCTTTAGGCACAAAGGGAAGGGGTATCAGTTATTTCTCAGTTGCCTTCAGCTAAAAACAATCTTTATGCAAAAATGGCTTATTTTGGGTAGTATACTCTGATCCACTTCACATGGAAATCCAAATCTGGCTGTTGAAAATAAAAGCATGGTGTGTCAGTAATGCCCTGTGTCTAACAGCAGTAATGGAAGTGAGGGCCTAGTTACTGGAAATTCTTAAAGTTGCCCCTCAGGACTTCAATAATGGATAGTCACTCTTGGTTAGACAGAGATCATGGTTCTAAAAGTAGTTCCCTGTCTTTCTAAATAGATTATATACCCAATGTAAGGGGGGAAATAGGTTGCTATGAATTGACATGCTTGGTATAATTTTAAGTAAGAAAAGATGAAGAGGGTAAGCCAGCTGGATAGGATACCATTTAACTGATTAAAAAATTTAAGTGCACTCATTTTTTTTTCCTCTGAAGAGGAGTAATAAAGTGCACAACACCTGTCACTGTTTTAGATCCAATCATCTGGAGAAATATTTGGTACAAAAAACACACCAATCTATTGGCATTAGTAGAGCTGGCTTCAATCATAGTAGAGTGTTGTTCATGGTATGTGCATTTGATTGAAGCATACAAGTGGCAATAGGAGAGAGATGGCGAAATGTCCCAAGCCCTTTGTAAGGAGTTGCAGACAGCTTCTGGACTGTTATTTAGAGGCCAAAAGCAATGAATATAAAAGAGTCATTCAACAGTTTTAGCCTGTTTCCTTCCACTTAACTGACTTGTGAGTTTACATAGTGTTCTCTAGACTGATTCCATGGCACACTGATTTCCCGGCATGCTCACACAATTCTCTCCTCACAGTGCAGTTGAATACTTTCAACAACAGTAGTATTTCCCCCCAAAAAAACCTGTTAATGCCATGTTTGTTATTATTGTATCACTTAATTAAACTAAGCTCAATAAATGCTTTCAACATCACATAAAATTTTTGATATTAAATTAAATGTAATTATCCAAGCAAATAGCATCAACAGAAAAAGCAAAATCGATTCAACCACTAGAATGATCAGATACAGAATATAAAATAAATATTTCAAAAATATAAGAGGCTTAATGTACTAGTAAAAGAAAACTTAAAAAAAACACAAGCAAAATCATTGAAAATAAAAATATAATAGTTACAATTGAAATTTACAGGATGCTTTTATTTTTTTTAATATATTTTATTGATTTTTTACAGAGAGGAAGGGAGAGGAATTGAGAGCTAGAAACATCAATGAGAGAGAAACATCGACCAGCTGCCTCTTGCACATCCCCTACCGGGGATGTGCCCACAACCAATATACATGCCCTTGACTGGAATTGAACCTGGGACCTTTCAGTCCGCAGACCAATGCTCTATCCACTGAGCTAGACCAGTTTTGGCAAATTTACAAGATGCTTTTTTAAAAAAAAAATAGTATTTACTCCTGCAGAGAACACTAAAAAAAAGATCCAGAAGACAAAGTAATAATAAAAAAAAGTTATCCAGAAGTTTTCACAAAGAGATAAAAGCATGTGTATACAGTGAAAGGGTAAAGGACATGGAGGGTAAAGTGAGAAAATCTAATTGGAATTACAAGAGGAGGATTTAGGTTTAAATTGGATTTAGAAGAAGAGGCAAGGCAAAGGCATAAGTGAAAATAACAGAGTTTTCCAAAACCAGTTCAAAACATCCTTTCCATTTTATAAAGTCCAGGAACAGCAAAGCAGCTTCTAGCCCAAACACAGTGGAAAAAAAAACCACATACTGGCTGGTCACTTCTTCTAATTGTTTAGAGCCTGTGTGGTTTCATTCCTAAATGTTTTAAATATCACCTCTTGGCATCATGATAATGAACCTTTGATGAGTCAGGCCTTAAAAACTTCCCAATTGTAATGAATTTATGATATGCTGAACAATTATTAGTTCTAACACCAACTGTGGTAATTTTACAATAACTCTACAAATTCTCTGACACTATTGCCTTCAAAATATAAAGCCAATATCCTGTCTCTGCATGCTTGTCACATTAAGGGACTATAAAAAAAATGTAGTCAAAATGGACCTCTGAGACTACATCATAAATAGGGTAAACCTGTTGCTTGAATCATTCTCTCTCTGGAAAAGACAGGATACCATGTTTTGGAATAAAGAGAGTAAAAGTATCAATAACCTTTATTTTTGAAATTATATATGTTTAAGTTTTTACTATCTCAACTAAAATGTACCACAATAAAAATAAATAAATAAATTTAAAGGGGGAAAAAAAGAAGAAAACAACATAGGAAAGGTAGATCAGTCATTCTCATTCTCTTATTTCCAATCTTTCTTTTTCAACTGCAGATGTACAAAATAGGATCAATCATTATTCTTGGTTTGTGGCACAACTTTCCAGCATAGATCCATGAATGCCTCACTTTTGATGATTTACTTAGCCAATTAAAGTGTGAAATAAAATCCTGCAAAATCACCACTCTTTCTCCCACCCTAAAAAACACACACAAAACAAAACAAAACAAAATAAAAAGCAAACAAAACCATCTGGGATGTACATGCTCCAACAATTCATAGAGCACGATCTGATTCCCATCTAATTGCCACCCCATCTTTCACAAACAAGAGAAATGTTTTCCTGAATTTATTCCTCAACACTTTCTGGTTTTCTTTCCCATTTTCCCTTAGAATGGCATAACCACAATCTCATTCCTTTGTCTTTGTTTGCTTGTGCTCCAGAACATAATCTCTCTGTAAACAGAAAATGTGTCAATCTTGTTGACTGTAGATTCAATAATACCTAGAACAGCATAAGATATATCATAGAAATTTAAGGTAATTTTTTGTTGAGTAAGTGGATGAATAAATGTATATTTCATTTTTAAAAAAATTTGCAGCATGTAACATAATGCTTATTAGACAAACCATGGGTGCTTGCTAAAGTAAACAGATGCGTATGCATAAATTGTGTGTCTTTTTATCATAGATTAAAACTCCTACACAGCAATGACCAAACACCATATTTGTGTTACTGCATCATATTGTCTAGATCAGTTCTTTTCAGAGCGGTGATTGAAAAAGGAAAATAATGGAAATAAAAATGGCTAATTTAAAAAAAACAGAGTTAGAGTGGCATTTTAAAAACATCAAATATTTTTAAAAATTTTCACAAATAGATTAGTCAGAGCACTGTTTATAGATATATTTCATTGTAAGTTGCTCTCTTTTCCTTTCCACTCTATAGTAAAAGACAATTTAGTCTTTCCATCTTCCTAATCCTTTTTTAAGCAAGTGGCACAGCTGGTATAGCTGCAAAAAAAGATAACTTTTTATTCTATTGCTTAGCTTTGCTATATATAAATATGCAATACAATTGCTTCTTAGCTAACCCATGCAAAAGTCATTTTCATCCATTACTTCTACAGTACTTATTACTACTAATTCTAAAATATATTTATGCTACTCTTTTTTACAGATAGAATCTTTAGGAAAATCTGATGATATATATAATATTGTCTTTTCCTAAAAGGAAACCATAAAACCTGCTCAATTGAGCTCTTTTAATATACAGACACATTAAAAACAACTTCCTATTAAGCTTCATCCTGTGAATAAATAAAAAGGTATAATCTTAGCAGCCTGTAAATGTAAGCTACACTTGTAGAAACTTAAAAATGTGAGGCATGGCATGGCTAAAGGAGATTTTAGGAAGCCTGTATTCTGTACATAGAAAAGGATTATAGTAAAGCAAATAATGGCTCATGTTTCTTTAAAGTTAGCAGATGGAGGTTCAACCTTGAACCCAGTTTGGTCCTGTAATCCCTTGATCCAGTGATTTCACCACTGCCAATCAACACTCTCATTTTCACACTTTCCCCATAACAGCATGTTTCCCTGGCCATTATTATAATTATCTTTTTGCATAAAACCTCAACTGCCTTACCTTTTTCTTGATTTGTGATACTAGCTTGCAAAACCGCAACCTGTTTGAAAGCCACTTCTCTGCCTATTATATAGATTTACAGCTCATTTGCCCTTAAGAAAAACACACAACTGCTAACTTCATCTCACTTTGAATAGCCCCCAGTAGCCTCAGGAGTATCCCTAATACTTCCCAGCATGCTCATCTAGTTTCTAACATCCTCTCACTGAAACCCTCTCACAATTCAGCTCCAGCACATCTACCCTGATCCTCATATTCAACTGATCTCCAGATTTTCAGATGGTAGTTTGCGCTGAGATTTAAGTTCTCTGTGGTTTCCAGGAAAAGTCGCTGATTTTCCATTTTTGCAGGTTATTCTTGTTATAAGGATAGAACTGATGACTCCAAAGCTCTTTATATGTTAGACCTAAAACTTAACAAATCCTCTAAATGTACTCTTCTGTATGAACTTAGAAATATTTTAGTATTGTACAAAGCACCCTCAGCACTTCCTGCACTTACAGTAGGTTTCATCTGTATGGATGTCCTAGAATAAATGTTGTGCTTGCTGCTTGTTTCCAGCTATTATTTGTTACCACAGAAGAAACTATGGTTGAGAATAATGTTAAATATTCCTTTTTACAATAGATTAATAAAATTTTATAATTGAAAAGTGGCATAATCTATCCACCTTATTTTGTAATATTGATAAATAAACTTGAACCCATAAAGATGTCTATATCTTTAGTATAATCTGCAATGTCTTAGAAACTAATTTATTAAATTAACTCTGGTGACAATGAACTAAAACACCTCCAAACAATGAATATTTTCCCCAATTTTAGCTTTACAATAAGAACCAACCAGTACACTTTAAACTGTGCAGAATAAAAACTTTTTATCCCTTTCAGGAATTATCATTATTATGACTTAGGTTTTTCAAGCAGCATTTCAAGTGGTGCAATTAATCAGAAACCACACACATAAAATGGTTAACAATGGAAGCCTTAGAATTCTAAAGGAAGCATGTAGGAAATCATAGGACATTTTAGAATGTTTAGGGTTTTGAAATCCTGTTATACTTGGTCTCCAGCTGTACCTTGAAAGTGCCTCCTTTTCATAGCGAGTTGTCCACAGCAGGAAAGCTAGCCAAGGAAGGATTTAATAAGCACAAATGATGCTGTTCTGCAAGCATTACAGGCAATCACTGCTTTTTCCCTGTGTTTTCAGTTTATTCTCAGATTTTTAAACATTTGTTAAATAACAACTGAGCCTTCGATAACTGACTTACAACCAATCAGAAAGCACACAGCTTTAGCCTTTAAACCAAGACTTTTGCACCTCCCCTTCAGCTCTTTGCCTTAGTGGAATATGAATGATTGACTTTCTGTTGTGACAAATGGCTTTGGGTATTATGGCTTTCCTTCTTTTTCTGCTTAGCGGCTTATTTTATAATTACAAGTATTATTTTTCTTTGATCTACTCTCTAACTTTTTTCTCTAACATTTTTGAAAGGATGTATGTAAAAAAAAGAAAAGAAAAGAAAACTGTCATTTCTATGCTTATAGCTACTAGGGAAAATATTCTTTTTATTCGAAACATTTTATTTTACAAATAAAACAATTTACAGTTTTGGGGAAATCTAGAAATCTGTTAAATCTAGAAATTTTGTTTTTGAAAGGTAAAACTTTAAGTAAAATAAGATAAATTATATACATAAAATATCAAAGATAAATGAAACTTACCTAAAGAAAAGAAGAGGAAGAAAGAATGATTGTTTATCCATTATAAACTTTGAGAAAAGAATAAGGAACCCTTGTGCACTGTTAGTGGAAATGCATATTAGTGCAAACAATGTGGAAATAAGTATGGAATTACCTCAAAAAATTAAAAATGAAACTGCTTTGTGACCTAGCTGTACCACTTCTGAGAATTTTTCCAAAGAAACTCACAACACTAATTTGAAAGAATGGATGCACTCCTATGTTCATTGCAGTGTTATTTAAAATAACCAAGATTTGGAAACAGCCCAAATGTTCATCAATAGTTGAGTGAGTAAAAAAAGTTGTGTTACATTTACACCATGGAATGTTATACAGCAGTAAAAATAAATAAATAAATAAATAAATAAATAAATAAATAAATAAATAAATAATCTCTTATCCTTTGAGACAGCATGAAGGGAACTGGACAATATTATGCTAAGCAAAATAACCCAGTCAGAGAAAGACAAGTATCACATGATTGCACTCATGTGGAATCTAATGAACAAAATAAACTGATGAACAAAATAGACCCAGAGACAAAGGAGTATGGAACAGACTGTCGAACCTCAGAGGGAAGGCAGGGTTTAGAAGGAGAAATGTGATTAATGAAAATTTGACAGGGGGTGGTGAACACCTAATACAGCGTACAGACGATGTACTGTAGAATTGCACACCTGAAATCTATAGTATTTACCGTAGTTAACCAGTGTCACCCCAATAAATTCAATAAAAAGGGCAAAAAGCCTCAGGGTGGATCTCAGGGAGTCAAAAAAATTTTTGTTTGCTGATATATTATTGAGAACCTTTTATCTATACTCATTAGGGAGGTTGGTATGTAGGTTTCTTTCCTGTGGTTCTTATCTGGCTTTAGTAACAAAGCAGGGATGGCCTCATAAAATGAGTTTGGGACTATTCTCTACTCTTCAGTGTTTTGGAAGAGTTTGAGAAGGATAAGTATTAATTCCTTCAATAATTGATAGAATTCACTAATGGAAACATCTAGATCTGGATTTTATTTGTTGGGAGGTTTTGATTACTGTTTCAATATCCTTACTAATAATTGGTTCTGGATTTATATGTCTTAATGATTCAATGTTGATTGCTTGTATGTTTTTAAAAATGTATCCATTTCTTCTAGATTATTTTTGGCATACAGTTAATAAGCAATTTCTTATGACCCTTAGTATTTTGTGTTATCAGTAGACCAGCTTTTAGGTTCATTGATCTTTTCTATTGTTTTCCTAGTCTGTATCCCACGTCATTCTACTGCTAACTTTGTTTCTTCCAAGTCCATGGAATGTATAATACCAAGGGTAAACGCTAATGTAAATGATGGACTTTGGGTAATGATGGGTCCACAGGTTTATCAATCATAGTAGTTGTACTACTCTGGGCGGGGGTGGGGTGGGGGGGTGATAATGGAGGAACTATGCATATGTGGGGGTAGGTTGTATATGGGAAATCTCTGTATCTGTCTCTTAATTTTGCTGTGAATTTAAACTGCTCTAAAAATTAGGTCTTTTTTAAAAAAAAATTAATGTTTTCAAAAGAGCTAATCAGCAAAATTCTGTTAACAGTGATCACCTCAAGGGAAGGGAACAGGATGTTAGGAGACAAGAGAGGAAAGGAAATTACTATTTACTTCTGTGAAAAGGTATTTTTTGTAGCTTATTAATTTTATTATGTCCACTTATTCAAAATAATATATTCATAATAATTTTAAGGTAAGCACAATATGATTCATATAGAAAAAATATATAAGAAAAACCTACTCTATTCATTGACCAAGAATGTCCTCCTGACTATTGATTATTAAACCTAATGAAATAATTGTTAAGAAAATATCCAGTATGGTGTATAACCTTTCTTTGTCTCTTTGACTACTATTTAACAAAATCTGGTGACACTTTGGGAAAAACTTGCCATCCTTCCTGGATAATTCAGTGAGGCAGATATTTAGGACTTTTCTTTGTTAGAGGTGCCTACAGGCCAAGTATGAGGAAGCTTGTGAAAGTGTAGAAATGGTGGGCAAATCTCTCATGGTATTTCCATATACTTACTTTTTCTTTCAATTTAAACTTTTCTTTAAAATTAAGTAATAGTCTCTACTCCCATTCTGTATGGGAGGTCTTAGATGAGACATGTGGTGTGTGTGTGTGTGTGTGTTTTAAAAAAATAAGTAAGAGCCCTCTGATCAAATGAGGGTTTTGCTAGCAGAATTGGAAGGCAGACTCATGGATAAATATAGGCCAGATATTACAGTGAGGAAGTTCTGTTTCATAATCTTTTGTTTTTAAATGGACTCTCAGCAATTACATGTAAACCTATGTTACAAGAGCAAGAAAACCATTATAGTAACTTAGGAAAAAATTAATGCATGGGAGATTATATTCACCAAATTAGATTTCCATATTATTGATGATAATTATATGCAGGGCAGATTTATAAGTGACAACTGGCATTATTTTCTCCAAATTTACATTCATCCAAAATTACATGGGTGTTAAACATTCTGTATTAGCCCTAATCTCTGCATGAATAAAATGAATCTCAAATGTGGTATAACTTGCTGTACCTCACTTGGTGTGTCTGGTTGCTTTTCACTTTAACTTAACAATTTCTGCCCTTGGTTTGTGGGCGGCTCAATAAAAAAAAGCAAGTGTTTACATCACAAATGAAGAAATTTTTTCATAGACTATTTCATGAAAGAATATAAGAATGGTGGTATCATTCCATTTTTATTTACTAGCTAATAAAAGAATATTTTAACTAAGATATAGAATCTTGAAAAGACTCTAAGCATTGTGAGAGATCTATACAATGCAAAATTTTCTAACTGTCCCACAATATCTCTAAATAAAAAAACACACACATTTAAATAAAAACAAACCTTTATTAAAAATGTAAGGTTAGCATTGCTTCCTTCTGACGTTGTAGTCAAACAAGAACACCTACTACAATCTCACACAGCACAGTCCATGCCATGAACTCGGAAGTCTGAAGCTGAAAAACATTCTGCAATACCAAAGGCAAGTATTAGCCTCACATGGACATGTTATGAAGGCCTAACACTGAAGAGAAATATATGATTCTGAGCTTATTGATATTAATGGTATTTCTAGCTACTTTTATTTTACTTTTCTCATGCATAGCTCCACCCTCTGTCATAAGCACAAACCTGATGGAACTCAAATATGAGATTAACCCTATCTCCATTAGAAAACTAAACTCTCAAGGTGCAGGTTAGAAAAAAGCATTTCCAGAGATGTTTAGCATTGCTACTTCCCTACAACTGGTCTTAGTTCAAAGAAAAATCAATGAAACATTTTCTGCAGGTTAACCTAGAGGCCATGACATAAATTCATCTCTGGGTTATCAAACTGTTAGCTTCAATGCACCCCTCAAAAAATAGTAGAAAGGAAAAATGTATACTTAACTATAAAATGAAAATGGTACCTCTTCCTCACAAAGGAAGCTAAAGTGAAGGTTATAAACAATCCATTCATTTTGCCAGAGATGGGTTGAAGAGAGCCTGCATTGCAGAAGTATTAAGAAAAATTCAAGTAGAATTTATTGAGAATTGAATAGCAGTGCTTTCTGTTGGGAAGCACATGCCATACTTTCAAATTTAGCCTTGAGATAGTACAACCATTGTCACATAGCAATGGCTTTGTAAAGTGTCCAAGTAGAATGCAGAAAAATATTATTCTTATGGAGCCTATTCTGAGATGAAACAGAGCTGGGCCATTTACTATAATTCTTTCAGTAATACGGGCTTTGTAATTAACCTTAACTTAAAAAATTCTCTAGAATCTACAGCTCTGGTTTGTCTAGATCAATATTCCTCTCAATATTAAAAATGATTTAGCAAAAGTTTAATGAAATCTGATGAAGTTTGGATAGGCATTTTTTATTGTCTCAGAGATATTTGTCTGAGGTTCCAATTCTCAGCATTATGGATGATGAGTTTCTGTATTTCTAGGCCACACCTTTTTTAAGGTTTACTAGCGGTATTAAAAATAGTCCAACTACCAATGTGCAGCATAACAAAAGAAGGGCAGAGATTCACTGAGGAAAAAAAAATAATTCTTTGAAGGAATTAGTGAGAGTTGAAAGGACGGGTAAAATACCTCCTCATCTGCTTCAAGCCAGGTAAAGTGAACATCAAGAGAATTCCTTGAAGAGACTATGACAGTGGTGGTGGAGGGTTGGCTTGATTTCCAGAGGGGAAACCAGAATTTTCTTTCCTGTTGAACATTTGCTAGTCTATAGAACTAGATCTGACACTGTTATGACACCATCACTGAACACAATGAATGGGTATTTGGTAAACTTTTTATCATCCTCTATGTTTGTCCAGAACCAGAGATTTGTCCTTAACTCTCCTCTGAAGTCTCAAGGAGAGAAGCTGACTGTAACTACCTATAGAACAGGACAAGGAAAGAGGAGATTGATGAGTATGACCTAAGCTTCCTGGGTTACTAGGGCAGCAATGAATGAATTGCTTTGGCATTTGCTCTTTGAAATGTGTGTGTGTGTGTGTGTGTGTGTGTGTGTGTGTCATATAGAGATTTGACCCAGAATATCTGCTTTCCTGGAGGTATAGTGCTGAAGGGCAGAAGTTTGGGAAGACATATGAAAAGTTATTTTAATATTACCTACAGCATGTAATATTTCAGTGCTGTAGTCCCCAAAGGAAGGTTCTTGAAATTACATGAAAAAGGGTCATATAAGAGAAACCAGAATCTACACATGCTCCATATAATGCTAGTTAACATCAACACAAAGCAAATAGGAATTTGACTTTCTATCTAATTCACCCTCACTCTCACCCTACAGAAGCCAGACAGCGAAGGGAGGACAGAAGCAAGTATAATGAGGAGAGCAAAAAGAACAGACCATGCCCTGATCCTGGGAATTCTAAGGGTGGCCTAAATTACAAAGGGTGTTATATTTGAACTGAATTTGTTAGGAGTTTTAAAAAACTGAAATGAAACTGTTCTAATAGCTGAAGATGAATAGGAATTCTGGGAAAGATGCTTGAGACCTGGACAAAGAATAGAGAAGAGAAATTTAGGGAAATGGGTTTGAAGTCCAGGGTGGAAACCCAGCTATTTCCATATTACATCAACTGAGAATGCATTCTTTGTCTCATAATGACTCGGGCTATAAAATGGGTTTAAACTGTTGACCTGGATCAGATGTCCCCAGTCCAGACAGTGTCCATCACTGATAAGATTTTTGCTTTGCATGAAGAAATAATAAAAATGAGAAAAGGGTAGCAGGTTTATTCAACTTAATTTATCAACTTAACTGACACCCTTTATTGTAAGATTATGTACTTTATACTTAAAATATATATTCTTCCAAAAATATATATAGGAAGGGAGAGTGGCTGTGGTTTTCTTTAGTTATGTGCTCTTTCTTGGATAAAAATTAAAGTTCGTCAACCCTATGTCCACACTCATATTATTTTTTATATAATATTTTTTAATTCATGTTTTTAAAGAGAAGAGAGGAAGGTAGAGGAATACAATAGAGCTATAGAAATATAAATGAGAGAGAAACATCAACTGGCTACCTCCTGCATTCCCCTACCTACTGGTAATAGAAACCAGGAATCGAACCAGTGACCCCTTGTTTCATGGGTCAACACTCAAGCACTGAGGAACACTAGCTGGGCCTCATACTATTTTTTAACCACCTGTATACTCCATTGATATAGGACATGTTATGTAATCAAAAATCATGTAGTTAATTTTTTTTTTGTATTCTGACTTCACTAATTTAAAAATCACCTTCTTAAAAAAATAGTTCAATGAAATTTTTTAAAAGGATATATTTTAAGAATTTCTATGGCAAAATAAGTGAGCTATATAATGCCTAATAAATTAATCTGAAATTTTAATCTCATCCTGCATTGAACTCTTCTTCCCTGAATTGGTCTCCTGTACCATTAGACTGTCTAATAATTCTCTCTTCACCTCTGAAGAAGTGAGTGAAAAGAACAATGTATTGCACCATATTTGCAGTGGTTATTCAAGGGGGGAAAAAATTGCAACAAGAAAAAATTCTTACAGAATTTTAGTCCTATTTCCCATTTCATTATTTCCCATGTACAAAGACATTTTCATTCTTCAAATCTGCATAGCTATTCAAGCCATGTAGCTAATCATTTTAGACTGAGAAAACAAAATCACACGTAATTGAATGAGTCATTTTCAAGAATAAGCTCAAAATAGCTCCTCAACTCATCCTTGTTTCCACTAGCAATTTACTTCACAACATAGTGATTTCTGCCAAAGTTATTTTGTCGGGATGGGCTGTGAAGGAAGTGGGGGGTAGGAGGAGAGGACTCAAAAAGGCAATTTTGAATTTAATTGTATTCTGATAATGTGTACATCCAGGCTCGTAAGTACATTAAGTTATGTGCCTTGTTTCATGTATTTTTCTAAATTGGAATTTTTTGTCCACATAGCCATGACCTTTAACCCAATAAGTAGATGTTACCCATTCTTCAGTGGTTAACTCAGGAAATCTAATACCAAAAGCTTTTCTTGATAAGTGTAGTTTTCACTGATTTCCTTCTTCCCTTTATCCCACTGTGTAGTTTGTCATATAAAGACCTGCACCTAATCATTCACTGTTGTGTATTTTGGAATGATCTCTACCACAGAGAGATCCAAAACTTATATTTTACTAAATCTCTATGAGGCACTTTAGAGATTCAGACATGGATTTTAGAATTAGTCAGCATGGATTTGGATTCCACCATATTGCCACACATTGCCATATGTTGGTGTGGCAAACCAGAAAGAGTATTTAACAGAGGGCTTGGCAAATATGAAAGCACGCAATAAATGCTGCTTATTGCTGCTACTATTGCTGCTACAGCTGTTACTGTTAAATAGTGCCCATGTTGTAAAGATTAACAACAATGAACATTTGCTAGAAACTTACTAGATAATTGTTACTTTTATTACAACTCTTTAATTCGTTCAATCTTTGCTTCCATACCAGCACTACCAATGTTTTCATATATTTATAGTTTTGAAAACAGGACCTCATCTTTATTAATCTAGCTCTGCTAAAATGAAGCTCTGTGGACTTTCTTAACCCCTTCAAAAATGTATAAATATGTACTATATATTTTTATGTGGTTACATATTTTAGACCTGTATGTCTGGTTTTTATTAATATGAAAGGTAATAGAAGACCATGTGGACTGTGCTTGCTTAATTATTGACTTTCAAAAAGAAGAGTTGTCCTGGCCAGAGTGGTTCTGTTGGTTGAAGGTTGGTTCCATGCACAGAAGGGTCATGGGTTCAATTCCCTGTCAGGGCACATACCCAGGTTTCAGGTTGGATCCCCAGTTATGGCATGTATAGAAGGTAACCAATCGACATTTCTCTCTCATGTGGGTGTTTCTCTCTCTCTTTCACGCTCTTTCTCTCTCGCGCTCTTTCTCTCTCTATCTCTCTCTCTCTCTCTCATATCCCTCCCTCTCTAAAAATCAATAATAAACAGAAACAATAACAAAACACCCACATATCCTCAGGTGAGGATTAAAAATAAGAAGAATTATAAATCTTAACAAGAAATGATAGTTAATACTTAATTAAATTATATTAGCATAGCCTGCTAAATCTTAGGATACAGCTCCTATTTACACACTGTTCTTTTCTATAAAAAGGACTCTATCTTTTCAATAGTAAGATGAGTTCTTAATTGTAATCAGTAGTTTTTTTTTTAATATAAACATAATTTTTCAATAAAAAGATGCTTAAGTGTGTAAATTCTGAACACTAAGAAATAGTTCATGTAATTCATGTCAAGTTGAGCATTAAACATAAGATCTCAAGGACAATGCAGTCTTTTTAAGGATCCATAGTCCTTGAGATGGAGGACACAGAACAAAGCAAAATCAGATCCCATTTTCTCAGCAAGATAACCTCCCCCTGGTGATCAGAGCATCTCTTTTATCTAACTTCCTTCGTCGTTTCAAACAGATTTTCTTATCTAACCAGGGATAATGCACCTATCTATCCTGGAGCTCAACTAATGCTCTGAAATAAGAATAAAGGAAAATAGCACACACAGAGATACCCCTTTCTCTTGTAATGTGTGTGGTTTAAGAGAACAGAAGGCTTACAGTGTGGGAGATGTTTTCCCCTATTTCCATGCATCATTTGCCACATGAGCTGCGCTCGATGGTTTCCAGGATAAGCATGAACCCACTGGTCTTGACACAATGCAGCCATCCTTCTTCTACAGTTGACTCCTCTTAAGCTGCAGGAAACTGCCAAGCACCTCCTGTCGAGGGCAGATGCTCCTAAGGTTAGTAAACATGAGGCTAAAATACACAAGGACTGTTCCTGCCTTCTTTTGGAGAAGTGCATTTCTTATTCTATTTTCAGAAACAGTACAGGCTCAGTGAATACATAAAAAGCAATCTTGTAAGTATGGTGACAAATGGAGTGCTATTTTTAAAGATAATGTAGCCAGTTGATTTCATAGGAATATCTGTAAAAAACACACCTTTTTTTATCAATGATCTTTTGTGTCTACATGATTTTAAATATTTACAGATTACTTTTTCAGTTTAATATTCAGATATTTCTATCATCATATCTTAGATCTCGGCTTTTTAAAGGAAGATCATACACAATAGGAAATATCAATAGCATAATATTTCATTTCCTACTACATCTGTTCACAGATTATCAACTTCAAACTTTACATCCCTTTGCCTGTTGGACATGGGAAAGCATTACTATAAACTCATATTGTAAAGGCTCATGAGAAAACAGTAGGCAAGCACTGCAGAAACATTAATAAAAAGAAGACATTTAAATCTCCCTTCTCCTGACGTTACTCTTATACTTATGCTGGCAAATAGTGAAGTGAGTAACAACAAGAAATGTAAAATGATAGAAAATGTCATATTGGGTGCACAGTTCCCACTCCTCTTGAGGGAATAGTAACTGTCAGAGCAGAAGCTTCATTCAGGAAATCCAAAAGACAGGTTATCTTGTTCTTTAACACAGTTGGTTCTAAAAACACTGAAATAAATATTGGAGACTTTGATTAAATCTTAGACACAACTTGCTGTGAAACATGCGGATAATTTAACACTTAGACTGTTATCCTAAAACCACATTAGAGATAGATTTCAATTTATCCAACAAAGCAGACTTCATCCACATGAGACCCTGCCAACAAGTAAGTCCTCCCACTCCATAAGATACACCAACAGACCATATATACCTTTTGTTCTGATAGACTAACTCAAATATTTTTAGATTCTTCTACTTCATATCGATTCCAATGCCAGGTTCGAAAATCAAACACATAGTTCTTAAATTTGAATAGCACAGCTGTTGTTATAGATGAATATTTTTGCCAGAAGACATGAAATTAAATTTGAACAGAAGCCCAAAATCAGAAACATTACTTGAATAATTCAAAGTGCACATTACCTAATTTTAATATTATATTATGTTTTTATTGTTATTTCTCCTCTTTCTTGAGCATTGACATAAATATCCATTAAGAACTTTTCTGGAATCAATAACAAAAAAAAGTTTTAATTTAAGTAACATATTAAGTACTAGTATTTGAAAGTGTGACTTATTAAGAAAATGTGATTCCTGAGAATAGGCTAGGCCTCAACTAGGCATAAATAAAATTCTACATAACCCTCAGTCTTAAATGCTATTTCAACAAAATTCATTTATTTATCAAATGTTGATAAAGCACCTACTGTGTGTCAGGTTTGCCTAACTGTGGACTCATAACACAAAAATAAATGTTACATTTGTTAATGTCAAGGAAATCTAGACT